>NC_069682.1:54161930-54461985 GCF_023699985.2 Odocoileus virginianus
TTCCTCTCCTTCTAGAAGATATGACCCTCTCATAAGGAGCTACATGGAAGACCAGGAGGCATGTGAGCAGGGCAATGGACACAAGGTAGGAAAAAAATCAGCCCAAACTCTACCACATGCCCAAGGTCACAGGGTTAGTGACAGAGCATCACCCCTCTCTGAGTGTCTCTTTTCTCTTCTGCAAATTGGGTTCGATCCCCCTCCAACCCCATGAAGGCCACAGAGTGAGTGCTGGACAGACATTCAGTGAAAAGGATTCCAAGAATTCCTTCTCTGGATTGTGAGAAGGAGACAGAGGTGCTCTTGTTTAGCGCTGTGTTTCTGTTTCCCAGCTCATCACTTGCCAGAGAGCAGGTACTTCAGTGAATGTTTGAGGAAGGGAGAAAGGAGGGAGGAAGGATGTAGGTTACCAGTCTGGAGCACAGGGCCGGCACCCAGGGGCTCACTGCCACATCTCTCCTTCCTAAGCCGCCTGTGTCTCTCCTGCAGGGTGAAAGGCCCAGGAGGCAGCCTTATCTTCCCATTTGACTTGTCTTTAGCAGCAGTGAGGGTTTTCCAGGTGGCTCAGTGGTGAAGAATTCACCTGCCAATGCAGGAGACACAGGAAACTCAGGTTCAATCCCTGGGTCAGGAAGAACCCCTGGAGAAGGGAATGGCTAACCACTCCAGTAGTCTTGCCTGGAAAATCCCATGGACAGAGGAGCCTAGTGGGCTGTAGTCCATGGAATCGCAAAGAATCAGACACAATCAAGTACTGTAGCACACTAGAGCACTGAGAGCAGTGAAGCTAAAGAGCAGTGGTGGGGGCCATACCCCCAGGCAGAGGGCCTGGATGAGGTCCGGAGTTCCAGGAGTCTTGGGGATGCTCCTTTATCTTCATCTCTCAGCCTCTGGAGCTCAACTTTAAGAGTCTGTTCAGAAACATCCCTCCCACTTCATTTCCAATTGCAGACACCTGGTGAGGCGAGTCCCTGGGGAGTCTGGTTGGCAGGAGGCTGGCTCTCGAGGCTTTTGTGATGAAGTCACAGGCCCTTGATATATTATTCAGGACTGGGTACCAATCAATGCCAGACGCCCATCCATCCTCTGCTGGTCCCCCTGCCTGGGCCTCTGCTGTTTTGGAAGCAAATGCTACAATCTGAAGAGAAATTGTCTGCTTTTGTCTTGCTGCAGACTGAAGACCTGGCACCAGTCACTGGGCAGAGATGTTTGCTCCACATTGTCTGATTCTGCTATTTTCAGTTTTCTTGCTGGTTGTAATCTACTCCTGGGCCTTTAGCCTTAGGGGGCAGGAAGGAACCTTTCAGTTGCAGGTAAAAGTTGGGCTCAGATTTGCTGCATTGTCATGTCTTCATGTTTAGAAAAAGGTGTGATTGAAAGGGAGATGCTTGAAAAAGTTAGAAACGACCACCAGGTACCAGTCAAATACTAGGTTGATGTGTAGTGCGGGGCTGGGTGCTGAACGGGGAGCTGCAGTGATGATGAACAAATCGCTTGGATTCACTTGACAGATATGGTGATAGAAGCATGAGGCAAGGTTATCCTGTTCACATGTCTCTCCCCATGGGGTTCTTGTGTGGATAACATGAAGTAGGAACATGGCATCATGTCCTGGGCTCAAGTTGTCCTGGGTTCAAATTCTAGCTCTGTTGCTCTGCAGCTGTGTGACTTTGAAGAAGTGACTTCACCTCTCTGTGTCTCAGTTCCCTCATCTACAGTAGTGGGGATAATAGTACTCCTCTCACAGGGTGGTGAGGGTGCAGTGTGTTCACCTAGGTAAAGCTCTCAGAACCACACCTGGAATTCAGGAAGTGCTGAATAAACTTGAGCTTCCATCATCACCATTAATACTACTACTAATGCTTAGTCGCTCAGTCGTGTCTGACTCTTTGCGACCCCATGGACTGCAGCCCACCAGGCTCCTCTGTCCATGGAGATTCTCCAGGCAAGAATACTGGAGTGGGTTGCCATGCCCTCCTCCAGGGGATCATCCTAACCCAGGGATCGAACCCAGGTCTTCCACATTGCAGGTGGATTCTTTACTAATAGTAAATAATATTAATACCTGTGACACTCAAGACAGTGTACGGACTGAGTTAGATTCCTGATCCAGTCTAACCTTCGTAACAGCCACAAGAGGGGAGGTTGATGACATGGATGGACCCAGAGACTGTCATACTGAGTGACATACTGAAGTATGTCAGACAGAGAAGGAGAAATATCATATGACATCCCTTATGTGTGGAATCTAAAAAAATGATGCAAATGAACTTATTTACAAAATAGAAACAGACTCACAGCCCCTGGCAGCACCGCCTCCAGCAGATTCGTCCCACAGAGTCCTGCTGGGCAGGAGCGCAGAGCTGAGCTGATCCGTGAGGTGCTGGCCCTGGGGGCTAATGATGCCCTGGGGTCCTGCAACAGCTGAGTTGGGGCCCCAGCGATGTCCTCCCTGCCCACCTGTGCAACCCTGTTGTCAGTCGCACACCCTCGCCAGACACAGTGCCCCTTACAGAAAGATGGTGGTTCCTTATTGCTCCAATAGACCACCCCCTCTCTCGACCAAGAAGCAGGACATCATCCAGCAGGCTGCATGCCCTCTTTACTGGGCAGATCTGACCAGATGCCCAGGTCTCAAAAACAGTGGTCTTACAATAAAAATCGAACTCCTTACTTTTCCCACCAGGCCCCGCACGGTCCAGCCCTGCTGAATTTCCTGACTGCTTCTCACACTTGTGTGTTCCCACACCTGGCTTTCCTCTGCCCCTGGCCCCCAGGGCCTGTGTCTCAGCCTGGAAATCCTCTCTCCCCTCTCCTCCCCTATCAACCTCACCATCCCATGAGATTTCACCCCAAGAAAGCAGCTTCCAGGCCTGCCGGCCAGCCCCACTCCTTCCCTCAAACCTCCCATTTCTGGAGATTTCAGATGCAACATTCACATGTGTCTTCCAGTCTTTTGGGGGCCTCTGTCTCCCCAGCTGGACTGAGAGTGCAGGACATGGAGTTGCGGGCTGGGCTCTTCAGAAGCAGATGCTGACATGGAATTTGGGTCTGTCACGTTTATTAGGGATCAGTCCTTTTCAAAGGGATCAGACCTTGTCAAAGATGAGGGGCACAGGGCTGGGTGGAGGGAGAAGCCCAGCTCAAGTGAGGCAGGCCCACTCAATTGGTGAGGGCTGTGGCCAAGTGCCAGGTGCAGAGTCCTGCCTTGAGCCGGGGCATCTGGACCAGCCTGCATGCACCAGCCTGCCTCCACCCCTGCTGCCGGCTGCCCCAAGTCCATGAAGGATGTTTCCATGGCTGTGCAGTCCTGCCTTGAAGTGGGACAACACCTCGCCCCACACACATGCATGGCTTCCCTCTCTGCATCCTCAGGGCTCAGCGGAGGATGTAGGTCCAGCCTGGGCAGAGTGTGGGGCAGACTCCTCCCAGGGAACATGTCTTCTAATTCGCATCATCTGGTCTGGCAGCTGCTCTGGACATCCCAGGGGAGAGAAGTGAGAAAAGCCCTTCAAACCCACAACGAGGGCCTCCAAAAATGTCCAGTTCGTTGCCTGGCCTGGCTCCCCACTTGCAGAAGAGTTGATACCAAGCAGGTTTGTGGTCAGTCACCATTCTACACTGATGTTTGTTTCTTTGACTAAAAGCAGTTTCACACTCAGATGTATAGAACAGACTTGTGGACTCTGGGAGAAGGCGAGGGTGGGATGTTTCAAGAGAACAGCATCGAAACATGTATATTATCAAGGGTGAAACAGATCACCAGCCCAGGTTGGATGCATGAGACAAGTGCTTGGGCCTGGTGCACTGGGAAGACCCAGAGGGATCGGGTGGAGAGGGAGGTGGGAGTGGGGACCGGGATGGGAAATACATGTAAATCCATGGCTAATTCATTTCAATGTATGACAAAAACCACTGCAATGAAGTAAAGTAATTAGCCTCCAACTAATAAAAATAAATGGGAAAAAAAATAAAAGCAGTTTCACTTGTTTTATTTTTCAGATCTACCATTTCTTATATCCCAGCCCCAAATCCATCTGGACAGCAGGGACTGGCTCCCTTCCTATCACTCCTTCTACCGCCAATGAAAAACTCTTCTTTTTTCAGATGTGGAAATAGATCTTGCAAAAAGTCTGTGTGTCCCTGTCATAACCTCAGGGGAGAGCAGAGGGAAATCCAGGGACTCTGTGCTCTCCTATTATCTCTTCATTTTCAATTTGCATCATAAGCATCAAAGCACATTTTTCTTCCCAGGGACATTTTAGTCATATTATCTTGGCCAACCAGGCAGGAAGACAGGTGGTCTGTCTAAGACCAGTCCCGAGAACAGCTAAGTGTCCCTCTTCCTTCTACCCTTTGTCCACACTGGAGGTTTTAAATATGTCAAGTTCACTTCCATTTGCAAAGTGACTTTCATTCCAAGCAGTCCCATAACACTTCACAGAGTTAAATAATACTTACGAACATGCCAGATGGAGAAATAGAGTAATGCTGGCTAAATTTATCATGAGTCACAAAATGGAATGGAAAAAAGGAGGGTAGGTTGTAAAATTTACCAGGTTGAAAACTAATAAAGGGTGAGTCGCTAATTAGCTAGAAGTGAATTGTATTTTACTAGGTTATTTCCAAAATGTTTTCAGTAGCCAATTAACCAGTTTAAAAACTGAAAGGAATCCCACATTCACATCTGGAAAGCCAGTAGCCACATCAGCCATCACAATGACTACTGTTTATTGAGCAGTTGCTATGTACCAGGCTCCTTACACGTTGTTGTTTAATATCTTAGTTGTGTCCAGCTCTTTGCAATCTCATGGACTGTAGACCACCAGGCTTCTCTGTCCATGGAATTTCCCAGGCAAGAATACTGTAGTGATTTGCTATTTCCTTCTCAAGGACATCTTCCCAAATCAGAGACTGAATCAGTGTCTCCTGCATTGGATCACGTATGGATGTGGGAGTTGGACCATAAAGAAAGCTGAGCGCCAAAGAATTGATGCTTTTGAACTGTGGTGTTGGAGAAGACTCTTGAGAGTCCCTTGGACTTCAAGGAGATCAAACCAGTCAATCCTGAGGGAAATAAGTCCTGAATATTCATTGAAAGGACTGATACTGAAGCTGATGCTCCAATACTTTGGCCACCTGATGCAAAGAACTGACTCATTGGAAAAGACCCTGATGCTGGGAAAGATTGAAGGTAGGAGGAGAAGGGGACGACAGAGGATGAGATGGTTGGATGGCATCACCAGTACAATGGACATGAGTTTGAGCAAGCTCCGGGAGTTGGTGATGAACAGGGAAGCCTGGCGTGCTGCAGTCCATGGGGTTGCAAAGAGTCAGACACGACTGAGCAAAGGAATTGACTGACTGACTTCTGCATTGGCAGGTGGATTCTTTACCACTGAGCCACCAGAGAAGCCCTGCTTCTGTGTTGCAATCCTCCAAGAAGCCCATGGAGTTGATGTTTAATTTCTGTTCCGCAGACCAGGACACAGAGGCAGAGTTGCTACCGGGGTCAGCATGGTTCATGTCCATGGTCCACCCTCTGCTCACCCGCTGTGTGCTTGCCACAGCGAGGTTAGTGTGCTTGTAAAACAAGACGGGAGAGAGGCTCTCTCTGTCTCCCGTGTGAGGACACAGACAGAAGGAGGCTGTCCACCAGCCAGGAAGAAAGGCGTCATCAGGAGCAGTGTCTCATACTCCTTGGGACACACAGGAACAGAATGCCACCTGCTTTGGGGTCTGCTGGGTGTCTGCTGCGATTCGAGGAGTCCCTGGACTCTCAGGTGGGACAGCTGTTTTCACCCATGATGTTTCCTCTGTGGGGGTGGCTTGTCAGCAAGAGTGCACCCAGAGGTGTCTCTGAGGCCAGCTGTCTGCTCTCAGAGGGACCAGCACTTAATGAGGCCGTGATGATACAGCCGGGGACCTCTAGCATCAGGTGGGAAGGCAGCGATGAGTTTTGATAGATGAAGTATTGTTTCCGGAGAAAGGAACTGAGGTGAGGGTGCCAATTATTTTTTCCCTTCCAGGATGTTTAGACATTCCTGAACCATCCATCTGTTCTTTTGGTCAATTAATATGTATTTACTGTCCTTTATATCCCGGCACCACTTCTATATGTGGGGGAATATCATGGTTAACAAGACAGGAAAATCCAAATACAGACCTTTCCTCCCTCGAGGACATCCAATTAAAAATTCAAAGATGAAACAAGTAGAAAACAGACATACGACTTATTCTCCCACTAAGACGGCTGCTGTGGGGAACATGGAAAAGCACAAGGAAGAATCCTCTCCCTCAGAGGTGATCATGGTCACTGTTTCAGCGTGTTTTCTTCTGGCCTTCCAGTATATGTGTCTTCAAAGTGAAAAGCGAAGTTGCTCAGTGGTGTCCAACTCTTAGGACTATAGCCTTCCAGGCTTCTCTGTCCATAGGATTTCCCAGGCAAGAATACTGAAGTGGGTTGTAGTACCATTAATCTTGAATATTCACTGGAAGGACTGATGCTAAAGCTGAAGGTCCAGTACTTCGGCCACATGATGCGAAGGGTTGGCTCATTGGAAAAGACCCTGATGCTGGGGGAGATTGAAGGCAGGGGGAGAAGGGGGCGACAGAGGATGAGATGGTTGGATGGCATCATCGACTCAGTGGGCATGATTCTGAGCAAACTCCGAGAGATGGTGAAGGACAGGAAAGCCTGGCATGGTGCAGTCCATGGGGTCACAATGAATCAGACATGACTGAGCCACTGAACAATGACAACAACCAGTACCATCAGGGTGACTCTGTATATGCAGGATTTTAACCTTTTCTTTTACTGTAAAATAAAACAGACTGAAAACCACACCAAGCAACTGTATAAATGAACAAACTGCTGTAAGGAAAACATCCCTGGAGCCTCACCTGGATAAAGAAGCAAAACGTCACCTTCTGCCCTCAAAGGTGATCCATATACCCCAATCCCTCTGCCAAAAGCAGCCATTATTTGCCTTCTACAGCAGTCTCTTCTTTGTCTTACTTTGTAGTTTCGTTACCCAGGTACGCTGTCCTAGCCACTACGGGTTAGTCTTGCCCATTAAAAAATCCAGTTTTGTCTTTTAAGTCTCTTTTAATCTATAGTTTTGTCTTCCATTGCCCCCCCTCCTTTGCCCTTTAATTTGTCACAATCTTTCTCTCTCCCTTTGATGCAGCAGACACCCCAATAAAGCCTCACCTGAAAAAATTTTTTTTTGTCATAATCTGGAAGAATCTAAGAAAATTGACCTGAAGAGTCTCCCACAGTCTGGGTTTGGCTGGTTGCAAACTCTGGGCAGTTTAACATGTTCTTTGTTCTCTGTATGTTCTTTTCTAAATTGGAAGCTGGTCCAGCAGCTTGATCAGACTCAGGTTCAAACTTTTTAGCTTGAACTCAGGTGATGCTGTGTTCCTTTTTTTTTTTTCCACTCTGCTTCATGTTTAGTGCAACGCACAGGCTCTGGACTTGTGGGTTTAGTAGTTGTAGTACACAGGCTTAGTTACCCCTTAGGATGTGGAATCTTAGTTCCCTCACCAGGGATAGAACCCAATCATCTGCATTGGAAGGCAGATTCCTAACCAGTGGACCACCAGGGTAGTCTTGAGGCTGTGTTCTTCCATCAAGAGACAAACCCTACCTGATGTTTCTTTTTTCCTAATGTCTCTTTTTTCTGATGCTAGCAGAAATTGATGCTCTTTGCTTAGAACCATTAATCCCCTAGGGGTTGCAGATGGTCATATTTTAGTTTTGCAATTTCTTCTTCATTAACTGCAATATTTTTATAAAGAGTTGTTTTCCCTCATCTACTATCCAATTACCCAGGGGGTACCATTCATGTCATTTCCCTGATGCTGGGAAAGATTGAGGGCAGAAGGAGAAGAGGGCATCGGAGGATGAGATGGCTGGATGGATCACTGATGCAATGGACATGAACTTGGGCAAACTTCGGGAGGTGGTGAGGGACAGAGAGGCCTGGCATGCTGCAGTCCATGGGGTCACAAAGGGTTGGGTATGACTGGGCTACTGAACAGTAACACTTGTTCATAAGAGAAGGACAGGATAAATACCTGGTTCTTCTCCATGTATCAGTTTCCAAGATAAGGAATTGATCTCTTATCATCCTTCAAAGATGACCAACTTTCCTTTTTAAATGTCAGCATAAGCTCATAGATCTGAAAATATTTTCTAGGTTTTAATCCATTACAAATAATTTCCCTTTGAAATTCAAACTGTCTTGCTTTCAGCTACTGGAGGCCTCTTGGAGTTGGCTATTTTATCCTTTGACGTGAGCCTAAGACACTTGTTTTTTTTTTTTGGCTTTTCTGGGCCCATTGTGAACACTGGGCCTCAAATCAGCCATTTCTCCAAGAAGCCCTGATTTCTTTTAATGAGAAATGATATTTTGACCCCACAGTCTGGGTCAGTCAGATACTCATTGTTGTCAGGTTAATTATTATTAGGGAATTTTAGCACTTAGCATGTTCAAATTCAAATCTCAGACTACAGATTTTTCACTTAATACCCAGATATTCACGGGTACAGGTGATGACAGAATTAACATAACCCATGGTTATTCTTTAGTTTATCTCACAAAATCTCTCACCATCTCAGATAATTTTAATAGTAACACCACCAGTGTAATTACTGAGAGCAGTTTATTTATTTAATTTATTATTATTTTTTTGGTGGTGCTGAGCCATGTGCAGTATCTTAGTTCCCAACCAGGGATCGAATGCCCCTGCATTAGCCACTTTTGACCACCAGGGAAGTCCAGTTCAAGAGCAGTTTAAAGTCTCTTTGCATATGTTTCTCCTGCTGTCTTCCCCAGTTTCGTATGCTTTCATGAGATACACGTTGATTGAGCAGTTGCCATTACATACTATATTCTCTACTGTTTAGACCTCTTTATGGCTAGTTTAAAAGTAAGCCAATGTTTAATACTCACATTGGTCTTTATGTCAAGGTTTCTGTAGTTATCTTACTTGTCTGAATCCCATTCTTGAGTAGATTCCTTGGGAAGGACTCATGGGAACAATATTTCCATTGTACATTGATGATGGGTTTGTAGCCTTTCTACATAAAAGTCAGTTTATGAAATTTAAAATCCTTAGTTCGTGTTTTCTTCCTTTGAGTGCCTTAAAAATACTATGCCATCGTCTTGTGGCATAAAAAACTGCTGTCAACAAATAGGATGATTTTCTTTTCTCTTATAAATGTCTTGCTGCTTTTGCCTAAATGGCCAGTGGATTTTTTTCTCTTTTCCTACAATTTTAGGACTTCCCTGGTGGTCCAGTGGTTAAGACTTTGCCTTCCAATGCAGAGGGTAAGGGTTCGGTCCCTGGCTGGGCAGCTAAGATCCCACATGTCTCTTGGCTGTAAAACCAAAACATAAAACAGATGCAATATTATAACAAATTCAATAAAGACTTTTAAAAAATACCCCACATAAAAAATAAAGTCCTATAATTTTACTTTTGAATATGACTTAATGATGGTCCTTCTGGGTGAATATTCTCACATTCTTACCCTGTGTAGTTTTGCAGTATGTAATTTCAAATTATTTTTCAAATGGAGGTATAGTTTACAAACAGTAAAATTCATTCTTTGTATTGTCCCTTTCTATCGAATCAGTTTTGACACAGTCATGCAACTACCACCACGATCAAGATATAAAGTATTTCCATCATTCTTTTCATATGTAGGTTCACCTCTCCTTGTGTTCAGTAAAGTTTTCTTAAATTATTATTTTTAGTGTTGATTCTGTTTCCTTGCTTTGTGGTGATCTTCCTCAGGAACTTTCATTGTTTCTTCATCAGATTTTCTTTGCCAGTCTTCAATAGTTGTCATATTTTCTGAAGTGCATTTTATCTCTCCTTTTTTGTTTGTTTTCGTCTCTCTAAATTTTTTATATTTTCCATGGCTATGTATTGAAGTTCACTAATATTTTCTTCTGGTAGTGTCTAATCTGTTGGCAATCTCATCCCATGCATTTTTAATGTCAGACTTCCCTGGTGGCTCAGTGGTAAAGAACCCGCCTGTCAATTAAGCAGATGTGGGTCCAATTCCTAGGTCAGGAAGACACCCTGGAGAAGGAAATGGCAACCCACAACAGTATTCTTGCCTGGAAAATACCATGGACAGAAAGCCTGGCATGCTATAGTCCATGGGGTTGCAAATAATCAGACACAACTTAGCAACTAAACAACAACTAATATTATATTTGCATCTCTAGAAGTTTGAGCTCTTTTTTATATTTTCTATATATCTCCTTAATGCTTTCCTCTATCTTCTTGAACATACAGAATGTAAAAACAATAGCTTTTCAAACTCACCTACTAATCCTATCACCTTTGTCTATTGATTAGCTTTATTTCCTCGTTATTTTCCTGCTTTTAAAATTGGAGTGATAGATTTCACCTCATTGAGGGTGCTGGATAGTTTTGTGTTCTCTTAACCAGTGAGCTTTGTTCTGAAATACAATCACATTTTGTGGAAACATCTTGATCCTTTTGAAGATTGTTTACAGTCTTTGTTAGACGGGACCAGAAGAGTCTGAGCTGCTTCTGCCTAGTGAAGGAGACAGGGCCCTTCTGAGTCCTCTGTGCAATGTCCTGTGTGTTACTGGGTTTTTCCATCCTGGCTGGTGACAACATGAATTATTCCCACCCCTGTGTGAGCTCCAGCAATTGTTCTACCTGTTCCTTTCTGGTGGTTCTGCCCTGAGCTTTGGGATAGTCCTTCACATGCTTGCACTGATCTGTACTTACCTGAAGACTTGAGAGAAACTCTTTGTAGACTTATGGAATGTCATCTCTGTGCAGCCCTCTGCTGCTCCACTGCTGTGAGTTCTAGCAATTCTGACCTCCCTGAATTGTCGACTGGATCTTAACCCGAGGAGGTTGCCAAGCCATTTGGGTTCTTCCTCCTAGCTCTGTGCCCTGGAATCTCTTCAGTCAATAAGCTGGGCTCACCACGGTGTTTGTTTTCTCTTTTCTTTTCTCAGGGACTCACTGTCCTGTGCTGCCTATTTTCCAATGCCTGAAAATTATGGTTTCAAGTATTTTGTTTGGCTTTTCCGTTGTTTGGGGCAGGAATGTAACTCTGTTCCCTTTGCACCCCCCTGGCTGTGTTTCTGAGTTTAAAAATGTTCTCCCTCTCATGTTCTATTTCTTTTATGGCATCATTTGCTGCATTTATACATGTGTTTCTTCTAGTTTACTCTCTATTTCTGTACTTATTGTTTTCTTTTATTTCTAATTCTTTCCTGAGTTCTGCCACCTCATTCCTGAATTCCTTCTAATTCTGACTTGCATTGTCTTTTCATGTCTTGCATCATTTTTTTTTTCTAACTTTCGCTTCATTTGTAAATAGAAGGTCACAGCTGGCATGATCTCCTTTCAGTGGGGAAGTTATCCTGCCCTTTATTTCTTTGTATTATAATTCTGCAGGGAAGTTGACCTCATTGCTTTTCTGAGGTCAAACAAGTGTACTCATTTCCTTGTGTGATGAACTCTCCTGAATTTTTGCAGGCATGTGGCTCCCAGATTTTTTTCCCTGTTATTTCTATGTAGTGTTAAAAGCTATTGAGACTTCCTGGTTCTGTTCCCCCTGCCTTTATCTAGAGCCTCTCTTTCCTTTGTCTCTGCTGCTCTTGTATGGACCAATTTTGATTCTACCTCAACAGTTCCTCATCTCTTCTTCCTGTCTTAGAAGGGAATGTGCTTGTGCTAAGTTGCTTTTTCAGCCGTGTTTGACTCTTTTAGACCCTATTGACTATAGCCCTCCAGGCTCTTCTGCTTATGAGGTTCTTCAGGTAAGAATACTGGAGTTTTGCCATGCCTTCCTCCAGGAGATCTTCCCCACCCAGGGATTGAACCCTTGTGTCTTATGTCTCTAGCATTGGAAGATGGGTTCTTTACCCATAGCACTACCAGGAAAGCTAGAAGGGAATGGTGATGGATTAATTTCAAGAGTTCCTAAGGCTACTGGCTCTTGCCCCTTTCCCTGGCTTCATCGATAACTAGTCATGAAAAATACTTAGATCCTTACTGACAACTGGTCAAGGGAGAACTATTCAGCACCCTTCTGCCTAGTTACCTATCTGCAAGATGGAATCTTCACAGAACAAGCTCGTACGATTCTAGTAAAGATGAAATGAGAGGGTGCATTCTGAATGCTTGCACTTGGCCAAAGCTCACAATAAACTTTTCAGCTGAGCTGAAGGTCTGCAGAAAGGAGAAACACAAAGTGTGAACATTTCTGCTATGGGTTCTCAAACTGTGACTGCAAAGGCCTGGCTAGGTGGTCGGAGGACAGTCGCCATGCCTTTCGCCACTAGTGCCTGAGCTTGCGAGGCTGCCCTGTTTCCTCTGGGTCCTCAGCCTGAAGCATCTTGAGGATGCCCTGTGGCCTAATTTTGTAGTTGGCGATGAAGAATTGCATGTGGTTAGCCTGCTGTGTTGGGGAGAAAGGCATGATTTTCCACTCAATTCTGCTTTTTCCAATAAAATTTTGTATTCAAACCAGCAAGAAATACTTTAAGAAAATTGGTAGTGCCTCTTTCTATGCAGATGTTTATGTTTCTTTATTGAACTGGAAGTGAAGTAATGAAGTCCTAAGTCCAAGTCCTTCCAAATCCAGAGATGGAATCAGAAATTTAGAAATTGTTGAACCCTGGAAGCTCTCTTCATGGTCTCTGAAATAGCAAACACACAAAATTATGTCACATAAAACCAAAGTAATTACCCAGATGGTCTCTCTTATTCTCTCCACATTTTATTCTTTATCTTTCACGCCCACTGGAAGTACAGAAAGGGATTGTTCTTCATTGTCCATCTCTCTAGTTGCTTGGTGTGCGTTTACTGAACACCTACTACATGCTGGTCACTGAGCTGGTGGAACAAGGCATGCGAGGTACAGTCACTGTTCTGACGGAGCTTACATTCTACTATGAGGAGACGGAAAATAGACAAGGAAGTGAATGTCTAATCAGAAATTGTGGTAATGCTAAGAAGGAATTGGGCTTTGGGGAGAGTGTATTAAGGGACCCAGAGGTGGTGACATTTAAGCAAATCCTGAAAGGGCAGAAGGATTTAATCAGGGGGTGGGAAGCAAATCTAAGCAGGGAGGATGACTTGACCAAACACCCTGGGGCAGGAAATGGGACTGAATCATGTCCAGTGTGTGGTATTCAGCAGAGAATAGTGAAAGATGAGTTTAGAGGCTTAATCCGCGGATTTTGATCTTAATCCTTAGAATAAAGGGAGACCATTGAAAGAGTTTAAGTAGCAGAGTAAAACAATGAATGAAATTTTCTGCAAAGGTCAACTGCAGGATGGAGGATGGATTGGAAAGAGGGAAAGTGGAAACAGAGAGACCAGCCAGACTGGGAGTACACTGGTCAGAAGAGGCAGTGGTGGCCTTGCCCTGGCGGCCAGTGAGAAGCGGAGGGCCATAGTGGGCCTGTGGTATTAGAGGAAGAGCCTGGATTCTATCCTTGGCATCACCAGTGGTCAGGTAGATGGGCCTGGCAATTTTTCCTTTCCTCCACCCCCTTTCTTCCTCAATTTTTAAAACTGTAAAATTCATGTAACATATCTTAACCATTTCCAGTGTACAGTTCAGTGGAATTAAATACATGTGTAATGCCATGTAGCCATCTCCACCATCCAATACTTTCCATCTTGTAAAAGTGAAATCCTATGGTTATATTAAGCTATAACTCCCCATTCCCTGCTCTTGCCAGCTGTTGGAAACCATACTTCTACTTTCAGTCTCCATGGTTTTGACTATTCTAGGGACCTCATATAAGTGGAATCCTATAGTATATATCTTTTTGTGACTGACATTTACTTAGCATAATTTTTATCTATGTTGTAACATAGAATTTACAGAACTTCCCTCCTGTTTAAGGCTGAATACTATTTCACTATGTGGATATACCACTTCCTGCATATCTGTGTTTCTAGTCTCAGCACACAGCAGGTTTGTTTTAAGAATAGATGTAAAGGTACACAGGTGGATAAATGAGTGAATGAGTTGTTGAGCGGGCCCATAAATGGATGGGTGGGTGGACAAATGATTGACGGATACAAAGATGGATAGAGTATGTATGGATGAATAAATAGATACATGCGTGCATGGATGTTGGATGGATGAATGAGTGGTTGGGTGGATGCATGATGGATGGAAGGATAGATAAGTGGATAGGTGGATGGATGGGTGGATGGATGAACAGATGAGCAGGTAGATGAATGGATGAATGGGTGGGTGGGGTAGTGAATGCATGTATGTATGATGGTGCATAGATAGATGCATGGCTAGATGGAGGTTTGAGCAACCTTTCTTCAGGAGGTCTTTTCTAGAGTTTGTGAACTCTCTTTAAGGTTTTCCAAATGTGGCAGATTGAGCCACAGATGGAGAGAATATGGTTTTCTAGATTTAAGGCAGTGTAGGGCAGAGAAGAGGTCTCAAACCAGAGATCTGGGGGTCATAGTTAGCAAGCAGAGTATACATTCATCAAATTAGTTGCCGACTTTAAAAGTGAGGTTATTTCCTACCAAAAAAATCCAGATTTCTTGACTCTCCTGAAAAACTTTTATGCTCTGGCCTTACTGAGCCAACATTCCTCCAAGAAACACGTGGCTGGACCTGAAGAACAGACATTCCTTTCGTGGGTTGGTGGGGTGGTAGATGGGGTGGGTGGGGCAGGAGGCAGCAATAGTCCCTGTCTCCCAACACACCCACTCTCCTCATTTCTATTGACAACAGAGTTCTCTACCCTGCAGTGGTGGGTTTGGGGTCTGAGGGGTGTGGGTCAGAGTGCACTCCCATCATGTTCTCTGTGTCCTCAGGAGAGTCAACTTCCTCTTCTTGTGAAAGGCAGAGAACCGACAGCACTAGGGTCGTTTTTAGCCAATGTGCATTCCTTGTGTGGCCCCTCATTCTCGCCTTGCCCCAGGCTCCTCATCTGAGACAGGGGGATTGTGATCTGCTATCAAAAACTTGCACCATGACTGTTAAAACCTATTGGGAGCCTTGCATGCAGCAGCCAGTGAATCCTCCAGTGAGGTCAGTGGTGTTCTTAATCCCTCTCCAAGAGGATGCTCAGGCTGCCCAAGTCCACCTGGCCAGGAAACAGCAGGAATGGGCCCCAGGCTGGGTCTCCTGCTCCCAGGGCCTCCCCCTGCCTCC
The DNA here is from genome assembly GCF_023699985.2 of Odocoileus virginianus. Taxonomy (NCBI): domain Eukaryota; kingdom Metazoa; phylum Chordata; class Mammalia; order Artiodactyla; family Cervidae; genus Odocoileus; species Odocoileus virginianus. The sequence goes on from NC_069682.1 coordinate 54,177,139, forward strand.
TGCAATGACGGGCGTGGAGCACAGGCTCCTCTGAGTCTCCACCGCTGCTACTCCTCCTGCTGCTCCTGCCAAACCCTAGACAGGCGCTGTGACCCCCGGCCCTCTCTCTGTGCAGCATCCCAATATAGCATCTTTGGAATGCGGCTCCTCCTCCCTGGTCCACACTCCGCTCTCGGGGGCCTGGGTTATCCCCTTTCCCACACAGAAGGCCTGAGGGGATGCTTGAACAGCGTGTCCAAGCAGAGGCCCACTTTCCCAGCCTCCCGGGAGCCCCAGGGACTGGCCGGCATGTTGGATGCTGCCCAGCTTCAAAGTGCTTCCCAGCCAGACGTGTCCAGCTGACCGTGTTCTCAGGGGACAGTGTCTTTCCCACGGCCACATGGGCCCGGGAACGGCCTTGGCCACCAGCCCACTTCAGAGGTCCTCCCAACTGGGGCTGTTCCCTCCCGGGAGGCAGCGGGTCTGTGGTGACGGCCAGGCCGGCGGCTCTGTGAGATCTGGGTTTGGGTCCAACAGTAATTTGACTTCAAGAAAAAGCCTACTCCTGTCTGAGGCTCCCCCTGCATCTGTAAGTCCGGGCTGACAGTGCCAGCCTCAAGGGGCTTTATGTAAATCTCATTCAACACACTTTTCAGCCAAACCAGCCTCGGATTGCGTCTCCTGGAAAACAGGCCCGTAATCCATGTACACCCCCTAGAGTGACTGGTTGCCACACTCAGGAGCCTGCAAGTGATGGAGCTGGTAGGTTCTCTTCCGGGTGCAGATGTAAGACCCCAGCCACCACGTGTGACCATCTGGCCTCCTAGTAAAAGGACACAGGGCCCCGCTTCTTGATCCCCTTCAGAGGAGTATGTTTCTTGAGGTGAAGCTCACAAGGGCCAACATGTTATTTCTGAGTAGAACATGTGAAGACGGTAAGAATCCACCTCCACTGCTATCCTCACATGAATGAGACTGAAAGGAAATGAAAACAACCCCCCAATCATGACTGACATTAAATAAAAAGTTAGTACATGTAGTAAGGTCCTCAAATTTTAAAAGAGAACTAATAACTACATACATGACTTAGCGACTAAACAACAACTACCCAAATATATTACACAAATTTCAGATCTGTGTAAGACTTGGATACGGAAGCCTCTAGATTGCCAAGGAAAAGGCCACTTCACCTGGTAACGCAGGACTTTGCCCTCATTCAATGTCATTACCTTCAAGTCTTAACAGGCTGCCAAGCAAGTAGGCTTCAAGCTAAAGGCCACCAGCCAGCATGTCGATTTCACACTAGTGTGTTGAATAAAAGAATGTTTATTCCTCAAAGAACAACTTGCCTATATTTTTCAAGTCAATACACTAAAACAACCATGAAAGTGTGGGCTTTTCCTGAAGGCCTGAAGTTCCCCTGATCCTGTTATAAAATCCCTGTATTTTCCCTCCACCACAGAAAGCAGCATTTGGGATTATGTTATCATTGTCCCTAAGAAAAATCTCATTGATGGGGACAAGTATCTATACCAGAAAGGCTGCCATAAATATTCCAGCCAGTGTCAGGTAGTCTGCCTGTGCGCCTTTTAGACATGGCCCCTGGGAGCAGGAAAGTCTGCCCACCACACGAGCCTCAAAAGATATCACAGTGATGGCCACTGATGGCTGAGGCCCCTTCCACGGGGAATGTATTAAAGTGGGCAGGAGGCCTCCCTGGAGAGAGGGTCATGGACTGTGGGCCCAGCACTATGGAACCCTTCTGAAAAAGAGGGTTAGGAACTACTCAGACCTGAAAGAAACGATCCCACCAGAGAAAGGTGGAAATTAGGTGGGCAATTTCTAAATGACATTTAACATGGCTCTGGATAGGTAACTGTGAAGGTCAACTGGTGTCCATCCAGAGGCCCTGTTCCCCAGTTCCTCAGTCGATCACTCATCAAAGTCAATAATCAGGTTCAGTTCAGTTAAGTTGCTCAGTGTGTCCGACTCTTTGCAACCGCATGAACTGCAGCACGCCATGCCTCCCTGTCCATCACCAACTCCTGGAGTTTACTCAAACTCATGTCCATCGAGTCGGTGATGCCATCCAGCCATCTCATCCTCTGTCATCCCCTTCTGCTCCTGCCCCCAATCCCTCCCAGCATCAGGGTCTTTTCCATTGAGTCAGCTCTTCGCATGAGGTAGCCAAAGTATTGGAGTTTCATCTTTCAGCATCAGTCCTTCCAATGAACACCCAGGACAGATCTTCTTTAGGATGGACTGGTTGGATCTCCTTGAAGTCCAAGGGACTTGCAAAAGTCTTCTCCAACACCACAGTTCAAAAGCATCAATTTTTCGGCTCTCAGCTTTCTTCACAGTCGAGGTGACTTTAAGTAAGGGAAATTGTTTTAGATGGTCTGGTGGGCCTGGTTCAATCAGTGGAAGGGCTCTAAGAGCAGGACTGGGCTACCTGGCAAAGAAGAAATCTTGCCTGATCTTTTGAGTTGTGTCCTGAAGTTTTTAACCTCATGGTTAATTTAAAAACCACCCAGACCTTCCCCCTCCCCCAGCTCTCTGCCTTCTGGCCTCTCTGCCTGGCCTCTCTGCTTACACACCTCCTGGCTGGTATGCTCTGGGGGTTCTACCTGCTCAGGGAGGCTAAAGCCACCCCTCGCCCACTGTCACTTTCAGCCAGACCCTTGGTGCCTGTCCTGCTCTATTCATCTGTCTTTATCGGACGTTACCTTGTTGATGTATCTGCTTCCTGTTTATTGTTTATCTCTCTCCCTCACATCATAGAAATCCCTTGGACCCTGTCTGTTCTTTCTGTGCACCCACCTTGCCTGTCCCAAGGTTGTGTTAATAATTGCAGATGAATGAATACATGAATGCCCTGGAGTGTGTACAGGTAGGAATCTCGGGACCAGGGCCAATCCTCTCTCTTCCTGGCTCTTGCTTTTGCCCCCTGCTCTCTGCAGAAGTGCCTCACCATGGCACGATCTGCCCTCCAGCCCAAAGGCTGCAGACAGGAATTCTGATTTGGGGATATCTTGGAGGAACACGCAGTAGCCTCTCTCCAGTCCCTAGCTGGGCTCTGGGACACCCCTGTCCTGGTTCCTGGGCAACTACCCTCCCTCCAGCTCATGTGACCCCCATGGAAAATTTCTCATTTGCAACAGGATGCCCATGGCTCTGTGACCACATAGCATTACACTCACTGGTTCTGATGGGGATGCTTTGTTTCTTGTTAAAACAGGGGCCTGGACATGGCAGGAGAAAGAGTCCAACCCAGCCCTGGAAGCACTTCAATGGACTTGAACCCAGTTCCTGGCCAGGGCTCCAAGGCTGCGAATCAGGCTGGGAACACAGTGAGTTCAGAGACAGCAGAGATTTCAGGGCCTGGAGCCAATGCTTGGCTGGGCCTAGGCTGTGGGTCAGGAAGGTTTCGGAGAATTTCCTCCATCTTCACTTCGTACCAAGAACACTCATCCCATAATAATAAAAATGCTCCTGCAGAGTCTGACATGAGCTGGCACACATGATCTAATGCACCCTTGGGGGACTAATGAGGGGATACCATTCCCTTGGTACAGAAGAGGACACTGAGGCTCAGAGAAGTGACTGTCCTGCCCAGGGGCTTGTGGGCAGATGGGATGGGGGCCTAGTGTCCTAATCCCGTGCAGGGGGGGAGGGATGTTGTGAGTTGCAGCCATACGGGGTGCACCACCCTCCAAGATAAGAGGAGGAAGAGGGGGCCTGCACTTCACACGTAGGACCCATGGGGGGCCTGCCTTTGGGGGGCTCAGGGGATTAACACCTGATGGAGCAGAGACAGCCTGGGTTGGCTATGTCTGAGAAATCAGATCTGTGTGAGTCCTGGGTACTGGGATCCTGAGGACCCCACTAGGGAGAAAGGGCTGTTCTCTAGGACCCTGACCCTGGGGTGCACCCAGGGCCAGAGCCACCTCCCAGGAAGGTCAGTCCATGGTGGAGCCTCTGCCGAGCCCCAACCCTGCCACAAGGAAGAGTGCAGGGTTTCACCCCTGGCCCGGGCGAGGGCTCCACTACTGCAAGCCGCCAGCTCACCGCAGGCCTACAGGGAAGCAGGCTCATATTAAACCAAAGAGAAATTTTGATTTCACTAGGCCTGGGCTTTGTCAATTGCTGTGTGAGATTGTGTTTGTGGTTTATAGTGACCACAGGGCTGTCTGAGCTAGAGGGCTGAGCAAAGTCACCTTTACGGCCTGAGTTCTTATCTCGTTGGGGCAAGGATCCCTCCCAGTACACGGGTTTAAAGGGCCAGTGGGCCACACAAGGAAGCTTGGCTCCACAATTAAACCTACGTGACCAGTTTGTTCTGTCTGCCCAGCTCCACAGTCTGGGGTCACCCTGGAGGGGAATCATGTGTTCACACAGCACCTCCCCCAGAGCTTGCTTGTAGCATTGTCAGTCTTTAAAAGGATTTATTGCAGAAATGAAGAAATGGGATTGCCCAATGGGTCTGCAGTTGTAGGTTATCTTGACCCAAATGGACATCTTCATGGCTGATCCTCGTGAGACAAAAGCAGTCCTGGAGCAGGATCTGAGGTTAACGTGGGTTAGGGCAGGGCACCCCTGCCTCCTGCTGCTTGGGGGTGCAGTCCCCTGATTCAGTGAAGTGGAATGCTTTTGGTTGGGATGGGGAGGCGAACGGGATGCATTTGACCACAGGGAATGGGATGGGAGGGCCAAGCAGGGAACTTGGCTCAAAGGGGATCTTAGGAGGGGCCCTTTCTCTATCACTCAGCCCCGCACCCTGCTCCCCTTCCCATGAACAGGCTTCATTCCACGTGTCCACGTGATGCAGAGCCACAGTCCCTCTCCAGGAACCAGCTACTCAGAGAGTCGTGTTGGAGGCGGTGAGGGGAGACCCATTCCTGTGAAAGGAAAGGCCTGGGGCGGAGTGGACCACTGTGTCTCAGGACCAGAAATCAAGCAGGTGTGCAAAGCACAATGAACAGAGAGGTGAGGGAACATTTGAGGTCAAATCACGGAGGGCTTGTGATTTTATTCCAGGTGCAGAGGGAGGCACTTGGGACTTGAGCAGGAGGGTGATAAAATGTTGTTTTGGTTTTTTTTTTTTTCCTAAAAAACAGTTGTTTTAAGGAAACCCCATCTCAGCTGGAGACACACCAGCCATACAAGGGCAGCCACCAGTCTGTCCACACTCGTGGGCTAGTCCAAGAACCGTCTTCACACAAGGAGGCCATAGACCCACCCCTTCCCATCTGACTCACCCGGGGCCCCTCCTGGGAAAAGGATGTGGCCTCTGGAGGAGACCACCCGTCATCGACCTCCCATTGACCCATCTGCAGCCCAAGTCCACGGCGGTTGGGTCGTTTGAATGGCCAGCGATGAACTCATCGGCCGCCTCCTGCAGGGCCCCTGTCTGAGCGTGTCTGCCGCTTAATCAAGGGACAAGCACACTGTGTTCCGGGGCCGGGCCGCCAACATCCTTGATGAGTAACTGGGACAGTGAGGGGATGGGGAAGTGGCGACAATGCCACCATTGTTCTTTGGCTCCAGAGCCCCAGAGGGCCAGGGCTGCGCAGAGGCCAGGCTGGGCTGGGCTGGCTGCTGCAGCTGCTAGCCAGACCCCCTGCAGTCTCGGTCATCTCAGCAGGAGGGCGAGGGGACAGGTCCAGCTGTCCTGGGGACGCCACCTCCTCAGAGTCCTCAGAGGCTCACGAAGCAGACATGCCTTCTTGCCTGCAAACCGCAAAGATTCCTTTCTGTGGAAGGTCTGGGCATTCATGCACTGTGGAGGAACTTTGTGTTCATTCATTCACTCACTCACTCATTCATCCATTCAATCCTTATTCATTCAATATTTACCCAGCCCCTTCAATCATTTTACCTGATGAGATGAATAGTCAATGCTTAAGAGAGAGACACACACTTTCCCATGTTGGACTGAGAGTTGCAGATTTCATCATCATGTTTAACACTCACAAACGTGCAAGGAGTTCTGTTAACCTCAGATGTGCCAAGGTGCTTCAGTCGTGTCTGACTCTTTGTGATACTATGGACTATGTAGCCCACCAAGCCCTTCTGTCCGTGGGAGTCTCCAGGCAAGAATGCTGAAGTGGGTCTCCATTTCCTCTTCCAAACCCCAGATGAGGGGGCCAAATAGCTGGGATGGGACCGTCCCCACCTCTCTGGGGGATGTGTGGCCTTGGGTTGATCCCTTCACCTCCATGACATACCTTACAGTGGGTGATATTAACTACCTCTTCTAGTTTTAGTCACAGATCTAGACACAAATGTATATCTGTGCATGCATAACTATAGAAGTATAGTTTAATAAATTTGATGCTATGGATAAGTAAAGAAATGGAAAGGTAGAGAATATACTTTCTCTCCCATGACATATCTGTGGGATAATTACCAAAAAAAAAAAAAAAAAGCCATAAAAAACATATAACCTCAATAAATCTCTTCAATAACACAGGTGTATTTTGACTGTTATATTGGAAGAAAAACCAACATAACTAATGAAAAAATAATATCCAAAAGAATGTATTTATAGTTCACCCACTTTGGAAACTATTTGAGAAGAGATATGTTGGTTCTAGAGTTGTACATACGCCTGTTCTCTAACCCTGTGTCTTTACTGAGCTGGAGAAAGGCAGGCAGTGATGTGCTGCCCTGAGAGAGTCCATGCTCTGCTTTTGTCTACATCACTGTGGCAGCTTGAAGTCAACCACATTGGAAAGATTTACACCATGGAAATTGGCAGACACTTGTCAGAGTTTTTATTCTGAAGAACTATTGTTCTTCATTTCACTGGTCCAAAGTCATGAACTGAATATTCACGGCAGTGGTATTCATCATGGCCCCAAGCTGGGTACTCCCTGGATATTCAGGCACAGTAGAAGGATAAATACATTATGACATTTTTTTTCCCGCACCAGAACTTTGCAGCCAGGAGAACAGACACACACCATCACATATGGCAGGATGGATGAATCTCACAGACACAGAACAATTTACCTTCGAAGGTATCTTTTATGTAAATTTCAAAACCAGGCAAAACTCTCTGGGGTGAGAGGCTATGAGAGTGGATGGGGGTGTGCAGGGCATGTCTGGAAAGGGGCATCAGTGGGTCACTGAGGCGGTGGCCGTAAGTATTCTGCTCCTACATCTGAGTTCTGGTTACTTGGGTGTGTTAACTTGGTAAAAAAGCTCATTGACCTGACATGATCTTACATATTTCTACAAGCATAATCTTTAATAAAAAGTATACTAAAAATACATGATTTATAAATAAAGCATAACAAGCTGAACTAAAAGATTACCTCCTAAATAACCCTTAGGCCAAAGAGAAATTTATAAATGAGCTGGAAAATGTTATTTGTCCTAGGTAATTAATCATGGGCATGTGTAAAGACTAATCATGAGAATTTTTTATTACAGAATGGCTCAGAGTAGTAAAAATAAATCGAATATTATCCAAGTGTTTAACAAAGGAAACTGAGTAAACATGTCATGGCAGTCATACAATGGCATATTATACAGTGATTACAATTCTGTTGTACAGAAAATGTCTGATGACATAGAAAGCTTCCTGATGTATTATGAAATGGTTATGATAGGCTTCTTAAACATGCGTTTTATACAAGGAAAAATAATAGGAAACAATACATCAAAATTTTGTCATCTTTGTATAAATGGAAATACAGGCTAAAAATTATTTTTTATTCTTCTTTACATTTCCCAAAGGCCTTGCTGTGAATATATAGTGCTATTGTAATGTCTCCAAAATTTATTTAAAATAATATAGCTTTATTACTGGGCTTCCCAGGTGGCGCTAGTGGTAATGAACCTGCCTGCCAATTCAGGAGACTTAAGAGATGCTGATTTCATCCTTGGGTCAGGAAGATCCCCTGGAGGAAGGCATAAGAATCCACTTCAGTATTCTTGCCTGGAGAATCCCCATGCACTGAGGAGCTTGGTGGGCTACAGTCCATGAGGTCGCAATGAGGTGGACACGACTGAAGTGACAAAGCATGCATACACAGCTTTATTATTAAATTCTGGCAACTTGAATGTGCATTGTAGAGAATAAATCCCCAGAGGTTTTTCTGGAGTGAGAGCTTACTGTGTTCTCTTTCTATTAGTTCCTGAAGGTACATTGACTTGATAGCCACTGTCCACATCCTGTTCCTATTGAAAAGATGTGAATTTGTTCCATCAGAGGGTCTGCCACATTTTTTTCTTCTCTCTACCTTCCTTCTTCAGCTCAGCTCAATGTTTGCAGAAACTTAAAGAGTTTCCAACTTGATGAACAGATGCCGTTTTCACCTTTGATCAGGGCTGAAAACTACAATTGAGATGCCTGGCTACAGCAATCAATATTGTAATAAAATCACACCTAATTGACTTAGTTCTTCAGATGCGCCAGGGTTCATTTATCTGGATAGAGCTTTTGAAAGTTTCAAAATGAGGAAGATGTATTTGGCTCATGGAATGTCTATGCTCAGCGCTCAAGGACACACAGGCCACAGCCAAGACCTCCAATCTCCGAACCGCTTAGGAAATCAGTGCCCTGGGATGCAGGCTTCCTAAGCATTTTCAAATCTTCTCATCATGAGACCTAAGCTAGAGGTGGGCAGGGTGACCAAAGATGCCTGATAGTTTATCTGGGCAGTGGTGGGATGGAAATTACTCATATTCTCATGGTAACACTTATTACTGTTTCAGAAAGTGGAGCTCTTTTCTCCAAGTAGGAGGGTTGGGAGGGGAAGGTTTTCAGAGGGAGCTGGGACAGGAAAGCCAGTGGTTTTCCAGCAAAGCCAACAGCAGTCTCAGAGTGGAAAAGATTCGTGAAAAGCCACTGATGACACGTGATCAAAACCCATTTGCCGCAAGCAGTCTTCACTATCCCAGCAGGTCACCTGGAGGTTCTGCTTGCGATCAGATAATTGGTATGATGGCAGTGGGGTTTGCTGGCTCTGAGCGCAGAACTGGATGGGTGGGAGGGACCATCTCCAGGAGCCCAGCCCCAGAAAGTGTTCTGCTCACATGGGTTTGCTGAGAGCAAGATGGCCACACTCCTGGAGACAGACAGGTCCTCTCCTGAAGTCGGCCAAGCAGGCCGCCAATCCTGATCCCCAGCTTTGTAAACAGCACACTGCACTTAGTTCCTTATTTAGTATTAATTTATATTAATCCACTCCTACTTCCTTTCCTCCACCATCATCCACTCTTCTCTGACCCCAGCAAGTGCTCTTAATATGACCATATGACAAATGGTTAAATGTGGGCTTCTGACCTCACTGCCTGGCTTGGAATCTGTGCTCTGTCACTTCTAGTGTGATCTTAGGCATGTTGCTGAACCTTTCTGTTCTGTTGGTCCCTCATTTGTAAAATGGTGACAGTGATGATAACAAACATCTATGGTTAATTCAGGATTAAATATGATCATTTGCATAAGTCCAGTTCAGGTTGGTGCTGGAAGATGAGGAGTTATATAAAAATGTTGGCTTTTAATATTACTGAAAATAGGTAATTTCCCCACTTCTCTCTTTACCCTGTCACTGCCTAGACTCAGTTGACGTCCTGCTCCAGGCAGCTCGGCTCGACAGCTTATAACATGGCTCCCTGCCTCCTCTTTTGCCTCCCAAATATCTTTTGCATATTTCAGCCAGAGGGGAGTTTAAAACGTTGCTTTAGTTTCCAAGACTGCCGTGCAAATTACCGCGAACTTGGTGGCTTAAAACAACAGAAATTTCTCCTCTCATCTTTATGGAGGCCAGAAGTCTGAAATCAAGGTGTCAGCAGGGCTGCTCCTGAGGCTCTAGGGAAGGATACAGACCCACAAACCCCCACGGTCTCCTGCCTGCGGGTCCCTGTGGGATCATCTGCTCGTTCGTTTGATAAACGATGATCGATCCTCTAGCAGGAAGGAGGGGCAAGCATGATGCAAGAGCTGACTGTTTAGAATAGTCATGAGGAAAACACAGTCTGAGCAGTGCCCAGGGCCAGGAGAGGTTGGCCCTGTCAGACAAGAGAGGGTACGGATTCTATTTTCATTGTGATGAAAAATCACTGAGGGTTTTGATCAAGGAGCAAATGATTTTCATCTGTACTTTACAAAAGTCTCCCTGGCTTAGGGTTGCCAAATTTAGCAAGCAAAAATACAGGGTGCCCAGTTAAATTTCAGTTTAAAATAAACAAACTTATTTTTTTTAGCATAGACTTGTGTGCAAGCTCAATCGTGTCTGACCCCCATGGACTGTAGCCCACCAAGCTCCTCTGTCCAAGAAATTTTCCAGACAAGAATACTGGAGTGGGTTGCCATTTCCTCCTCCATGAGATCTTCTTGACCCAAGAATTCAACCCACGTCTCTTGTGTCTCCTGCATTAGCAGGCAGATTCTTTACCACTGCATCACCTGGGAAACCTTTTTTTTTGTTTGTTTTGTTTTAGCATAAGTATGTCCCAAATATTGCATGGGTTGACACCTGTTTTTAGTTGGATGACTCAGGGTATAATTATGAGCAAAATTAAATTCAAACCAAGCTGTGATCCGTTGAGATGCATGCGTAGTAGAAGGCTCAAAACTGGAGAAGGATTCTTTCAAAGAAGAGGCCAGTGGTCTCAAACATCCAAGTGATGGTGAGAATCTGGTATTTTCACAAAGACAGGCACTTCTCATCATCCACTGCTGCGTTCTCCCCAATCACAGGCAAAGCCTCCCCTTGGGGGTAAGAGAAAAGTCCTCCTCTGGACCTCTCCATTTGAGGCCACCAAACCACAAGCCAGGTGGGCCTTTCCTGCTCAGGTGGGTCCCAGGCAAGTCTCTCCAGGCCCCTGGGAGCACAGCAAGTCTGCTCAGAGCACGGCTGCAGCCACAGGTTTACCCTGGACTGGAAAGCCATGCTCCCCTGTGGGTCCCTGCATCAGAGCATCTCTCCTCCGCTCCTCCTGCTTGTACCTGTGAAACCTGGGTCAGAGCATGTTGGAAGGGAATTCATTTGTCTGCTGGTTTGGTCCCTCACTCACTTGTAGCGGAGAAAGCCAGGTCACCTTGGCACCCAGTCTCAGAACCAGGTCACGTTCAAATAAAGAACCGACTGAGGGTCAGAAATAATTGAAAAGCAATTTCAGTCTTTGATGAAATCTCTCCAAAGCACTCAAGAAGCTTCCATTTTTGATGCACATCGAAGCTTTCTGACACCCTCTATCCAGCAGTTCTCAGCCTGGCACCAGGCCTGACCGGAGCTCGGTGAGGTCGGAAAGCCTAGGGCAAGCAGGCTTGGTGTGTGTTCAAACAGGGTCTTTGTACCAACCTAGAGGGGGGATGAGGAGGGAGGTGGGAGGGAGGACCAAGAGGGAGGGGACATATGTATACCTATGGCTGATTCATGTTAATCTTTGACAGAAAACAACAAAATTCTATAAAGCAATTATCCTTCAATTAAAAAATAACTAAATTAAAAAAAACTCCCCAGTGATCCCAATGTACAACCTAGTGTGAGAATCTCCCCAAATGTGTTTCAGACCCTCCCTGTTTTTCTCTATCACCCCATGTCCCCTCTATACTTACTAATCCTGTTTTTAAAATAAGAACAAGAAATGAGTTGGCAAAGCCTGAGTTCTTCTTGATGGGGAGAACGAAGAGTTGGATTTACTTGTTAATTTGGGGCACATGTCATGGGTCTGCCAACCTTCTTTACATGCCAGGTATTATGTGAGGCCCAGGACAGCAAAGATATTGAAATGAAATAAAAGGGATGAGAGAGGCTGTGGCTTGAGACAAGCAAGTAAAAGGTAATTAGAATAAAGGTCGATACAGACCATAAAAATCACGGCCAATACCACGTACTAACTGCTGGCTGGATTCTGCTCTAAGTTAGTAATGTGGATTAACTTGTTCAACCCTCACAACAAACCTGTGGTGTAGGTACCTATGTGAACTCCCACTTTGCTCACGGCAAAAAACAAAAACAGAGAGGTTACTCATTTGTGCAAGATCACACAGCAGGGGTGTGGCAGAGCCTGGATTCCAATCAGAAATATCTGACTTCCAGAGCCTGGCTCTTATGCATGGCACTATCCTCACAAAAGTCTGTGTGGTGGCAGAATTGGGATTTAAACCAGCCAGGCACCAAGGAAGGCTTCGTGGAGGAGGCAATGCCTGCACTGAGCCTTGAAGGACCAAAATTCCTGACAGGGTTCCTACATCTCTGTAACCTTTAGTATTTAAGCTGTGCCTGGATAAGATGGGACCTGGGACTCAGGAGAGGGGAGGAAGGTGGGCAGGCTATCCACAGGGATATTCTTGGTTGTGACTTGAACAGGGAAAGAAACATAAAACACTAGGTTAACAACAACAACAACAAACCCAGGATATTTACTGATGCCTACAACTTTGAAGTTGAACAGTTTGGCAGCCTGCAGGCACAGTTGTACCCAGGGGCTTGTCTGACTTACTCTCCTCTTGCTGTGTCTTGGCTCTGCTTATTTCTAGCTGGCCTCATTATTGGGCAAGCTGGGTTTCAAATGACAGTAGGGATGGCCTCCAGCAGTTCTGGGGTTCCATTACTTTCATAGTTAGCAAGTCAGAGAAATTTCACAATCTTCCTACAAAATCCATTTCATTTCTCCTAGACTTCCTACAGAATCCATTTCATTTCTCACAGAGGATTCTAATTGGCCCTACTTTGGCCACGTGACTGTCCTCTTCACCTAACTTGATGTTCCAGCCCATGGACTGCTCTGATTGGTCGGCTGGGGTGAGATGCTCAATGTCAGGGTAGAGGAGGCAGTAAGGCCAAGGGGCTGCCAGAGAAAGAATAGTCTTCTCCCTTCCAGCCCACTCCTCAAGCCTGTCCAGCCAAGGCATGCCTGGGACGAGGAAGATGGAAAAAGGAGGAAGACAAACCACAAGTTTATATACGAAGTTAAACAACAAACACAAACAGAGCCCTAGTTGGTCCCGGAAAACATCTGAAACTGTTGGAGAAATAAAAACAGAAAGAGATGGGACCTTTGGAAATGAGATGGAATTAACTGGCTGTGGAACTGAGCACCGTGAAATTAAAAATAATTTAATATGAAGCTCTCAGACTTTTGTCTGGCTTTCTCTTAGCATATGGAGAAACTTTGACACACAGATGTGCTCCCAAATGGAGAGCATGGGGGAAGGGAGATAGTAGGACCCCTTCTTTGGGATCAGGTACCTGGGAGCTCAGCTATGGGAAAAGGGTCAGGAGTCCTGGGAGGCAGGGCTGCTCCTGTCTCCATGGAGACAGGCCTACCATCTTCCCAAGATTCTACCAGGAGGGCAAGGAGCTCCTGGGCAAGGTCCAGGTGAGCAGCACCCAAGTTAGAATCCAGGGCTCCTGGGTGCCCGAATGCCCGAGGAAAGCATATCTCCTAAGCTGCAGCTTCCTCAGTCTGTAAAAGAAATGGCTGACGAACTCAGTGTTGACCAATGTTGGGCAAACATATCACTGGCAGGACTGAGGATTACTTGTGGTACAAAGCAATTTTTAAGACTGTAATAACGATATGTTCATCTTTACTTTCACCTTCTATTTTTGTTTTTCCATCCACAGTTGTGATATATAATTTTATTTTAAAATGTATTTGCTTTTGTGAAAAGTGTGTATCGTTTTAAAGAGTAGTTCTAAGTCAATTACAGAGACAGTGCTTAGTCATTCAGTCACGTCCGACTCTTTTGCAATCCCATGGTCTGTAGTACCCCAGGCTCCTCTGTCCATGGGATTTCCCAGGCAAGAATACTGGAATGGGTTGCCATTTTCCTTCTCCAGGGAATCTTTCTGGCCCAGGGTCTGAACCCAAGTCTCCTATGTCTCCTGCGTTGCTGGCAGATTCTTTACCCAATGAGCCAGCTTAGAAGGCCATAGAGCCAGTAGGCAAAGGCAGGAAGGCGTTACCCACATGCTCGATGTCTGGGAAAAGCCAGCTGGATGCACTGGGTTTGAGGTACAAGTTCTTATTTTATTTGTACATCGCCCATGAGTAGGAACACTCAAAGTGCCCTGGTGACCAGCTATAGTGCCCAGAGGAAGCATTGTACTTCCCAGGCTTGCCCTCCCAGTGATTCTCCTAGGCACTTCCTGAAAAAACAGCTGCAACCCCTGATACCATGCTGTTCTGAATCCTGCTTTTTTGAAACTTAATATCTGCTGACAGTCACCACATGCCGGCAGACTGTCTCCTCCACTGGGATCATCAGCTTCTGCCTCCAGGTCCCAGTGGGGAAGGTCCTGTCATGTGCTTAACTAGCTCTTTTTTGGAAGGAGAGCCCCCATCTTTCGTGATTGTAAACGGCAGTGCTCTGAGCTTTCCTGTAGCCGGACCTTGGCTCTGATGATTCCTAAGGGTACTTTCCTTGGAAGGAACGTGGCTGGACGCTCCTGATCAAGGTGGAGAGGAGCCATCGGCGGCCCAGCTACAGCCCGGAGCTGCTTCCTCCCGCGGCAGGAGGCCATTCATCTGCAATCCTGTCTAGACAGCAAGTGTGCCAGCCACTCACTGCCAGGCCTGAGCCAGCTGTGTGTGTGTGTGTGTGTGTGTGTCTATGTGTGTGCTTGTTTGTTAATTACTCTGGAATGTCTGTTCCGGCCGCCACGGTGGAAATGTAGGTCATCCCAGTGAGGCGTGTGGTCGTGAGAAGGGGGGTCAGGCCAGCCGGCGGCGCACACACCGTATCGAGGTCACGGCGGTCTGGGAGCCAGCCTGCTGGGGCCGGAACATGTGAGAAGCAGACAGTCTGGGTTCTTTCTGCATCTCTTTCTCCTCATACATTTCATAGCATTGCTCCCATTGTCAGCCTCCAGCGTGTGGCTTCGCCATCATGGAAGAAAGGACAGGTGTCCCATTGTACATCTTAAATTAGATCTCTCATGTAAAATTCCTGTATTGAGCTGGGGACATCCTATTGGGCAATTTCCCCTGCGGGGTCAAGGTCATTTCATCCTTCTACTGACCCAAGGAGGAGGGTCCTATTTTCATCACAACACCCTAATATATAATCTCCACTTACATTTTACAGGTAAGTAAACCAATGATCAGGAACATCACCCTGCTATGAATAATAATGATTTGTTCCTAACTGCATGCCAGTCTTCTCTGTTCTCAGTTCTTTGTATGTAACAGCTCTGTGAAGCCTCCAAAAACCAAACAATGGTGACTGTTCCCATTTTACAGATGAAGAAACAGCCACAGAGCAGCCAATCTCAGAGCCAGAGTGGTTCAAGCCCAGGAAGTCTGGTTAGAGGCTGTGCCCTTAAACCATGAGTCCTCCCTGGTGGCGCTATAGTGCCCAGATTGGCCTGGCATCAGCCTTTATCTTGGATGAACTATTTGTATTAAAATAAAACTGACTTACTTCACTCTGTATAATAGGTTCCAGGTTCATCCACCTCATTAGAACAGACTCAAATGTGTTCCTTTCTATGGCTGAGTAGTATTTCATAATACATATGTACTACACCTTCTTTATGGACACTGGCAGGGTGGAGGGGGGGAAGGAGAGGGTGAGACAAATGGAGAGTGTCACATGGAAGCATATACACTACCATATGTAAATATATAGCTAAAGGAAATGTACTGTATGACTCAGGAAACTCAACCCAGGACTCTGTAACAACCAAGAGGGGGTGAGAAAGGATGGGAGGGGACATATGTACACCTATGGCTGATTCATGTTGATGTATGGCAGAAATGAAACCAATATTGTAAAGCAATTATCCTTCAATTAAAAATAAATTAATTAAAGCCAAGCTGAAGTGAAAGCAGGGCTATTGTGCCCACTGCTGAGAAGCTTTTGGTGAGAAAGGGTTAAGCCTGTTTCCTGCTAGACAAAGGTGGCTCCAGGGGATGCAGCTGAAAAGCCCGATCTTCTCCATGGGATTGTTCACAGGCTGAGGTCTGCAGCATCTTTTATCAACATACACCCTCAGCGTCCTGGCCCCAGGTTAAAAAAAAAAAAATCTAATCTAAGAGACTTTTCCATCTGCGGAACAATACACTGCTGTGTGGGGGCTTTGTTTGTGCACCTGAAAGTAATAATTGTTCAAACATTTATAAACTGTGATGTGATGAGAAAAAGGTTCTAAGAAATAAAAGAAATACAAGGAAGCACTGTTTTAACCCACTCTCTCCTGGAAGCTGGCGCAGGATGCATCCATTCCCCTCCCCCCGCCCCCAACATTTTATCATAAAAAATTCCAAAATACAGGAACACTGGAAGAATTGCACAGTGGACACCCAGAACCTCACCATGTAGGTCTTTACCATGAATGGTTTAGTATGCTTGCTTTGGCTCTTGTCTACCTATGACAGCCTGTGTCTGAAAATGCCTCCTCAGACATTATCTGCAGATAGATTTCCCTCTGCAGGGAACGGGCTCCCAGCCACACAGGGTTTTGGCCATGACTTTTCAAGGATATTTTTATACAGAGTGTAATGATGGAGAAGGAGTGGGCTGAGAAATGGCAGCAACTGCTCTTTTCTCAGTGCTCAGGTTCAGGAGCGTTTTCTGTCTTAGATTATAGCAGTAACAGTACTGTCTCCAAGGGCGGCATGCACTTGGACAAGTTATCTGACCCCAGTTTCTTTGTGTGTGAAAAGTCAGTGATCATACCCTTTGATTAAAGCTAATGTGAGGTTTTAAGACACAGAAGGTGGACAGACAGCACCCTATACACAGCAGGTGCTCAATAAAAGGTCACTTTCTGTCAATATCTGCTGAGCTTATGGGCTACGGTATGTGATTTCCATGTGAGGGGGTTGGTCCTGGGGCTTCTGTGACCCATGAGCAGGAGGATAGTTAGGTCTGGCTCTTCAGAACGATGTGACAGAATGGCCCCCTTGCCACCCCCCACTCCAAGGGTGCCTCATAAACTGTGGGCTTGCTCAGTGAGAAGCGTTACGACCTTGGTAATTTGATCACCACTTAACAGTGAATCATACATGTGTCTCATCTGTTTCTTTTGTATTTATCTGTTTCTGCCTTCAAGGAGCTGAAAGTCTACAGAGAAGATATTTTACCCCTTTCTTATGGGACCAGGAAGACTCAGCAAAGGGCTCACTATAACTCAGTGCTTCTCAATGCATCCCACAGCAATTCAACCTAACATAACCTAACTCAACCCTACCCACCTCAAACCAACTTAACCAGACTCAGCTCAACCCAGCTGAACTCCATCCAGGTCAATCTAACCTAGCTCAAACCAGCTCAACCCAAGTCAACCCAACCCAGCCCAATTTAAGCCAATTCATTTCAACACAACACAGCTCAAACCAACCCAGCTCAGCTTAACCGAGTTCAATCTAACTCAACCAAGCTCAACCCAACCCAATATGACCTAGCTCAATCTACACCAAACCATAACAACCCAGCTCAGCCCAACCCAACTCAGGGGCAACAGCTGTTGCACAGAATGCACACAGGATTTAGAAGCAGAGAGAGTTGAGGAGAGTGAGCTCCTTCACTTAGAAGCTGTGTGACCTTGAGCAAGTCACTTCACTTCTGAGTCTGTCTCCTCATCTTTAAAATGTTCTAACTAGCCTTTAGACTATAAATACGGTCCCTTCAAAGTGTTGTTGTGCATGGCACGCTAATAGGTAGAAATTACTCCCACTGTCTCTGTTCCTATGACCATGGTCATGATACTAGTATAGAAGCCCTCACGTCTCCACGTCACCAAGACACTGGACTGACCAGTGCTCCTCACTGCCACTGTAAACATTCTCAGGATGCCCACAAGCACCCTGAATGTCCGAGGATGGTCAGCTGCACCTCCTGGAGTCCCTCCACTTCTGCTCCAATCTAGTGAGTCATCTGGTCACCCACGGTCAGTTGGGCTTGTTCCCAAACCTGCCCACGCCAGTTATACTTATGATTTTAATTTCATAATTCAACCAGACTAACATACAAAGTGAAAAACTATTAGTATGAAAAGAAAGAAAATAGCTATTTTTATATTAAAAAAAAATTAAGCCAAATGCTTTGGAATGACTTGATAAATACAAATTGCTCCCCAAATTGCAAAAGAATTAGGTGTGGGAAGGATGACAAAATACATGGATAATGAAGGACTCTACAGTCAGAATCTTTGCAAGCATCCTTCAGTGTTTTCCTTCACTTTAAAGGATTGGAAACTAGCAATTCTAGATAACTTAAAAATGGGTATGGTTTACGTAAGAAGATTAAGATGGAACTCCAATTAGTGAAACTAAAAATTCCTGATGCAAGCAAAGAGATTGGTAAATGGATGTCCCATTGCGTGATTGAACTGTCAGCTTGAACCGCATTGGGTGGTTTATGGAAGTGTGAGTGCTATTCAGGAAGCTACATGCTGGTGTCCTGGACCCTGGCTTTGCAGTGGGCTTCAGGTGTTTGTATGAGTGAGTGGGAGCAGGTCCCACCCAGTGGAAAGAACACAATCTGGCATAAACGCCAATGGGCTTAAGGGCCTTACCATCACTCACTCTGTGACCTTGGGTGGACCACATCCCTTCTGAGAGCATTGATTTCTTCCTTGGCAGGAGGAGGTGCTAATAACCAGCTCATGGGGTGTGAAGGTCAAGGGAGGGGTAAGGAGTGTCTGTAGTCAGTTTCAGACCCAGAAAATCACCTGCCTCTCCCCTCTGGGCATCCATGGCCCAGTGGTCCAGCATGTGGCTGACTTTCTCACCTCCCAGCCCAGGATTGAGGAGTCTTGGCTCTCAGTTGAAGGGCTCTCCTGGGTGCCACATCTGTGAAATGGACAGATGTCTATGAAACTCACAGTCCTTCAAGCTCAGAAAACGCACCTGACACAGGGATTTCCCTCGGGTACCTGACGTTTTGGTCAGTTGGATCTCTGTAGAGAACAGAGCATCAGGAAAAGATAGGAAGTCCCAGAAATGGAGGGGCAAGGGGCTGCCTCCTGGCTGCGTGGAGGATGAGAGAAGCGCTGCCTCATGGATTAATTAACGCTTGGCAACCTCATTAACCGCTGTCTGACCTCTGACAGGCAGGCATTCTGGTGGCAGTGCGGTCCAGGGTCATTAACAATGACGTGCATGGCTTCATCGGAGAGACAGCCATTTCCTTCTAGACTCAGCTTCACACTGAGAAAGCGCGGGCTTCCGCATCTTCTTTGTTCCTGGTGGGGAAACAAGGAGAGGAGAGCTGCGGGCCCTGGGGAGGGCCCCTCTGGGAAGCGTGAGAGAAGAGAGTCCACACGGGGGGCCCATGAGAGCGCCACCATGGGGAGGGGCAGGCTGTGTGGCCGGACTGCAGGGAGGGGTCCTGAGAGCACTGGCCCAGCAGTGGTGTCGCCTGGTGAAGGTCATTGGCTTGCATGTCAGGCAGACCTGGGGCACAGGTGTGTACCCCATAGGTGGACGCTTCCCCCAAGAACCTGACATGGCCAGATGGGTCACCCTCTTCCCCATCTTGGGTCAAATACAGTTTGCTTATTGACTAAAGGAGGATTTTCTTCTTTTAATCCTTGGGAGTTAGATTTCATCAGTTAGCTACTTTAATGCAAGTACTCAGGATATAAGTCCTTTTAGTTAATTGGACCCCATTCTGCTCAGTTATCTCCTAAGGTTCCCGTCCCTTCTCTCAGCTCGCACCCAAAACTGCTCTGCTCCCCACCTAGTGTTAGTTGCTCAGTTATGTCTGAATCTTTGTGACCCCATGGAGTAGCCCACCTGGCCCTTCTGCCCATGGAATTCTCCAGGCCAGAATATTGGAGTGGGTTGCCATTCCCTTCTCCATGGGATCTTTCCCAGCTAGGGATCAAACCCTGGTCTCTTACATTGACAGGCAGATTCTTTACCACTGAGCCGCCAGGGAAGCCCCCAAAATATTAGTTGCTTCCATTAGTCATGTCCCCCACTAATCCCTAGGTAAAATAAGGATGATCCATTAGACTTGAATTAAAAAAATATTTAGCGTATGTCCCAGGAAATATTTGGCGTACACACACACAAAAAAAAAGGTTCATTGTTTATCTGGAATTTTATATTTGCTGGGTGAAAATAAAAATTTTATTTGATTTTTATTTCTATTTGCTCAATCTGACCATGGTGGGTGTGGGGGAGGCTCCAGGGCACCCTAGTTGGGAGTTGGTGCTGTCAACGATCACAAAAATTTCTTTATTGGACAGCCCTTCTGTGCCGGGCACTGTGCTGAGCCCTTAATATCCATCTTCCCGTCTTTAATCTTCACAGTCACTTCGCAGATGTGGAAGCAGCGGAAGGGAAGACAGGGGAGACCTGCCCACTAGCCGTGCATCACTGAAGTCCACACCCTGTGCCTCCGGAACCGAGACTCAGGGCTCTGACCCCCCGCCCAGCCCACTCTGCACCTCCACCAACAGCTGCGCCTAGACTTCTTCCTCCAGCTGCCTGAACCTGACTTAGATCCCTGCTATTTTCAATCCACTGCCTGTGCCACATGTAAAGTCTTCGGTTTCCATCTAAATTAGTTCCTGGGGACACCCTGCACCTTCCCTGGCTTATAGATGCCTTGATTTGGCTCGCGAAATGAGAGACGTCACCCTAAATGTCCCCCTCTCATTCTCCAGCAAGTCTGGTGGAGCCTCTCTGCCCTTGGCTGCGGACCCAGCCTCGTTCTCCATGAAATGTTATTTCCAGTAGACCGAGCGACTTAGCAGCCGTCATATGGTACAAATCAGGCAGGAACCTCTGAGCAGCCTCTCCTCATCCCATTGTGTTTCGTGGGCCACGGTTCACAGTGATGCTCCAGAGCGACTCAGCAGCCGTCATATGGTACAAATCAGGCAGGAACCTCTGAGCAGCCTCTCCTCATCCCACTGTGTTTCGTGGGCCACGGTTCACAGTGATGCTCCAAGGCGTGCAGTTTGACGCTGCCTCTACCTCCCTCGAGAACAAACAGAGTCTGATCCAAGAGGTTGGCCCTTATTTTGTTCCTTCTTTTATGTGGTCGGCTTTGTGGGAATGGGTGGGTTTGCCAGCTGGAGTCACGCTCCAAAACCAGGCTTTTGGAACTGGAACTTTCAACACAAGTTAGAACGTTCTGTGTTTGCCCTGGTCTGAAATTCCGTGCCAGTTTGAAAAGACAAGCCATTCTGGATTGAGCTGGAGGGTGGCTGATGTCGTTGGATAAAGCCAAGGACACCATCTTGCAGCTACTTGGGGACAGTGATCCTGGGAGAGATATTGCATTTCATCCAACAAGCTTCATTACCACCAAAAATGCCCTCATTTTCTCATTTAAGGAATATTTTCTGAGCACTTACTGTGCCTGGTGTTAGCACCAGGCATACAGTGAGAAAATTGGGACATGTTCACTGTGTTAAGGGTTCCACCATATTCGAAGTGAGGCGAAGGGATCAGAAATATAAACAAACAGGCAAACCTACCAGATAGCAGCCACCATGCAGAGACCCCTGAAGACCTGCAAGGGGGTCCCACATTCTGTGGCTCCAGGCAGTGAACCAGGATTGATTTAAACCCATCAGAGCCACCCCATTACCCTTTTGCCAGGCTCTTATTTCTCAGCCTCTGTTGCATCTAGGGTCGCCCTGCACCTCTACAAATGAGACTTAGATTGAAATGCGGCAGGGAGTCGCTGAAAACTGTTTCACCTCCCTGATAAAAAGCCCATATTCACTGGCTTCCCCTTCTGCTTTCTTCTTGTATTAAAAATGTTGATGTGATGCTTTGAGCTCCAGCAGCCATCTTGAGATCATGAGACCACCAACCTGAGGACGAAAACCAAGGTGTCTGGAATGCCAGAAGGGGTGGCAAGGACAGCTTCAGTCCCTGACAGAGTCACTGAGACAGGGCCCTCCACCAAGCAGTGCCCCTTCCTCACTCCTCGACCTGCAAGAAAAAAATAAACTTCTGTTTATTTAAGCAACTGTTTGCTGGCATTTGCGTTACTTGCAGCCCAAACCATTTCTAATAGATGCAGAATTCAGTGATTTTTATCTGGAAGGTTTTAGAAAATCTAGACAGAAGAATTTTTAAAATGCACAGAGTCCCTTTGTCCTCAAAGATTCTCAGTCTGTCAGGGACACGTAGCGTGTCCTGATTTGTCCTGCCAGATGGAGGGGCCACTCCTTGCCAGCTGGGGGCCATGTTGCAAAGGCTGAGCTTAAGAGCTGTGGCCCCTGGGAAGAGGGGAAGTGAAATCAGACTGCTTGGTCCTGTTCAGTTTCCCTGAGACTCCTGCAGAAACTCTGTCATTTTCAGTCCAGCTGAGCTGTGAAAACACAGAACGTATAGAAGTGCTGATCAAGCCCTGGTGCCCTGACATCACCTAGGGCTCTTCTCCAGATTCAAGTTCAGACCCAATGGGTCCAGAGCCTGCATTTACGGCTCCCAAGTGGTGCCGATGATGCTGGCCTGGGGATGTAGAGAGTGGTCAGCTGCATCTAAAACTGTCCCACTGGTGGACAGGTCCTTTCTCCTCCTCATGGAATCATCTGTGTGGGTGCTCTGTGCCTCAAAGCATTTGGTTAAAACTTAGCCCCTGTCTCAAGTCCAGTTAATTACTCCCTTCTGTAGTCTATTAGGCCCTCTCACTGCTGGGCTCTAGATCAGTGTCCCGGAGTTTGGATAGACCTACAATGACCAAGTGTCCCGGCTTGCCCAGGAGAGAGGGGCTTCCCAGGATGTGGGAATTTCAGTCCTAGCAAACTGGGACCAGTTGGTGGCCCTGTCCAAACTGAAGCCTGAGCAGTTAAACCTAGGAGAATAGCTTGGAAGAGGCCATGGCCCCAAACCGAGGAAATACCTAATGAGTGTCAGCCAGGGGCGAGTACAGGCCAGGTGAGCGACAGAACTGTCAGAGCGCTCCAATCAATAAAGTGCAACACATCCGCTTTCAGGAATTTCCTCAAGACCTGGTGGCTCAGACAGTAATGAATCTGCCTGCAATGTGAGAGACCCAGGTTTGATCCCTGGGTTGGCGAGATCCCGTGGAGAAGGGAATGGCGACCCACTCCAGTATTGTTGCCTGGAGAATTCCGTGAACAGAGGCTTGAACAGTTAGGAGACAAAACAAATCGTCCTCCAACCCCTGTGGGCTTGGCCGCCACGTGGGACTGGTGAGGATGACCCTGTCAGAGCCCCAAGGAGCCCTGAAGACTGACGTGGGATCAGAATGAGATTATGGGATTTCTACTCCTCCTGAGTTTGCAGGGGCCTCCCCACCTTCCACAGCCCTGGGCAGTTAACGTCTCAGCTCCTTAACAGAAAGAAATATGCACTCATTCCCTGCTGAATGCCCTTAATTTGTCTCATTTGTGCCTAAAGCACAAGGTGTCTAAACAAAAAGGCTATTACCATAATGCACAGCCCTCGGCAAAGCTCTTCTGAAAGTGCGTTTTTTCCCCATAACCAGACAGAGTGGACGGAGATGTGATCAATATATTAGCAAACAATCTGAGCATAACAGGAATTCCACGCTTGCTTATATGCAAGAACGTTTCATGTTGGCGCACGCGCACACACACGTATCTCAACATCTCCCTCAGTTCACACTCAGGTTAGGAGCCACACTCATCCATACCTGATGTTAAGACTTTCTACCTTTGTTTCAGGCCACTATCCTTCCTCCACATCCACCATAATCACAGGTAAACATCAGGTCTTCATGAGGAAATATCATATTCACTGTAGTGTTTAGGTATTTTCTATCTGTTTAACATGCATAAAACTGAACTAGTTTTTATCTTTTTAAAAAATGTGTTACTGATGATGCTTTGAGAGTTTTGTGTTCTTAACTTGATTTTCCCCATAAGTCCTATGGTCTATTGTGTGATTTTGCACAGCATGGTGATCTTAGGTGAAGCGCCTTATGGCAAAACTGCCTGCTGTGGGTTGGGTTGATCACGCAGCCTCCTGGGAGCCTTAGTTTCCGTATCTGTCACATGGAGGTAAGTCATGCCCATCTCACAGGGGATAATAAGAAGAGTCCTGGACTTGAAGTCTCAGTGACCAGGTCACAGACCAGGCTTCAAGATGCATGGGGCTTCCTCAAGGACTTGGGTTCCCCTGAGACCCTCCAAGCATCAGCTTCATGGGCTGTTGAAGAGGGACCACCTCCTCAGCCCCATCCACCTCACAGAACGGCTGAGCGGCTTGGAGAATGGCCATTGGGTGTCCACAGGCTTTGTCAACTTGATGGTCAGTGTCATCCAGTTAATTCAAAATTCGAAAGAAAAAGCCAGAAAGGTATGAAGGAAAAAATGAAACGTTTCACAAAGTCTAACCATCATTCATCTCAGTAGGTTCAATTCCAGGTCCTTGTTTGTGACATGTCCTTGCTGGGTGACATCGTGCTGTGTATGTGTACATATGTATTATATAATAATATATATATTATATTATATATATTGTATATATATGATATTATACAATATATATACAATATAAATATACACAATATATACAATATAATGTATATATAATAATATATTAATATATAACTATATATATATATAGTTTTTATTCAGTGTTTTATCATGAGGATGCCATTTCCCCTTTATTAGGATTGCTTTGTAAACATCAATTTTAAAAGTTGCATAAACATTTCATCATAAGAACATTCTATAATTTAGCCATTTGCAAGTTGATCATTTAATTTTTTTTAAAGTCAAATAATGCCATGATTAATGTCTGTTTATATTAACCTATTTGCATCTCCTGATTGTTTTCTTGGGCCAGATTCCCAAAAGCAGAATTCCTGAATAAAGTAGATGATTGCTTTTAGTAAATTTTTACACAAACACATACATCAACAATTTGCTTTTTGTGAAAGTGCTTCTGACAGCATTTGAGGGAGCCCATGGTGACACCATCCCCAGCATTATTATTACTTTAAAAAAGTTTTATTGCAGTGTAGTTGATTTACAATGTTGTATTTACTTTTTAAAATCTTCATTCAATTAACTTTTTAGATGGTCTCTCATTGTTTCAGTTACATGCATGGATTAATTCTAAAAATATTTCTTCATGGATTTTTTTAAACTCACAATTTCCTAAGTTACAGCCCCTGAGAGAACATCTAGACTGGATTTTAGAGATGGTCCTTCTGAATGGGCAGGAAGACATCCCCTCTGCTGTGTTGCCGAGCTGCCGCCAGTCGTCATGGTCTGGTCTGCTAGGTGGAAGGCCAGTGGCCTCAGGGGAAGGAGGTTAACTTCCCACTTTGCAGCAATCTGAGCATTAAGGCTGCACTGACATCAGGGAGCCTGAATGGGAGTGGCCAGTCTGGGTTTGGGAGCTAGATGATCTGAGGCTGGGGAGTGATTTGAGAATCGCCATCCTCTGGATGGCAACTGGTCACTTCTGTGCCAACCTTGCCCAAAGGCAGAGCTCAGATTTCCTGCGGTGTGACGAGCCCCAAGAACACTGGCGTCTGCCTAGAGGATTAGATAAACAGCAAAGAGTTTGTAGCCCCAGTGTACCTTTTCAAGGTTATATGAGATGACAGCAGGAGTGAAAATCTTGGAGTGTTTGGCTATGGCAGTGTCCCCTCTCCCCGGGTGACTCCCGATGGCTGTAACCTCCTGGAGGCATCTCAGGGACACCAGTGGTTTTCTCTCTGTTCTGCTGGCTCACCAGACACACCTTTGCTTCCCAGAACTGCATCTGTCGTGTGCCCAAATTCAGGAGCTGTCTTGGCACTTATCAGTCAGCCAGAATGCAGATCTAGTGCTTAGAGGACATCTCCTTAATTTTGCAAGTTTGAGTTTCTTCCCTGTTTAAACAATGTATTCAATTCCATGCAAGGGGAAAGAAAAATCAAACAATTAAAGCAGCCCTCTGTCTGGGACAAGCCTGGGCTTTGGACAATGGTCAAGAGTGCTGCCACTGGGAGGCCATGGAGCTGGGGAAAAGATGGTGGCATTTGGAGTCAGGAGACCTGAGTTCAAGTCCAGCTGGGTGACCTAGGGCAAGTCAAGAGCCACTAACCTCCAGGGTTCTCACCTGTGTGTGATGATGAAAATGGAGCAACTTTGTGACCAGAAGAGCAGCATCCAGACATCGGTGATCGCAGCGCTGACCACCATCCTATTAATATTGCTGTCGCTGGGGGTAACAAAGCCCACCTCCTTTCTGCTGGCTTTCCTACAACCAACCTTATTTCTAAGGTTGCATAAATAATGTATATAAAATATGTATCTTGTAAATGTGCCTGTATATTTTGTATAAATATAGACAGCATATGTATTTATTGATACATGATATAGATTATATATACTGATACATAGATACATACATATATATACATATTTATTAACATGATATGCATATATATCACAATGCACATTTCTTTCTCCATGTTTTATTTTTAGCTCTAATTATAAACTACAGGCAGACCACTTTTTAATATGAAAGAACACTTCGTTGGTTAAAAAGTTAGTGATTTCTACATCGCCTCCTCTATCAAAATGCTTTTCAAAGAAACACCTAAAAAGTGAAATTTTAAAACCTGATAGAGCCATAATTTCCATCATCATGCTGGCTGGGATGGAGTAGTCTTAGCAGGAGACACAGGCAAAACAGCTGCTAAGATTAACTTGCCCCCAGAGGAAGCAGTCCAAGGGCCAGATGAAGGCTCCTGGTGGCAGATTTAGCATCTAAACTGCAACTTCGTGGTCATCAAAAGGCTGCAGACTTTCTCTGTTTACTACATACTGACAAACACGTTTGTGCTTTTATGGTGACAGCGATATGTGTGTCTCCAGGCAGATGGCCGTGTTCACGGTCATTTAGCTCCGCAGACTGTCCAGCGTGGGGCTGGCCTGCTTCCTCCTTCAGTGTTAGCTGCCTGGCTAACTGAGTTTGGCTCATCGGGCCATGATGGATTGAGCTTGCATCATTGCCTGTGGGTGAGGTTGGGTGGGGAGACCAGTCCTTAGGAGGGTGGCAGACTGAGGAAATCCTAACAGTACCCAGCAGGACCCTGGGAGGCAGGCCATCTTTCCCTAGGGCACACCTTTTCCAGGGACCCTGAGACTTTTAAGCGTTCATGAAGATGCTCAAGACTCTTTTAGAATCAGAAAATAATTGGCTTGAAAGTGAAAGACAGCAAGGCATGTCGGGATCTCAGTGTGGCTTCCTGTGTTCTCCCTGGCATCTTTCCTTCAGCAACTAACTTCATTGACTCTCTCATTCCTAACCAGCTACACTGCTCAGAAGAATGCCCGGGTCACCTGCCCTATCTGCTCACCTGACCCTCCCCGCACCCCCACCCCATCTGCTTTCCACCCCCTGCAGAGGCACTGCTGGTGAATTTCAACATGGCGCTCCAAGTAGCCACATCCCGTGCATGGTCTCCGCTTCTCAGTTTTTAAAAAAATACTTGTATTGTTTATTTATTTATTTATTTTTGGCTGTGCCTAGTCTTCGTTGGCTGCGCGGGCTTTTCTCTAGTTGTGGCGAGCGACGTATACGCTCTGGTTGAGGTGCACTCACTTCTCATTGCAGTGGCTTCTCTTGGGGAGCACGGGCTCTAGGGTGCTTGGGCTCAGTAGTTGCAGCTCCCGGGCTCTAGAGCACAGGTTCAATAGCTGTGGCACATGGGCTTTGTTGCTCTGGGGCATGTGGGATCTTCCTTGACCAGGGATTAAACCTATGTCCCTTGCATTGCAAGGCAGATTCTTTACCATGGAGGCACCTGGGAAGCCCCTCTGCCTCTCCTTTTATCTAATTCTCAGAGGCTTGAGGCACTCACTAAGGATCTGCCATGTGATCTTCTAATCAACAGCTTAACTGGAACTTTAGCTTTTCCACTGAGATGCACTAAAGGTGAAAGCCGGGGCTTGAATCCCCAGTGCACGGCGACAAGGTTGAAATTTACTTAGAGCTTGTGTTTTATCTTGAAAACTCTTCTCAAGTTTGGCATTTTTCTCCAGTGGATATCTGTATCTTCTTAAAAGAAAAAGAAGTGCCTCCTGGCAACTTTCTGTGCAAAACTGATGCTCTAGGAGGAGGATATGCTGTATTTTCCCGGAGTTTTGCCTGTTGCCTGGTACC
The DNA here is from genome assembly GCF_023699985.2 of Odocoileus virginianus. Taxonomy (NCBI): domain Eukaryota; kingdom Metazoa; phylum Chordata; class Mammalia; order Artiodactyla; family Cervidae; genus Odocoileus; species Odocoileus virginianus. The sequence goes on from NC_069682.1 coordinate 54,205,150, forward strand.
TGGGGCCAGGACTGGGGTGAGGCTGGCAAGGATCCCAGGGCTCAAAAACGTCAGGAGGCCCCTATCTCAGTGCCAGTCCTGGGCTTGCATGACTCCGAAGATGACAACTCCTTATACTGTGCACCTGTGTCTTCCTCAGCCTCCTCCCAGCCCTGCCTTGTGCCCCACAGTGAACCTCACTTTGAGAGATGGAAGAAGACTGTCCAAAGTACAGGGAAGAGGTGGTGCTTGATGACTGTCCTCCTCTTACACCACCAATTGGCCCCAGTAACCAAGTGTATCAAAGCAGCTGAGGATCTTATAGAGCCTCTTCAAAGATCTTCTGTGGGACTCACATAGAGACAGTTTGATCATTCAGGATGCCAGCACCCTTTCATGCATTTATTCACTTGCAGGATATTATTACTAAAGGCTGGCCAGAGGCCAAGGTGGACACTGGAGACACAGCAGTGCCCAAACGGATGCGGTTCCTCTCAGGGTCTGCTGTTTCAATGGCTTTGGTGTTTGTACAAACAAAGCCAGACTGGAAAGTAGAAAACTATGTCTGTGTTTGGGTGAAATCAGGGCATTCCTGGCCACGCCTAGGTCCCCAGTTCAACATTTCTAAAGGTAATTGGTTCTTGGGGACACTCGCCCCAAGAGCAAAAGGGGTGCTGTGTCCAACATGCTTAGAAAATGCTGGATAAGCTGGGACCCCAGACAGTTTCACGACCTACACATATAAATTAGATGCTGGCCAGTCCTGTGGGTCAGCTCTGTTTGGGGTTTCCATGTTTGACCTTTTCTTACAACATCTGTTAACATCTGGCCGAACAGGTTCTGCCAGGCCCACTTTCAGAAATGCTAGTCTGTAGTTTTTCCCATGAGTTCTCTGGGCTCAGCACCTTCCTCATTTGTCCTCATTTGGGGGCTTCCCTAGTAGCTCAGCTGGTAAAGAATCTGCCTGCAATGCAGGAGACTCTGGTTTGATTCCTGGGTTGGGAAGATCCGCTGGAGAAGGGATTGGCTACTCTCTCCAGTATTCTGGCCTGGAGAATTCCGTAAGAGTTGGATGTGACTTTCACATTCTTTCACTTTTCTTTCCTTTCTCCTGGTGAGGACGACTGAAGCCACACGTATGCAGCTTAACTGTGTTTTGGGGATTGTGTGCTTGTGGCCAGAGGCTGCTGGGACCGAACCTACTCATACGGGCTGTCGCTGGGAGCTTAGGGACGATTTAGGGGTAAGGAAGATTTTTCGACTTCAGAGAGCTTTGGCAGGGCCCTAAAATGACAATAATCAGTCAGAAGCTTAAAAAACAACAAAGACAAAACAGGATGAGGTGGTTTGGGGGAGGTTAGTTATTTAGTGTTAGTTGCTTAGTTTTGTCTGACTCTGTGACCCCCAGGACTGTAGCTTGCCAGGTTCCTCTGTCCAGGCAAGAATATTGGAGTGGATTGCCATTTCCTCCTCCAGGGGATCTTCTCAACCAAGGGATTGAACCCATGTCACCTGCATTGGCAGGCAGACTTTTAACCATCTGAGCCACCAAGGAAGCCCATATAATTGCATTATTTAGGAAACCAGTATCGCATGTCACAAACAGATGGGATCCTAAAAATATGTACAAAGAGGATCCAGCCTAAGTTCTCCGTGTGTCCAGCTGGAGACAGTTGTCTGCAGGCTCTGAGCACAAGGCTCCCTTTTCTATGGTTGCTGCTATCGGAGTGTGAGAATGAGTTGAGGACACGCCAGTGCCCAGGGAGAATTCCTCCTTGAAGGAGGGAGGGCCTGATGCTTCTGGCATCTGTTGAGTAGAGACCAGAGGTATCCATTTAACATCCTGTGAGGCATAGTACAGTCCTCACCATGGAGAGCCATCTGGCCCAAACACCAGCAGAGCTCAGATGGAAAAAACTTGACCTAGAGCATAAGGTCCCTGATGGCTGGTGTTAAGCGTGGCTTTCTTACTCAGCAAGCTGATCTTCCTGCCCATCCCATTTGCAGCTTCTCGGTGAAGGGGGCGGCTCTGAGGGGGGCACATACATCACAGAGGGGGAGACCATGCCTGCTCTTCTCAGGAGGATAAGGGAGCTGTACCCCGCACTGGGAAATCTGAGAAGGGAAAGCACAGTCACCCCCAGCTCTGCAATCTCAAGCAAATTATTCAAACTTTCTGAGTCTCAGTTTCCTCACCTGTAGAAAGGGGGTGTCATCGTACTTATGACTAGTGTCCCTGTGATTGTTCAGTGAAAGAACAAACACACGTCCCCGGCCCAGTTCAGTGCTCAGCCCGACCACTGCCGGATACTTTCACACTCTTATCATGATGCATCATCAGAAAAGGTAAAGACATTTTCCACTACAATTTTGCATAATTAATGCCCACATATCTTTAGTGAGTTTGTACATTACATGTGCACACATGCACCTGCCAAGAAGGCTATAAATGTTCTCAACCCTGTCCCCAGGTCCCTCCAGGACCGTGGATGAAGATCTGATTTCCCCTCCGGCTTCCTTCTTCCCCACAGGACCCTCAAATGTCCCTGGAGGATAGTGCCCTTGTGCATGAGGGATCCCATCTCTCCTCTCAGCCCTGAAGACGTTTCCCAGGAGGCCTAGATGGCCCTGGAGACCATGAGCTTGGAGGAGAATTGGCTGAAAATACTGGAATAAAGACCCAGGAAGCTAGAGCCTCGTATCTGAGTCCCTCCGCCCCATCCCCTGCTCCGCCCCATCCCCTGCCCCGTGTCTCCAGCCCAGCCCCCAATACCCTGCAGAGCCTTCCTGCTCAAGGAAGGCCTAATTGGATGCTTGTCCCAGCAGGTCAGGGGGCCTTCACTTGGGCTGCTCAAAGGGGGATGTCTCCTGGGGTGGGAGCCCACCTCCCTATCTCTGAGGTAGAGGAGTGGCATTTGGACTTGAGGTGCAGGGAGTCATTCCACGGCTGTGGGTTTAAGTCTCCAAGAGTTCTGTTTGAGAGATGACATCCCTACCTATGAAATGAGGATAAGCCTCCCCACCTCCAGGACTCAGCTGGACAGGGTATTCAGACACCACCTGAAGCCTGGGACACAGGGAAGCTACAAGAAATGGCAGCTACTTGGGGCTTCCCTGGTAGTCCAGTGGTTAAGACTCCAGGCTTCCCCTGCAGGGGGTGCAGGGTTCAATCCCTGGTGGGGGAAATGAGATCCCACATGCCTGGCAGCCAACAAAACAAAACAGAAACAATATTGTAACAAATTCAATAGAGAACATAAAAATGTCCATATTAAAAAAAAAAAAGGCAGCTACTGTGTATATTTTTAGATCATGTGGAGCTTGACCCACTAGAAATAGATGTGCCCAGTCCAGAGCAGTTAATAAATAGAAAGGCAAGGAGAAATTTGAACTGGACTGTTTCTAAAAAGTAAGTATTCAGGGAGCGACTGGACTCTCTGTTGCCAGGTGGTGATAAGTGTTGTGGAGGAAAATGAAGGAGGGGCAGATGGCCTGGGGGTGGTGTGTGTGTGTGTGTGCGTGCGCATGTGTGTGTGTGTGTGTGTGTGCAATTTAAATGTAGAGTGGTTAGTTTCAAAGAGAAGGCAGTATTTGTGTAAAGATCTGATGTAAGGGAGTGACACGTTGGAATGGCATGAGACTATTTCAAGTGCAGGAAACTGCCAGTGCAAAGGCCCTGAGGCAGGAATGGAGTTGGCCATCTGAGATGTGGCAAGAAGGCAGATGGGCCAGAGCAGAGTGGATTGCAGAAATGTGCAAGGAGGCAGGGTCAGCTGACATGGGACCTAGGCCACGGTCAAGACTTTATGAGATGTGATACTTGGGAGACTCAGGAGCATAGAAGCGACAGGACTCTAGCCCCTGAGAGGACAGACTAGAGCCCAGGGCACCCAGAGAGGAGATGGCTGCAGTACATGGGGTGAGTAGTGTGGGCTGAACAGGGCAGGATCTTCTTAAAGAATCTATTCGTTGACAAATTCCGAGCCACATAAATGTGGAAGAAAGGGTGGGAAGTCAGGACAACTCTTGCTTTCTGTCCCTGAGTTGGGGCGCCCATGCTTCCTGGCCTGGCCCTGGGGGAATGCCCCCCTCTGCCACTGCGGCGGGGTCCGTGGGGGTGGATGGGGGAGGATAGAGATGGTAGGATGTGCCCGGGAATGGCCGGGCTGCAGAAGTTCCAGGAGTTCCAGCTGGCGGAACAGCCCTTGAACTTGGGTAGAGAGGCCCAGCAGGAGCCAGCACCCCGTGGCCTGATTCTGGCCTGCCGCGTAAGGTAAACAGAAATTCAAAGGCTTCCCAGGCCGAGCGGGCAGGTGGGGACGCGGCTGCCTCCACGTCAGCAGTCCCATGGATGTTTGATCCCAGGGAGGGAAGGTGCCCGGTGTTATTTCAGCTGAGCCCGGAGGAGCCCTCACACAGAGCAGCACAGGGGGAGGGCAGGAGAAGGGAGGTTGTGGGGTGCTCCAAGTCCCCATGTTTGTGGACTGGGCTTCGGCCCAGAGGGAGAGGGGGCTGGGAGGGGAGTCTGGCTGCCAGAGGAGCTAAGGAGCAAGGGGCAGGGGGTGTGCTGGTGCAAAGGGAAACCTCTTGAAGTCTGGTGGCCTCTCTGAGTGTCTTCATCTGGGAAGCAAGTGTCTGGGGAGCCCATATTGGCGATTATTTGTAAATAATCTGGAATGGTGCAGAAAGAAAGGATGAAAGAGGGAGATAAAAGCAGACAGAGAGGACTGGTCAGTGCGGCAGAGACAAGTGTGGCATCTCATGGGCCCCTGTGTCACTCAGCCCACCCAGGGTCACCAAGCACTGACTCAGAGGCCAACCTGAAATAGACTCTGGGGTCCCGCCCAGGCTCCTGATGCTCATCCCACAGCCTGGAATATTCTGTCTGTAGAATTCTCCAGGCAAGAATACTGGAGTGGGTAGCTGTTCCCTTCTCCAGGGGATCTTCCCAACCCAGGGATCGAACCCAAGTCTCCTGCAGTGCAGGTGGATTCTTTACCATCTGAGCCACCAGGGAAGCCCGGAATATTCTCTCAGGAAAACGAAATATGTATGTGTCTACCTGTGTGTGTGTGCAGATGTGTGTGGGCACGTGTGTGTATATGCGTGTGTGTATGTATGTGCACACGTGTGTTTGGACATGTGTGTGTGCATGTGTTTCTCCATAAAGTTAGTCAAGGGCAAGCTGAGGGAGACACTCGGTATTGTCTTCCCTCCGCCCACCCAGGCTCAGCCCTGGGGGCCTCAGGGTGCATGAGGGAACCAGGGAGCTTCGAATGGGTCCAGACTTGTGGCTGGTCATCAGCATGGAGAACAGACACAGATGTCAAATGTCTACAGCAAATGTGAGACTATTTAGGTACAATTTAGCAGAAACGAGTCATCCTGCAGACATAAACATTTTAATCGGAGTGACAATTTATTCAAACAATTTGACAATGCTCACACATGCTGAACAGATGGGCTGGGGCCGGGGCCCAGCAAGTGCGCTGCTGGGGGAGGGAAACCCGGCCGAGGCTGGCTGGCCTGCAGGAAGGGCAGAGTGGACGATAAGCTCCCGCCTGACAGCAGAGAGGCTCCTGGGACGACCCCAGGTCCCCTTTCCCAGGGGAACCTGCCTGCACTTTCAGGCACCTCTGATGTCCCAATGATGCTGATGATGTAGGAGGAATTCTTGATGGAAGAAGGCCATTCACTTATTCATTCATCTGATTTGGAGAATTTGCCGAGTATAATTACGGGCCAGGCACTGTGCTGGATGCTGTTGTGCGTGTGTTGCTGTCATTTAATGGCTAAGTTGTGTCTGACTCTTTGTGACCCCAGGGACTGTAGCTGGCCAGGCTCCTCTGTCCATGGGATTTCCCAGGAAAGAATACTGGAGTGGGTTGCCATTTCCTCCTCCAGGGGATTTTTCTGACCCAGGGATCGAACTCACACCTCCTGCATTGGCAGGCAGATTCTTTACCTCTGTGCCACCAGGGAAGCCCCACCCACCTACTCAGGTGAGGGCAAATGCTACCCTCCACACACACATCCAGAAATAAAGTTTTATCAGCTATAGAAGCCCAGTCACATGAAATTAACCATCACAGAGACCAACTCGCTTAACACGATGGCATAAAATCCTCCCTCCCCACCTCAAACTCGTGGAGGGAAAAGGCAGTACCATCAAGCTGGATGTAACTCATTTCAGCCTCTATTTTCTTTCCCTTGATGAAACATTCATTGGGAAAAGCTGTGAGTGACTGTGTGACCCCACGGCATGTAGGGCAAATGTTCTGTGATAAACAAGCTGGTTGTCTCCTCCGAGTAGCAGGGGTGGGGGGAGCCGCATCACCTCTTCCCATGTCGGGTTTTCTGAGTCTAGACACTTCCCAATTTATCTCTAAATATAATCACCAGTTACCCATGTCCCCCTCCCAAGCAAGTGGAATGGTTTTGCAATTTAATTTAATCACCCACTGAGTTTCCAAAATTAATTTCCTGTTAGAAATAAATATTGTACTATGAATTATAAATCAGACCAGGCGGTAATTTACAGAGAACCAGTAAATTAAAATTTTGACTGTTGTTTTCTGTAGCAGACAAAAGTGGAAGCACTTAGAGGGTGCCCAGGGTGGAAAGTCCATAGCTCCTTGGGGGAGGTTGGGCAGAGCTATTTCATGTCATTCTGTTCAAGCAGCTCTTGGAGTGTGTCCACTGCGTGCTGGACACTGGGTGTAAATGGTGAACAACTAAGTGCTGGTCCAGAGCCTGGGGGTCTCCTAGCTGTGGCTCAGCTGCAGAGATAAGGACTCTGGAAGACCCTCGTGTTGCCCTGGCTTTGGATCCACCCTGAGGACTGTCCTCAGGGTCTGCACTTATCAAGTTAATCTTCATGATAATCAGACACAGAAGCTTCTATCATTAGTACAGTTTCATTTTTGAGAAAAAGGAGGTACAGACAACCCCAGTAACAAACACATCGGAGATGGTGAGCTAGCAAGTGGCAGAGCTCAGGTGCAGGAGACCCCCAGTTCCAAAGTTCGGGTTCCCACTGCGTCACACCCAGTCCTGGTGGGCCCACCTCCCCCTCTGAGGCCAGGCCATTCCTGTCCACTCCACTTTGGTGCCATTCCACCTCCCAGCAGTTTCTCGCTCAACCCCTTTCGGCCCACTCCCCAACACACACACCACATCACTCTGGGAGAACTTCAGAAATGTGACTGTGAAGTCCCACTGTGTCGCTCCCACCCAGGACCACCCTCTGCTCTAAATGAACAAGGCAGAAGCTCTGCCCCAAGCCTCACCCAGGTGGCAGGTGTGACAAACCCACAGTAGTGGCTCCCTGTTCCAGGTAGCCAGATGCAGGCTTTTTACCAAAAAATGATGATCTTGTAGGTTGGGGATGGGAGGGGCAGGGTCCTGGGAGGAGTTGGCATTTCCACGTCAGCGTGTCTCTGGTGAGCAAACCAATGGTGCAAAGTCTCAGCAAAATATTTATCGAGTGGATGCAAAATGCTCAAAACTGGGGGGCTCAGTGGAGATGGGAGAGGTGAGCCCTAGCCCCCAGGTCATTTCTGGTTCTGGTAGGAAGATATCTGCAGGTGATCCCCATGCAGGAAGGCGTGTGTGTAATGGGGCTTGGAGGTCTGAGGGTCTCCAGGTGGCTTCCTGTCTCCTCCCCAGCAAGTGGCATTACCATGACCTTATCCTGTGGGGAGTGGGGACGGGAATAACAGGTGAGGTGAGCTCCCCTGGGCCACATAGGTGGTACATAGCAGAGTGCAGGCCTTACCAGGCAACTGGCTGCAGAACCTATGGGGTGACCACCATGAGTGCTGCCTCTTCTTGCCTATTTGTCAGGCATTTGTTGAATGAACTGGTCAAGTGGGGCCACAGGTGAGAGCAGACCCTCCTCTCACCCCACCACTGGCAGGTCATACTCTCCCTCCAGACAGGCTTTTCAATGGTGAGGCTTTCTCCTGTACTTCATGAAGGACAACTTAAACTAGTTAAGAAACAGAAGGAAATTTGCTGGCTGATTTTTTATCCTGAATTCCAGGAGTTCTGGCTTCAGGTATGGCTGGATCCAGGGACTCCAGTTCTGTCTTCAGGAATCTGTCTCTCTTTTGATTCTACTTGGCTTCTGCTCTGCCTTACAATAGGATGGCAGCCTCACTATCCCTTGTGTGTGTCTTTCCAGCTTCGCATCCTAAAGAAGGGCCCTTTAGGGAAAGGCATTGAGTAGCCTGGCCAAGGCACCTGCTCACTGCCGGGCCCACTACTGTGACAAGAAGCACCAGTGCTGTGGCTGGCCCATGTTGTTGGATAGAGATGAGACAAGAGCATTTGGTGTCGGCCACTGCGTCCTACAAGAAGTGTGGCAGAAGTGGCTTCTACTGCTTGAGGCATTTGGGGGGCTACTCCAAGGAGAGTCATGAGGGAGACACCTGTCTTAGGGAAGGGAGGCCTCCTAAACCAAGGGTAGGTTCCCACCACCTCTCCAGTCCTGCCTTCCTGGTCTTTAGGGATTGATGGTGGAGGCTGAGCCAGCACTGGTAGGGGAGTGGGTGTGTGTGTGTGTGTGGCTGGGTTGGGGCTCCTGGGAAAGTGAAAGCTGCTCAGTCATGTCTGACTCTGTGACCCCATGGACTATACAGTCCATGGAATTCTCCAGGCCAGAATACTGGAGTGGGTAACCTTTCCCTTTTCCAGGGGATCTTCCCAACCCAGGGATCGAACGCAGGTCTCCTGCATTGCAGGTGGATTCTTTACCAGCTGAGTCACAGGGGAAGCCCAGGGGCTCCGGGGACTTGCAGTAAAAAGCTTCTCAGATGCAAATGTTGGCTGGAGGGGGAGCTGTTGCCATCACCAGCCTCCTCCTGTCCCTCTTTCTCTTCCATTGGCATAACGTCCATTGAACCCATATTAGGGTTCAGTGTGCTCCAGAGCAGAGCTCATTCTGTGCATTATATCATTGCATCCCCACAGTGGACGCTCAAGGTATGTTCTACAAGCAATCCTCATTTTAACTCAGAGGGCAGAGCTGGCCCCCCCAAGTCTCTCTGACTCCATGTCCATGTTCTCTCCTTCTCTGCACACAAGACAGTCTTGCCTCACTTTCTAACGCATGCAAACCGTCCACCCGCTTGGAAGCATTTCCCGTTTCAGGGGGTCCACTGCCCCCCCTAGGGTGAACGTACCAGCATAGCCCCTAACACGTGACTGGCTGTGGCTGGAACAGCTGGGCAGAACATCTGGTTTTCTTTCTTGTCCAATTTTTCTCGGTGCATAAATTCCCTTTTCTTTGCTTCTTTCATCTGGCCCCAGCCCTGGTTCCCTGCGGACACAGAGAACCAAAGCTAATATTTACCTGAGGCAGACTTGGCTTCAGTTTAGGCTAGCCTTTTTAAAATGTAGATGTGGAAACAGCCAGACCCTCGGGGTTATATCTTCCTGGCCCCAGTCCGGCTGGTAAAACAGAACAGAGAACTAACTCTATGAGGAGGTCACCCCTTGGAAGGGCTGGTGCTCCAGGGGTTGGAGCTAGGCTTTGGCTGTGGTCTCAGTGGTCCTAGGGGGCGCCCTTAGTGGGGGGCACTGGGTGTGGTGAAGGTAGGGGGAGGTGTGATGGGGTGAAAGAACCAGAGAAATTCAGGACCCCAATTTTTAGTCATTTGAGCTCCAGACAAGGAGTTGAAACTTCCTAGTTGGTGATTGAGGCTTTGGGCAAAGCAGTCTCTACTGGTTACCCCAAAGGGTCATACTTGTAGATTTGCCCTTTGGATAAACTGCTTTTTTATTGTGGTGAAATATATATATCATAAATGTATCTGTTTAACTGTACCATTTGGTGGGACTAAGTACATTCACAGTCATATAACCATCACCCCCAGCCATCTCTAGGACTCTCTCATCTTCCTCAAACCAAAACTCTGTCCCTACTAAACACGGACTTCCTACCTCCCACTCTCCCTCCAGCCCCAGCACCCACCATTTTGCTTTCTGTGTTTGTGAATTTCTCTATACCTGGTACTTCCTTGCTCTAGCTTACATGTTTGTGTCCCCCCAAACTCATAGGTTGATAACCTAATGCCCAAGGGCTTCCCAGGTGGCACTAGAGATAAAGAACAAGCCTGCCAATGCAGGAGACATAAGAGACATAGGTTCCATCCCTGGGTTGGGAAGATCCCCTGGAGAAGGGCGTGGCAACCCACTCCAGTATTCTTGCCTGGAGAATCCCACGGACAGAGGAGCCTGGAAGGCAACGGTCCATAGGGTCGCAAAGAGTCAGACACAAGTGAAGCAACTTAGCACACACACACGTGCAATGCCCAAGGTGATGGTGTTAGGAGATAGGGCCTTTGGGAACAGATCACGTCATCATCTTGTGAACAGGATCAGCACACTTATGAGAGGCCTTGCTGAGTTCCCCTTGCCCCTCTCCCTGGGTTGGGGCACAGAAAGGGGTCGGCAGTCTGCAGCTGAGAACAGGGTCTCCTCCAGAGCTCCGCCGTGTGGGCACCTGCTCTTGGACTTCCAACCTCTGAAACTGTTAAGAAGTGAGTTCTTGTTGTCAGTCCTCCAGACTGAAATGTTTAGGCAGAGTTCTCTTCAACTTCCGGAAACATGCCTGGGCTCTCCCGATCCCACATTACGGGAGCCAACATTTCTCAGCCTAAGAGATGATCTGCTCACTTAGGGACCAAATGAACAATCAAGGGTGCATTGACAATGGGATAATTACATTCCTGAAGGATGAGAGATCAGGGCTAAGCACGGGAAAGATGAGTTTCTGTTTATGCGACCAAGAATGAGAAGCCTGCTTCTCAGGAGAGATCCCTGACTCCTGTCCTGCCGACACTAATTGGCCAATTGTAAGAGACAACAGCAAAGATTGTGGAAACCTCCCACTACCTCATCTCCAGCCTGCAGAACATCACGAACTTTCAACACCGTTGTCTCCCTGAGCCTTGTCCATAACTCTGGGTTGTAACAAGAGCTTAAATGTTACAAGTTCTGACGTCCAGTTTGTTTGATACACTGACCCGCTATGCCTCACGTGCCTCTCACAGAATGAGTCAAAAGCTCTGGGAGGGACTCCAGGTGGATTTGACTCTGTTCTTGGTCTCGTCCCAAAGCAGGATTTCTGAGCTTGAACAGGAAAGTTCCAGAAGGCCGGCAACATTATGCTCACAGGTTCCCACATCATTCTGCCAGAGTCTGTCTTTTCTCGGTGGAAGCTTTTACCCTTCAAGACACAGTCGGCCCTTGGTCTTCACAGGGCATTGGTTTCAGGACACCCTCTCCCTACTTCCCCCACTTGGACACCAAAATCTGAACTTTTTCTCAAGTCCCTTATATAAAATGGTGCTGAACTTGCATATAATCTAGGCTCCTCCTCCAGTGCACTTTAAATCATTTCTAGACTACTTATGATATTTAATACAATGTACGTGCTATCTAAATAGTTGTCAGCTCATAGCAAATTCGGGTACCTGTTGTGGGGAGAGTGAGGTGCCCAGATCAGCCAGCACAGCCACCTCCCTAGAAAGGGCTCCTCAGGGAGCCCCAGTAAATCACTGCATCTGCCCACCCAAGGCCCTTTGGTGCATGAGTTCTGTTGTCTTAGAGGCCAAAGGGAGAAAGCAAGACATCCTTTTATTCTTATTCTAAATGTGTGTGCCCAGTTGCTAAGTTGTGTCTGACTCTGTGCGACGCCTTAGACTATAGCCCACTGGGCGCCTCTGTCCATGGGATTTTCCGGGCAAGAATACTGGACTGAGTTGCCATTTCATACTCCAGGGGATCTTCCCAACCCAGGTACTGAACCCATGTCTCCTGCATTGGCAGGCAAATTCTTTACCACCAGGGCCACCTGGGAAGCCTCTTAAAATAATCATAATTAGTTTAGTTTTTCCTTATTTTGGGCTTCCCTTGTGGCTTAGCTGGTAAAGAATCTGCCTGCAGTGCGGGAGACCTGGGTTCAATCCCTGGGTTGGGAAGATCCCCTGGAGAAGGGAAAGGCTACCCACTCCAGTATTCTGGCCTGGAGAATTCCATGGGCTGTATAGTCCATGGGGTCTCAAAGAGTCAGACACGACTGAGCGACTTTCACTCATTCATTCCTCATTTTACTTTTTCAAATTTTTGGCCACACCACGAGGCATGTGGGATCTTAGCTCCCCTACCAGAGATCGAACCTGCTGCAGTGGACGTGCAAAGCCTTAACTACTGGACCACCAGGGACATCACTAGGTTGAGTGCCTACCCTAATCCAGTGTGACCTCAAATGTGTGTGTGTTAAGTCACTTCAGTCATGTCCAATCCTTTGCGACCCTATGGACTGTAGCCTGCCAGGCTCCTCTGTTCATAGGATTTCCCAGACAAGAATACTAGAGTGGGTAGCCATGCCCTCCTCCAGGGGATCTTCCTAATGCAGCGAACAAACCTATGTCTCTTACCTCTCCTGCATTAGCAGGTGGGTTCTTTACCACTCGCCCCACTTGGGAAACCCAGTGTGAACTTGACTCGTTACATCTGCAAAGACCCCATTTCCATATAAGGTCACACTCTGAGGTTCTGGGTAGACATGGGTTTTGAAAGAATATTGTCGAGCCCAGAACTGCATCTTGTATGTGAGGGCTCCGTGCCTCCCAGACATGATGGCCTCCCATCCTCTGAGCCTCCTCAGGAAAAAGGGACATTGAGGTGGGGAAGGCGGCCCTCAGGCGCTGTGTGACCGTCTTTGTCTTCACTTTGAATTCATCTGACTTGCGAAGGGGGAGTCCCCACCTTGACATTTCTTTCAAATCAGCAAGAGAGCAGCCGGACCACAGGAGCTGGGTTCCAAAGCACCCTGTTCACAGGCACTTGGGCCAGAAGCAAGGGCTTGGTTAGAAAACGGACGCCGAGCAGAGCGGCTGGGAGACCGGAGGGCAGGAATGCAAGGCTGTTTCCAAGACGATGCCGGTGGGCAGGCAGAGCCATGGTGGTCTCAAGGTGGCCCGAGGGCCCAGGGCAGCGTGCTGGGCGTCCAGCTGCTCGGCGAAGAAGGACTGTTTCTTTCTCAAACATTCAGGTAACCTCATCTCAACCTGGCACAGTCTTCACCCTTCCTGGGGTCACGAGGAATGTTTGCTGCTGACGTCAATAAAATTCAGCTCCATAAAGTCTCTCCTGGGGATGTGTTTGTGTGGGTTGACTCAAAGCCGTTCTGAGCACAGAGCCAGAGGACTTACTGGGTCTTTTGAGAAGAGTCCACCCCTCAGCCATCTTCACCTGTATCCTAAAGAGCATCGTTTCTTCTCTGCCCGTGTCTGCCTGCTGACACTGAAAGCTCTGAATGGCTCTTTGCTTGTTAGGTTTCTCTTTCCCATCACCAGTCCAAGGCTGGCTCTGCTCTTGTCATCTTTCTGGCAAGCACCCTATCCTGCTTCCCTAAATCAGCCTCGGATCATGGGCCACACTTGTTACAAAGGTAGATCTGGGGCCCCCAGCTCAAAGATGCTGCCTCAGTAGGTTGGGATTCATGAAGCTGTCTTTGAAATGGGCTCTCTGAGTAACTGATCCAAACGGTTTGCGTACTACCCTGGGAAAGATGCTGAACTGGCTTGGGAAGAAGTTCCAGAGGCACTCTGGAGCTTGAAATTATTTTGCCAAATTAGAGAGATTTTAAGGGAAGATTTAAACCAGTGTTTTCCAAAGCATACGGGTCAAGGGCAATGTGGTTTTAGGTGATGCATGCATGTGACATTAAACAACATTGATTCACACAGTGTGAAAATTAGTCCTCTTTCCATCCCTCTGGTTAGACCAAGGGGAAAGTCTTCGTCTGGCACTAGGAGTCTTTAGCACCTTCTGACATTTCTAATCTCCCTTGTGAACAAAGACAGAAGAGCCCCAGGCTCACAGACTTCACAGGCAGCAGCATGTGGCTTGAAGTTAGTAGTATTAGTTTAGAAACAACTGTTTCTCAATGTTTCTAAATAATCAAGCAATTATTATTTAGAAATAATTATTTCAAGGTGTCTTTTTCTGTAGTCACTTTATACTAATGGCAAGACACGCTGATTTTTCCCTTTATGGTGGCAACACCAAGGTTCCTTTTAAACTAAGTGCAATTAATTTAAAATGCGAGGTGGTTTACAGGAAAAAAATGTGACTGCATTCTAGTTCAGGTGGCAGAAGAGGCCAAAATTATGGCAGTGTGGGGCAATGATGGAATTTTGGGAACTGCTCATCTAGTCCAGGCTTTATATTACTTGCATGAAAAAATGGAGACCGAGGGATGGGGAGGAACTTGTCCAAGTTCACACAGCATCCAAGGATGGTCCTCGATGTCACCTCCGGGTACCCAGTGCAGAGCCCAGCAAAGCCAACACAGCAGGGGAAGGTTTTATTTATTTATTTATTTTTCACAAACCTGAGGATCTGAGCTCATCAGGGAGGTGTGATTCTCAAGACACCAACATCTTTAAAACAGATCAAAATAAAGCGGCAAGAGTGACCTCACCCGGCATGTGGTGACCGAGTGGGAGCAGAAGGCTATAAAACTTAATTGCTCTCTCTCTGGTGACCTGCTACAGCAGGCGGGCCCCCAGCCAGGGGGTCACCCAAAAGGCAGGGGGAAATAGAGACATTCTTTGGGACTGACACAGCGGTTCTGCGGTGATCTCACCCGGACAACAGAGCCTTGTTATTCCAAACTGAACTTCATTTTGTTTCTAAGCGCTGGGGAACTGGGGCTTGTGAGAAGCTTTGTCATCAAGATGAAGGTCTAAATCAAAAAGCATGGATGGTCCTCAATGTCTGCAGAACATGGACGTCAACAGTTGCTGGTCCCAGGGCTTCCTTGTCTGTATCTGAGATACCTTGTTGACTATGCTGGTCTCCACATGCGCTTAACCTGAGATGTGGAACCTGGGAGGAGAGCTTTGATGGGCATTTTCACCACGGTGTGGTTTTGAGGGAGGCCTCTCAGGAGAAGCTGGGCAAGCAGGGGGAGCAGGGATGAGCAGGAACGAAGCTGCATGTGATGAGGAAACTCAGATGCCACTGACAGTCTTGGAAGAGGCCCATCCCCACCTGACAATTTCCCACAAACCTTGGGCTGACGATGAGTACAGGACCCGGGCAAGCTTCTCTGCTGGGGCACATCCTGACGTAATCTTCTCACAAAGCCTTCTCCTCGGTCACCGTGGGTGCTTCTCTTCGAGGCATACCCTGCCCTGTGAGTTGTACATCATGGCAGTGGGGTGATTTTGGAGCTGTTCCTTCTTGGTGTTCTAGTGAAGTGATTGTGGGCTGTGACCCTGTGCATATGTGTTGTCTGCACCTAAGTCCTCTCGATTTTCAGTCGCTCAGTCATGTCCAGTTCTTTGCAACCCCATGGACTGCAGCACACCAGGCTTCCTTGTCCTTTACCATCTCCCAGAGCTTGCTCAAACTCATGTCCATTGAGTCGGTGATGCCATCCAACCATCTCATCCTCTGTCATCCCCTTCTCCTCCTGATTTCAATCTTTCCCAGCATCGGGGTCTTTTCTAATGAGTTGGCGCTTCGCATCAGGTAGCCAAAGTATTGGATCTTCAGCTTCTGTGTCAGTCCTTCCAATAAATATTCAGTGTTGATTTCCTTTAGGATTGACTGGTTTGATCTCCTTACTGTCCAAGGGACTCTCAAGAGTCTTCTTAAACACCACATGTCAAGAGCAGCAATTCTTTGGTGCTTAGCCTTCTTTATGGTCCAACTCTCACATTCATACATGACTACTGGAAAAACCAGAGCTTTGACTGGAAGGACCTTCGTCAGCAAAGTAAAGTCCTCCATCCCTCATCTTTAAAATGTCCATCTTATCTTGCAGAACAAATACATTAAATAGATAAACACTTACAGGGGGAAAAAAAAAGCCCAGTGGAGGCTGTGGTGGGCTAGAACCCAGGCTCAGCTGCATCCCATGGGAAGTGTGGGTTCCACCACAGAGTTGAATCTGCCTCAGGCATGAGGCACTGCATCCTCCCCGCTGTGAGGCAGTCCTTGGTGTGGGATGCCTTAGGGTTGGGCAGGGAAGCTCCCCTGATCAACAGCATCTTTCCAGAGAAAGGAGGTGGTCTCAGGAAGATGCGAAACCAGCTCTCTGAGGGCAGAAAGAGCAAAATCCAGATTTGTAACTTTTGCCCGCTTCTGTGGTGTGAATTCAAAGCTACCAATGGTGCAACCGAAAACTGACAAAATTCCTGATGTTTAACAATGAGCTTTCACTGGCCAGGAAGAGCTGACCCCTACCCCTGCCAAGAGAACCCCCTGCATTAGCAGAGGCTGGAGGGAGCAAAGAGCAGGGAAAGGCACTCTGGGTACCAGGTCAGCATTTTTTTGGCTTCGTGATGACCACAGCTTCCTTTCAGTCTGTCCTCCTGCTCCTCTCTACCCCTGGTAATATTTCCTTCCCCAGTGAGCAGGAACACTTTGTTCATACACAGTTCCAGCATGTCCCCCTGTGTTAACCCTTCATGGGCTCCCTGTCACCTTTAAGGTAAAGTCCCCCCTCCTCATCTTGGTCTACAAAACCCAGCTGCCCCAATCCCTGCCACTCTCCCCAGCCTAGTCTCTCTGCCCTCACTTTCTCGTGGAATTTCCACTCTGGTCACACTAGACTTCACCCTTGTCCTTGAGGTCTGGACCCTCTCTCACTGCCAGACCTCCTCATGCGACTCTCTTGGCTGGGAACAGGTTTTCCCCTGTCCTGTCCACCCAGCAGCCTGACCAGCTCCCCAGACATCTCTGCTACGGCTTCCACTTTACAGCCCATCTGGTTTACCAGCAGGGCATCAGGACTTGGTTTGTGAGCTTGGGCAAGTGCACCCCTCTCTCTGGGCTCAGCTTGTCTTCCACACTGGATTGGTTGCTCCTTAAAGATGAAGGGCTTTTCTGGTTGCATTACTACACATCCGTAGCACCCACCACAGGCAGGTAGATCAAACGAATGAATGAAAAATTCAGTCATCAGCCTATCAAATAACTTATTCATGACCCAGTGGTCAAGGCACCTGCCTGGTAACAAATGTCAGGTAGAGGAGCTGTCATCCGTCTGCTCTGACGGCCGTGCTCCGGGGACCTGAGCTGTGGGATGGAGCACGGTGATGTACAGGCCTGGCCCTAGAGTGCGCCTGCTGTTTCCTGCACTTGGCTGCGTTCACCCTTCACAGCAAGCCTGGGGGAGGACAGAGCACTGTCCCATTTTAGGGACAAGGACATGGGGGCACTCAAGAGATAAATCACTCAGGGCCACAGGACTGCTCATTGATGAGGGTTAACGACTTGCCTTCTCACCAGCAGCATGTCCTGGGCCTCTCACTGCATCTCTGCACAGGGCAGGAACAGCCCCGTCCCTTTTTCTCTGCTGCTCTGAGTCGACCGTGTGGTGTGCCCTCCTCTAAGTGACCCCATTATAGAGCATACATTTTTTTTTTCCTTCTTCCTTTCTGCTTTCCTCTTTTCCCTTTTCTAAACAATGTTGCATGGACATCTTCATGTGGATATCTGCACACTTGTATGAGCATTGGTACCTGAAAGGGAAGAAGTATGGACATTGCAGTTCACACCTTGATAGATTTTGCAACTAAACTTCTGGGCAGTAGGGAATCATTGCGCACAGAGAGAGGTCTGCCTTTGCCCAGCTCCTGGGGGGTGTCACCTCTAAGCCCTTGGAATGTCCTGCCTGATAAGGTGTCCGTGTGTACCTGGCGATCTTGGGCCATGCCAGAGATTCTATGCTGAAATGTGATTTAGGATGGGCGCCTTGGGCCACGAAATGTCAGCTTGACCCGTAGAAGGGCTGGAGACCAAGGTCAGCCACACAGCAGTCAACCAAGTCTATGTGCCTGAGCACATAGACTTGGAAGCCCGGGTTGGGGATAGAGGGCAGTCCCTGCGAGCAGTGCTGATGTGTGCTTGTAACTGAAAGTAGGGGTCTGGCTGCTCATTGATGGACAAGTTCTGTGGAAAGGAAAGTTTGCTTTATTTTGGATGCTGGCGATTGAAGGGTAGGAAGGCAGGGGAAGGACAGGCTCCTGTCCAACAGCCAACCCCGTGAAAATGACGATCAGTGGGCAAGAGCTTTTATAGACAGATGGAGTGGGCTACTTGTAGAAACAGCTCGGTCAGCTCTGATAGTCACCTTGAAATTAGTCAGGCAGTGGTCTGACCATCGTCATCTTGATTGTTTCAAGTATGATTAATCTTAAATTCCAGGGTCAGTTTGTTCCCATTTTTAGTTTGTTCCCATTTATTTGAGACCAATTCTCAGAATTGTAGCAGTTTATGTCTTAGCTACAGTTTGGTTATCATGTAGTTAGTTAACTTCTTCCACCTGGTGGGGGTCTCAATATCTACAAGACAGCTCACAGGACATGGCTCAGAATATTGTCTTCAGTCCCTTGAGAAGGAACTAAAGGCCTTTGATCATGCTTAATGACTAAGCTATTATTATTTAGTCTTACTGGATTGTTTTCCTTTGTTTCTGTATTTTTTCACTTCTCTGATTAAACTTACTCTTTGGCTAAAGTTTTTCCACAGACAAAGGGCAGGCAGAGGACATGGAGGAGGCAAGGACCCTAGGGTCCTGCTCCATTTCAGGTTCCCACATCTTTGTCAGGAAAGGTTGGGGCTGTTCATGACTCCCAGAGAGAGGACACCTAGAAGCTTTGAGTATGGAGCATTCCTGGGCTCTGGCCCTGGGGCTCTTGACTGGGTTAATTTTATCCATATCCTTTGCTATAATAAACTATTATGTGAATGTATCAGCTTCGAGTGAGTTCTGAGTCTTTCCAGGGAGTTATCAAAACTGGGAGTGCTCTTGGGGAGCTCCCACTTTGCAGGCCAAGTGACAGTGGTCTTGGAGATCCCTGGACTATTCACTGTCCTCTTCTGTGACCAGCCCTGGGATGCAAGGACCAGGGTCTCAGGTCACGTCCTGTTCACTCTACATCCCTGGGCCCCAGCACATGGCAGTGTATTGTAACAGCAACCCTCAACATTCAGTAAGGCTGGGTTGTTGGTTTTATTCTTCTCACCTTACAAGGTGAAGCTGGACCTGGAAGGGGCAGTGACTTGCTGAAACCACACAGCTGAGCCGGGATTTGAACTTCGGTCTGAGGTTCTGAAGGCACACTTAGCACTGTGCTCTGTTCCTCTGTGGGTCTGGCTTCCTTGCTGCACGACTGGGAAGATGAAAGGCCAGGAATAAGGAGGCCGGGGAAGCAGGAGTTAGGAGAGGAAGCAGCCAGGGAATAGTCAGGAGGGGCCGGCCAGGGGTGGCTTGGCTCTTCAGAGCTGGGCTCTGCAGTGATGTTATCTGTCCCGCGTGTGGGTCTGGCCTCAGAAAAAGAAAAGAGGAGTGATGGAGAGAGAGGGGCTGGACCCTGTGTGAGTTATGAAAGGGAAGACCAGATGAGAGGAGATAACTGCTTCAATGCCTTGCTTTTATTATACAAATCTGCACTTCGAGCTGGAAGAAAAGATTTTTTTTTTTTCTATTGGTGGTTATTTGCTTAAGAGAATTGGAGACCTGAGAGCTGTCTCGGTGGATGATTAATGGGAAAAAAATTACATTTCGATGAGGTCGCTCCTCCTGGAGGGTGACTCTCATCAAAGGGATGTGTACAGTGGGTGTCAAGTTCATTTCCGCATTTCCGTCTCAGCTGGGGCTGAAAGAGATGCTTTTAAGGGGGAACGGGGTAGAAAAGCAGCAGTTTAAGGCTCCTCATTAATAATAATCCCAGCTCACATTGATGGGGGTGGGGGCTGTGCTGAGCGTGCAGCTTGTGGTGTTGGGCACGTGTAATAAACCCATGAATTAGGAGCCGTGATGGTCCCCATTTCACAGAGGAAACAAATGATGCTCAGGGAACTTAGGCAGTTGTGACAGGGTCATAGGGTGAAACATGATTGAAACCAGATCTGCCTGGCTTCTCTGTACTGGCTCTTCCTTCAGATCCACTTGAGAGCTGGACCAGCATCTTTCAGGGATGGCCTTGGGAAAGTGTCCATCTGGTCTCAATGAAAGGGCTTGAAGAGCCAAGAAATGTTCCTCATGTGCAACTGTCCATCTAAACTAGTGTGTGCGGTCACCTGGCCATGCCCTAATAGGGTCCCACCATCTCATTGGGTGTCTCCTCTTATGCATGGGGGGAGGGCTATGGTTTGTGACCAGGAGGGGATGCAGGAACCTCGCTTCCCACCCCTTTGGGGCCCCAAGTGCAGACTTCTGGGGAGGTTCTTCCTTCCGCTAGAGACCCAGCCCTGCCCCAGGTTTTCCAGGATGTTGGGGGAGGGGCTGTTGGCATGGACGCTGTGCTCATGATGGGTAGCTGTTCAGTGTCAAGCAGATGTCGACATGGAGGCTGGCCACATGGAGAGTGCACCAGGAGACTGTGGACTCACACAAGTTCACTCAGAATTACCTAGGGGTGGGGCGTCCTCTGACGCCACTCTGGGGGCTGTAAACCCAGAGTCCTGGCTATCACACACCTTTCACTGTTCTTGTCCATGAATCTTCTGAGTGTCTTCTCCATCTTGTTTATATTTTCAGCCTTTGCCAGCTCTTGAGTGGAGAGAGTTCCAACACTAAGTTCCTTTTCTTTTTTGTCCCCTTGCCCTCATGCCATCCTAGTTAATGCCCATGGGAGTGGAGGTCCCAAAATGGCATGTGGAGAGGGTGTGCTAAAGGCATGTGTGCATGCATGTGTGTGCATGCTAAGTTGCTTCAGTTGTGTACAACTCTTTGTGACCCTATGGACTGTAGCCCGTCAGGTTCCTTTGTCCATGGGGATTCTCCAGGCAAGAATACTGGAGTGAGTTACTTGGCCCTCCTCCAGGGCATCTTCCTGACTCAGGGACTGAAACCACATCTTACATCTCCTGCATTGCCAGGTGGGTTCTTTACCCCTAGCACCACTTGGGAAGTCTGTGTTGATAGCATCTCTCCCCTAAATTCGCCAAGCATTTCAGATAGAGGCTGCCTTGACCAGCCTGAGAGAGTCAAGGCAGCCAAGACTCTCTTCTTCTTTTCCCCTGGTAGTTCTAAGAGGCTTCTGCTATGGGGAACTACAGCAGAACACAGATCAGGGTTTGTCCTATAACCCTGAGAAGGAAGAGCTTGTCAGGCTACCTTCCACAAGGTTGCAAAGAGTCAGACATGACAGTAGCGACTTAGTACGCACACGATGATTAGTGATGTTGAAAAAGTCTTTGCTTTTCAGGATTCATGGAACTAGACTGGGTCCACCTAGACACCTAAATACCCAGGTGATCTGGGCTAACCTCTTAGTTCAAGAACCTTGATGTAATCCCATCCACTAAATCCATTTGCCATTTAAGGTGACATCTTTACAGGTTCCAGTGATTGGGACATAGCCACCTTGGGGCCATTATTTTGCCTTCCACACTTGAGCAGCTGAAATGAACCTGGAGAGATTCAGGGGTTGGGGGCGGTGATCAACCAGGAGCTTAAAGGACGTCCAGCATCTTAACAAAAATGTGGTTGTTGTTGTTGTTGTTAACTTGCCCAGATCTTAAGAGAGGAATTATCTGAAAGTCACAGATCTCTCAGTCCCTCTCGGTCTGTCCATCCAGGTAGTTCTTCCAGGCCGGGTGTCAGGCAGGTGTCCCCTGCAATGGACAAGGTCCTGTGTAGGAGACAAACTGCAGCATCACAAGGTTACAGTGTGGTTACGAGTGTGTTCGAGTGATGAAGAGACCCCAGGGTTCCATGAGCGCAAACCTCAGCTTTGCTGAGACGCTGATGTTTCAGCCCAGAGCAAGTCACACAAGCCAAGGCTGAGGGGAGAGCTGCCCAGCAGAAGCTACAGAATACGCAAAGGCCTCTGTGGCTCAGGCAGTGAAGAATCTGCCTGCAGTGCAGGAGGCCTGGGTTCCGTCCTTGAGTTGGGAAGATCCCCTGGAGAAGGGAATGGCAACCTACTCCAGTATTTTTGTCTGGAGAATCCCATGGACAGAGGAGCCTGGCAGGCTACAGTCCATGGGCTCGCAAAGAGTTGAGACATGACTGAACTTAACACTTTCACTGAGGTTGGCAGGGATCTGGGGTGGGGTTCTGGGCTCTGAGAGGTGGTGAAGGTGGAAGAGGCTGGAGACATCAGCGAACCCACTTCTTGTTTGAGAAATTTCTATGATGTTAAGCTTGCTCAGTAAGGGACTGTCTCCCCTTCTGCAAAAGTCACCAAAACACCAGAGTAGGAATTGGTGTGGGGCCCCTTTACTTACTAGTAATCAACACGACTGCATCACTTTTTAGTAAGAAATTCAGCCTTCAGTTTATTATTCCAGGAGGGAGATTAAACACCCAGCATTCATGAAATAAAAATGAAAATTCGGTGACCCCCAGGGTGCTACAGGGTGTGTGGGGGGAATTTCATTCCTTTCTCATCCCAGCCTTGCGCCTCCTGCCACTCTGCCCTTCCCCCTCACCCCAGGTTGTTGCCCCCCCAAAGGTCTCTCTTTCGAGTTGAGTCACAAACAGATGAATCTCTTAACAGCCCCCATTTCCTCTGCTCCGGGAGGCCCGCACGATGAAACGGCTTCTCCCCACGGCGGAAGCCAAGCCAAACAGATTAATGTGAGATGCATCTGCTGTAGATTAAACATTTGGAAAAGCCATTTTATAAATATTTTTTTCCACAACCACATCCCCATATGGCCGTGAGCTCGGGTCCCTGTTCCCAAGGCTGCTGGCAGTCTCAGGCGTATGTATTGAATGTACACTCAGGGTTCAGGACTTCTGTGCCTAGCCTCCCTGGAGCCTTCCCAAGCAACAGCTAATCTACTTTGGGAGGGGCAATCAGGACAGATGGTGCCCACCTCAGGTGGGGCTGGGTGTGCAGGTAAGTGAGAGAGACCTCCTCTTGGTCTTTTTTCCAGATGCACAACCCACAGCCCTTTGTCTGCTCTGTGCTGAGTCAGGACTAGGAACTCCTGAAGCCTAGGTTCTTGTCTTTCTAGAACCCCCATCCAGCAGAAAAATACCACCTAGGGTCAGCTCTTACTCCCTTGAACCACTACACTCCTGAGAACCACCAAGCCCTGTCCCTTCTCCCCAGGAAGTCACTTCCATCACCTCCACCCACTGCTCCCTGCTGGAGCACCGTCAGTCTCCTCACTGAACCCCAAGTCCCCCAACCCCTCCCTCCATGGACCCCCACAGCCTGAGGGATCACACGTGCCTGGCTTACAACCCACCATCAGTGCTTTGAAGATGTATTCATTTTAATTTTTAGCACTGTTAATAGTGATACATTCAAACGTCTTGGACAAAAACTCTTTGGAATCCTCAGTAACTGCTCAGAGTATAAAGGGATCCTCAAAATTTGAGAACCTCTGATCTAGCTCTTGCCACAGGAAGCGCTAAGGATAATCGCCATTGGAGGGTATTATACCCATTTCACGATGAGAACAATGAGGTTCATAGGCAGCTGTGGTTCTTGGGCTACAAGCCTCAGAAACCAACCTGGCTTCCCTAGGTGAGACAGGATTTACTGGGACTGTTGGGGTGGAAGAGGATGATTACGCGGCAGCATCCAAGGATGGAGAGAATGGTTTGCTTGATGGAAGCAGCTGTCTGTGGTCCTGCAGTCCAGTAGAGCAGTGGGAATGTATCCTACACTCTCCTGGGCTAGAGGTTGGCACATAGTTGGGGTAGTGGGATTCCTCCCCCTGGAACCTGGTTCTTAAGAAGTTAGGCAACAGACTAACTTTCTGGAGCACAAAGAAGCTTCTCCCCAGGGTCCAGAAACCTCATTTAGCTAACGGCCACTTGGAAGAAAGCAGTCTCTCGTAGACCACCTGATGCAAAGAGCCAACTCATTGGGAAAGACCCTGATGTTAGGAAAGATTGAAGGCAGGAGGAGAAGGGGATGACAGAGGATGAGATGGTTGGATGACATCACCGACTCAAAGGACATGAGTTTGAGCAAACTCCAGGAGATAGTGAAGGACGGGGAAGCCTGGCATGCTGCAGTCCATAGGGTCACACAGAGTTGGACACAACTGAGTGACTGAACAACAAAAAATGTAGATCTTCCTGGGGCTCACTGGGGCAAATGTTTAAACCAACTCCTGCCCCAGAAAGATGCCCAGCCGGGGAGTGTCTGCACCTTTTCATTCTTAATTGATCTCCCTCCCCCTGTAGCCCCCCTCATCCCCCGGATCTTGCGGTATTTGTGGGGGCTGTGTGTGTGCTGTCTTCCACCCAGCAGGAAGTCTTTCTCTGGATTTATTGGAGAAATTGCCTGTCAGATATGATTATTTGTTTGGAGTCCTGTAAATCAAGATCTGCTGGAGCTGGCATGTTGTCACACACAGTTTATAGGTACATGGTGGGCACAGTCCCATTAAAAGCCCTTTAAAAATATGCTTGGGTAAAAAACAACCACCACCTTGTTTACAATGAACTTAATCACAGAATCCTTCTTCCCTGGGGACTGTCTGTCTGCCGCCTGTAGCAGAGGAACGGTGTGACTTTGAACTCAGTCCCCACGGTGGCCACCACCACCGACTCCTTTTCACCACCGACTTTTCAGGAGCAAGGCCCGAGGACAGCCCTCCTTCGTCCACAATTTATTTCCTCTTCGTTTAATCACAGCAGGTGAGATGGATCCAGACTGACTAGCCCTGGGAAAACAGCCCATCTGGCTTGGCTGAAATGATGTTGCAGGCAGGGATTTGATCGGCAGAATTAAAAGGCGGAAGAAATCTATCCATCCATGAGCCTGGCGAGACATATCAATGTTAGCTGCATAGTTCTTTGGCGTTTTGCAAACTAGGAAGACCTGTTGGGTCAGGACTGAAGTCCTGCTGGCCCATCCTGCCTCTCCCCTCTGCCCTGCCTGGCCTGGGCCTCTGTCCTTCACCTGCCGGCCAAGCTTCTTGCAGGACTGGAGGGTCTGATACCCTCACCTGGTTGTGAATAGCCGACAGTGCTGACAAGAGAGGCCCTCCAGTGGACCATGTGTCCTGGGTACACGCCTATACAGGATGTTGGCACCTTCTGATTGGCCCTGTTGGCGTACATCTGCTCAAATAAGCTAACATCCTTATTTTGGCAGACTCAGCTGGCAGGGATGAGGCATCCACCTGACGACGAAAGGCTGCCCATGGGGCCCCTCCTCCGAGAACCGTACAGCACACTGCATGCTTGGCTCGGCCAGGCTTTGAGAAAGGTCAGCTTCACCTCTCCCATGGCTTCTGTGGTCCTGGCTGCTGGCCTCAGCCCAACCTCAGTGCAGCCCTCAAGTCTTGCAGCTTGCAATTCAACAGAGAAGAGTGAGAGCAAGCTTTCATGCTTTCTCAGGGCAGGGGGTCAGCTATGGCATGCTTCCCCAAAGGATGGGACCAGAAATGTACCCGTGCTTTGTGAATGGGTCTACTGAGCGTTCTCAAAGATATTAAAACTTTCAAGACTCCAAGATACTGTTGAAATGGTAAAAAAAAAAAAAAAAAAGACTTTACCCAAGAAACTATTGCAATAGGAGAGAAGAGACATGGGCTCAGTTCAAACTACAACAAGGAGAAGTGGGGATTTATAGGCAAGGAGTGGGGTGGGGTCAGAAAATGGAAAATCGCTAAGAGGAAATGTTGGGGTGAGGGGGGACTCTGGCTAAAGTGAACCAGCTCTGATGGCATGCCAGGGTTATTAGATACGGCTGAGGGGGTGATGAGGGGGAGGAACCCACTCATATCTCCAGTGATCAGATGTTGAGGCTGGGGGTTCTCTCCAACTGACTTGGCACGATTCTTGGGGCAGCTGGACTCTACAGGGGTAGTTTCTTCCAGAACACCTCATATGTGGAAAACTGCCTGGGAGCTGCACCCTCCAGGCAGTCCCCTCCATGGATCATGGTCTTCCTTTTAGGGGAAAAAAAAATCTCACTTGATATCAATGATTATATCATCACCTGACTTCCAGATTCAAAAGCAACTCCTTTTGCTTTTCTTACATACAAGCAACCAAGGTGAAAACTTAGTTCTTGACTGTATTAGTGGCTTTTAGACACAGCCCAGGGACAGTTCCATCCATGAGGATGTCAGGAAGGAGTTATTGTCTATGCAGCAAAAGGCAGGAATTTCAGCAACTGCTAGGTGGTCTAACGTGGAGTGAAATTCCTCTCTCCCCACCAGGATGGTACTTGAGCACTTTGAAAATGCTAATGTTTCCAGATTCAGTAACTCTGTGGTTTCTCAATAGCACAGATAGCACAGTAAATTTTCGTGTCAGTTGCCTATTGATTTTACAATTTCCTTGTTTCCCTTTCCCCCCTCTCTGTCTTTGATCTTATTTATTAGAGACTCAATCTCGCCAGGTATGCAAGGCTCAAGGTCTAACCACTACTCCTGTTGGCCTGAAGTCCCAGGCCCAAACCTGGCAAGAAGGGCTTCTCTCATGCGGCATTTGCTCACCAGCCTCCTGGGGCCAGAAGTGAAGCTGGACTTGAGGACACAAGAGCACTAAGACTCAGTTCCCCTCGGAGGAACTCACTGTCCCATTGGATGGATATAAGGAACAGTGATTTAAACTTCGAGCCACAGCTAAAGATCCTTTAAGCTGAAACAAAGATCAAAGATCTTGGCTCGACCAAATAAATATATTTAAAATCTCACAATGAGAAAATGTTTTAGAAAAATAATAAAATAAAATATGAGCCCCTAACAAGTGTCACAAGGCAGGAGTTCTAATCTGGAGGTGCTGATTCCTGATCTCACGGTTTCTTATAGTAACGATGGGGAAGCCCCATCTGGGTTTGAGAAGGGGTAGAGATGATTATCGCAGATCAGTGATGTGCCCAATGACCTTCGAGAGGTGGGCCACACTGCAGGTGGTCTTAGACCGAGTTTTCACCCAGCTGTGATTCTCCCCTCCTCTGGGGAACCCACATCTTCCAGCACACGTCTGGCTTTGCTCAAGTTTGGAAGAACATTTTCCACTAGGTATGACTTCCTTTCAAAACCAGTCATCAGCTCTTCATTTAAGCAGAGCTGGAGCAGTGGTGCTTCAATGTGGTGGGAGCGGGTGGGGCCCAAACTGGCCTCAGACATGGTCTATAGCACCCTCCAACTGTGCTGGTCTGGACAGGACCCTGAATGCAGAACCCCAAGGTCCCCCCAGGGAGAGGCACACCCAGGGATTGGCAGGACCTTGACTTCTGGAGACACTGATGGAAAAAATGTGCCCCCAAAATAACTTCCCCTGAAATAAATGAATAATTACCCCCATTCCCCTTTAATGTCACTCCATGTGGCTGCTGGCATTTCCACCTACGAATGGAGCAGTTCTGACACCCTTGGCAGGCTCTGCTTCACTAATTCATTGATGATTCCTGGCTGCAGGCCACGCCCCTTCCGGGCAGGAGAGGAGATGTGGGCTCCCTTCCTAGTCCCCCCACTGGCCCCCTGGCAGGGGATGCTGCTGGGAAGCCTTGGCGGTGGGTAAACCTGAGGGAGATACCCCACCTCCCTGAGCCTTAGTTTCCTCATCTGTAAAATGGAGGTGTTAATAACAGAACATAGAGTCCAATTTTAAAATGTGTCAGTTAATCTAATTACTCTCATTAGTCTAATTACACAACTTGAAACACATGCCCCAGGCTGGCTGCTGGCGAGTTCACTCTCTGATCCCTCGGAACACGGTAGGACTTGAAAGCCGTTTTCTCCTGAGTGAAACACTGCCCAGAGCGGGATGTTGCTGCTGCGCGCTGCAAACACGTTTCAGACGGAGAGGAGACACTGTTTTCAGAGGACCTTCTTCCTAGGGTCCTGAGAAGCCTAAGGGCCAGCCCACCCAGGAGAAGAGTCTAGAAGGGAGAGAGGAGAAGCACATGACTGCCCTGGCCAGGGCGTCTGTAAGTGCCCAGACATCAGCCGGAGCACAGACCCGTGGCCCTGCCCGAGTCTGCGAGATTTTCTGAAGCTGGGTTTAGAGACGAAGAGGCTAATAAGAAACCATTCGCTGCACTCCGGAGCATCCTCAGTAGTCTGATGGTGGAAGCAGAAAAGAACCTTCTTTTCATACTCCACTTGAATGGATGGCTCGCATGGACCACAGGTGGTCGCAGCATGAGATGCCTCGTGATCATTTGGGAGATGGGAGGAGGTGGGAGACCCACAGCATCTCCCCAACCCGGCTGACCCTCTGACCCAAACTCCTCACCAACTTGCCTAGCAGCTGGGCCTGAGGTTCCACATAGGACCATCAAGAAGGAGCTTGGTCACCTGGGGACTTGTGAACCCCCAGACTAGGGGACACCTTCTTCCCCCAGGAACAATTCTGTGGTGGACATATTCGGTGATAAGTGCATAGGGTGTACATCTCCCCCTAGTCTGGTGTGGCTACTCTCATGGAAGGAGTGCTGGACTGGGGGTCCGCAGGTGTGGCTCCAGTTCTGGCTCCCCTGACCCCAGTCCCTGCCAGCAGCATGACCCCAATCTCATCTTCATCTTGGAAGAGGGGAGCTTGCTCATTCATCATCATCGTTTACAAAGAACTGTGAACACTCTGACCTGCTGTGGAGGTGAGAGCTCTGTGCAGGTGTTAGGTAGGAGGAGGACCACAACAATGCGTCTGAGGTCTGCCCAGCTCATCCTGCACTCGCTTAGCCGGGAGGCAGTGAGCAGTTATGACATGAACCAAGATTCTCTGCTGTCCTGAAATCATTTCTCTTCCACTGAGAGCCCAGAGCATCTGTCTTACCCTGTACCCCATGGATTTGAATGCTCCAAATTCAAAATCAAGTCAGATATGTCAGTTCCCGAGCAGGACCCAGAAGACAGAACCTGTGTCTGTGATGACTTAGGTAGTGTCCTAGGGTCTTTTGGACACATACGTGCACACACACACACACACACACACACACACACACGCCAGGAACATGGGCAACATTTATATTCACTTAATGTTCGCGACTGATGCTGAAGCTCCAATACTTTGGCCACCTGATGTGAAGATCTGACTCATCGTAAGAGACCCTGATGCTGGGAAAAATTGAAGGTGGGAGGAGAAGGGGACGACAGAGGGTGAGATGGTCCAATGACAAGTCCATCACCGACTTGATGGACATGAGTTTGAGCAAGCTCCGGGAGCTGGTGATAGACAGGGAAGCCTGATGTTCTGCAATCCATGAGGTCCCAAAGGGTCAGACATAACTGAGTGACTGAACCAAACTGAATGCTCACGATAAGCCTATTGTTCTCCCATTTCTCAGATGAGAAAGCTGAGACCATTACAGACAAGTATGTAGACAGACAGATTAGATAGATAAAAATGATAAAGCAAAGACTCGTGGACTTCTATAGATGCGGATGTTGGAAAACAGATCAGATAGACAGGAAGGGAGGGAGGAAGAAGGAAAAACGGGATGCAGGAAGAAGGGCAGCTGTGCGGAAGGCAGAAACTATTTCTTCCATTCAAACAATGAATTGGAGTTTACTCTTGTGTTTGTTCTCATGTGTGTGTTTGTTTTTGTTTGTTTATTACTACTGCTTCTCCTCCTTGTAGGAAATCACAAAAATAAATATTTTCTGGTGATAAAATAAAGCCAGAACCCAGCCACCTCTCTTTCCTGCTGCTGCAGGCAACTGTGCAGGATGGTGGATACTAGCGTCAGAAAGATGGGGGACGTGTGGCCTCCCACAGTCAATTAATGGCGATAATTACACCCTGTAAACAGTCTCGGATATAATTAAGGCTGGAGGCCTAGGGCTGGGTTTGCTCCTGTTGAGCCTGGCATCATCAGATGTGGGGGCTGGAGGCTCAGCTCCCTCCAGGATACATCAAAGTGTCCATCTGGACCTTGGTGAGGGGTGTGGGGGGAGGCTGCCTCTTCCTCCCCACCTCCTCCCTGTTCTTCCTCCTAGAGAGAGCCCACCTTCAGAGGGGAGCCGCCATCCAGTCAGGTGCCTGGCTCAGCAGAGGGGACCTGCTTTGTTCCAGAGCTGATGCCCAGAAACAAAGCACCCAGTGACCCTACGCCCGTGAGGGAGCCTCACCCTGGGAGGGGGAGGTGGCCACTCCTGGGATGCCAGAAACCCACTGGGTCTGAAATTGAGCTCTGCTTTCCCCTCATCTTCCTCCCACTGAGCCACTGTACCGAGAGCTCTAAGACCCACTTCAGGCCTCAAACTCCAAACCTGGGGGCCTACCCTGAAGTCTCCCTCTCGTGTTTGACTCCAATCCTTTCATTCATCTGTTCACTTCTTCCATAAATATTCATGGGAGCCTCCTATGATCTCGCTCTGTGTCAATAACAAGAGCCATCAGTTTTATCTCCCAAATGTTCTCCGTTTTCACCCCACCTGCCTGGAGCAAGCTGTCTCCTCCCAGGTCTCCAGGATGACCTTAGAAAACTCAAGTCTGGCCAAGTCCTTCTCTGCTTAAAACCTTCCAAGAGCCCACCATTGTCCTTGTGACCGGATAAAGTCCTGATCAGGCTGTACCACCAGGCTCCAGACATGTTCAGTTTCTTCTCTTGTGCTCTGAGCTCCAGCCAGTCTCCTCTTGCTCAGTCTTCCTGCTGCGGAAACTTTGCACAAGCTGTTCCCTCTGCCAGGAATGCCCTCTCCCCACCTCCTTGCCTCACCTAGAAAACCCCAATGTCTTTTATGTTCATTTCAAACAGCTTTTCTTCTAAGGGACTTCCCCTAACTTTCTGCTTGGGTCCAAACTCCTCCTTGCCAAGTATAAGGTTTTAGGATTCCATGACTTTGCCTTTTGATAGTTTAATATTTGAAATTATGTGTTTAATGTCTTTCCCTCTTGACAGTTGTTAGGTTCCATGACAGCAGGGCCTCATCTGGCTTGTTTGTTGCTGCGTCTCTACCACCTGAAACAGTGCCTCGCACATAGAAAGTGAAGTGAAATTTGCTCAGTCACGTCCGACTCTTTGTGACCCCATGGACTATACAATCCATGGAATTCTCCAGACCAGAATACTGGAGTAGGTAGCTGTTCCTTTCTCCAGGGGATCTTCCCAACCCAGGGATCAAACCCAGGTCTCCCTCATTGCAGGAGGATTCTTTACTAGCTGAGCCACAAGGGAAACCCTGCACATATTGAATGAATGAATGAATCAGTAAATGAATATATGAACAAACTGCTTTTAGTTTTTCCCTAGGATATATAGAGACAACCTGTTGCACTTTTTACATTCTGTTTTTGACTTTTACTTTCTGTTTTGACTCACCTTGATCATTGTTTTTTTTGGGTTCGATTCTTGTCACTGGTCATTTCTGTTCTTCAAGTTCTCAAGTACTGAGAGGTTCAGGGTTATGGGGATTAAAATGTTAGTTGCTCAGTCGTGCCCGACTCTTTGCAACCCCATGGATGCTAACCTGCCAGGATCCTCTGTCCATGGGATTTTCCAGGCAAGAATACTGGAGTGGGTAGCCATACCGTTCTGCAGGGCATCTTCCCAACCCAGGGATCAAACCCAGGTCTTCCACATTGTAGGCAGATTCTTACTGTCTGAGACACCAGGAAAGCCCTGTGGGGGTTAAAGAAGGCTACAAATCATTTTATATTCCTCTGATCGATGTGTAAAAGCCTGAAACTGGACTGGTCTGTGATGATTTGAACTCTTGGGTATGGTGAAAGAGATCTCTATCTACTCCAGGCCTTCCGTTTAAGAGAACTGTCAGCTTCCACATCTTTCCTCTTAGAACCCTGAGCCGCTGTGCAAGAAGTCTGATTACCCTCAGGCTGCCATGCTGTGAGGAAGCCCAAGCTATCTGCATGGAGAGACATGCAGAGAGAGCAAGGGAGAGATGCTTGGTCAACCCCAGCCATTGGAGTCAGCCCAGCTGACACCCCAGAGGTGAGCATCCCTGCTGAGCGTTGTCTGCCCAACCCATAGAACCCTGATATTTAGTAACAAATTTCTATTTTAAGCCACAAAGTTTGGGATCACTCATTATGCAGCAAGAGACAGCTAGAACGGGGGTTCCTCAGCTTTGGGAAAGAAGACAGTACTTTCAGACATTTAAATAATGCCACACCTGCCCCCTACTCACCACATTTGCAAATCTTCCCACGAGAGAACTTGCTCGTCTAAAGTGCTCCTCTGAATAAAAGCAAACAGATAAATAGCACAACCATGGGTTTCTGACTTTGGGGGCAGGAACATTCTTTTGGTTTTGTGTTTTGGAGAGCCTCTCCTTGTGGCCTTTTATTTTTGCAAAACAGACTCTCAGCTGGTTTTTATTACCCATGTGACTGCTGGAAAATTCTAATCTCTAATGCAAGACCTATATTTTTAAGAACATCAGCCAAGAAAAGTAGGGAAAACACTATGTTCAAGAGGAATGAAGCAAGGGGGTGAGGGGGGTCTCTGAGACCAGAAAACCTGCTATTCATTTTCAGTGCGTGGTCCCAACCTGGAGCTCGCCTTCCCTGGGAGGATGCTGGATGTGAGACCAGATGGCGATGGATGTAAAATAAGTTTAATGGTCGAAAATTTGGTCTTCTCTGGCAAGTGGAGGACCCCTGTTCTGGTTGTCTGTTGCTGTGATATGTCTCTTGGCTGAACAGAAGTGGATCCTCCTCTGAAGCTAAGCTGTGAGGGTCTTGTCTGCAGGTGGAAAAGGCCTTGGGACCCTCAGCTCACACCTTCTTCTACGGAGATGCATTTGGCATTGAGGGTGTGCCAGCCAGCTGCACGGAGTCTTGGCGTCCAATACTTGCTGGCAACTTCCACAGGGCTCCCATTGACACCTTTCTCAGATGAGTCCCTGGGAGACTGTGTTTGGGCTGCTGCATGGACAGGCAGGAACACATAAGGATCAAGGCAGACATCACCCGGAGGAGGAGAGATTCCATCTCTCTTATTGTGTTTCCTTCAGGGAAGGGGGCCCAGCTCTTGGGTTGATGAAAATGCTGAAGGGGAGAAGATGGGGAGAGAGAGAGAGACTGAGTGGGAAGGTTTGAGTGACCCTAAAATACCGGGGGAAGGGAGAAACAAAGGGGAGAGCAGAGGAAGGAGAGTGTGGTTGGATCCCTGAACAAAACAGTCGGAGCTGGCATGGGATGAAGAAACAGCAGAGAGATCCCTGGTCAGGGTGCCCCAAGGGAGGAGGAACCACTAGTGGGTCAAGCAGGACACTCAGAGATGACTCTGTCAGAGGAGCTGGGGAGGGGCTGGGTTCAAACATTCCAAACCCTTCAGTTTTACAAACTGCACTCCACCCAGCACCCCAGCATCTTCTTTGGACCTAATGAAGCCACATCTTGCTCACTCTGCTTCCAAACTGCCGTGGCTTCCCAGTGTCTCAGGAAAGAAACCGCCTTCTCTTCCCCACTTCTCTCTTGCCATAAACCAGCCTGTCGGTCCCAGCCCAGAGTGGGCTCTGGCTTGTCCCAGTCAGAGGTGCTTTCTCTGACAACCTCTCTCACTTCAAATGCAAAAAGAAATTCTCAAAGTGTTTGTGAATCTAAATGTAAAACAGTAAGTCTTCAAGAGTGGCTTCCCAGGTGGTGCTTCCCATCTGCCTGCCCATACAGGAGATGCAAGAGATGCAGGTTCAATCCCTGGGTTGGGAAGATCCCCTGAAGTAGGAAGTAGCAATTCGCTCCAGTATTCTTCCCTGGAAAATTCCACGGAGAGAGGAGCCTGGTGGACGATAGTCTATGGGGCTGCAAAGAGTCGGACATGACTGAATGATTGAGCACAAGGCTTCAAGAGGAACATGTAAGAACAGATCTTTAAGCCTTGGGATAGGCAAAGAACTCTGAAGTAGAACATGAAAAGCGTTGACCAAAAAGGAAAAAATTGTGAAACTGGACTACATTATAAGAAGAAGTCATCAAAGAAACCATTAAGAAAATAATAGGTAGGCACAGAGTGGGACAAAATATTCACATTACAGATATTCAACAAAATATTTGTATGTAGAGAATAAATAAAAGAGCTCCTACAAGTGAGTAAGAAAAAACAAACAATTTGCCAGAAAGAGAGGGAAAGACTTGCAGGGCCAAAGAGAACATTCCAGCAGACAATCAACACGTCGGAGGGGAGTCACCTGTTCAGTCACCAGGAAATGCAAATTAAAGCCAGAATACGATGCTGCACACACCCGCTGGAATTACTCAGACTTAAACTGAGGAAGCATCAAGTGTGGGTTAAAATGTGGAGTGACTGCAAGTTGGTGTGAGCATGAAGGGGTTTGACTCTGGGAAAGAATCTGGCAGCATTTAGTTAAGTGGTAGCAGTAGCACAGGCCACTCACTTGTGTGCAACTTTTTGCAACCCCATGGGCGGTAGCCCACCAGGCTCCTCTGTCCACAGAAGTCTCATAGAAAGAATACTGGAGTAGGTTGCTATTCCCTTCTCCAGGGGATCTTCCTGACCCAGGGATCGAACCTGGATCACCATATTACAGACGGATTCTTTATAATACAAGCCACCAGGGAAGCCCAGATTTAGTAAACCTACTACTATTTCTACCTTAGGACCTATCAGTTTCATTCCTGGGTGTAGACCTAACAGACATAGGTACAGATGACCACAACATGTGTCCTAGGAGCTCCTAGGAGCACCATTCCAATAGTTCTCAGCTGGAGACCACCCAAATGTCCACCCCTCAAAAAAGGGAACATTATGGAGCACAGACAGACCTCTTTTTGTTACACTTCACTTTATTGAGCTTTGCAGATTCTTAATTTTTTTTTTTTTTTTTTTTTTTTACAAATTATAGGTTGGTTGCAACCCCACATTGAGCAAATCTGGCAGAACCATTTTGCTAATGGCATTTGCTCACATCACACCTCTGCCTCCCCTTTTGGTAATTCTCATAATATCTCAAACTTGATCATTATTTTTATATCTGTTATAGTTATCTGTGATCAGTGATCTTTGATGTTACTATTGTTACTACAACTCACTAAGAGCTCCCATGATGATCAGCATTTTTTTTAGCAATGAAGTATTTTAAAATTAAGGTATGTGCCTTGTTTTATTAGACACTTAGTAGACTATGGTGCAGTGTAAACGGAACTTTGATAAGCACAGGGAAACCAAAATATCTGTGTGACTTGCTCTATTGCCATCTTTGCTGTAGTGTGGTGGTCTGGGACTGAACCCAGAATATCTCAGAGGCCTGCCTGTATTTCATGTAACAGCTTGGGGTTGTGGACAGAGCAGGAATAAACCACTGCTGACACCCTGCACTGTGGACAAACCTCGTAGACTTATGTTTGAGAGAAGCCAGGTGCAGCGGAGTGTGTGTACAAAGTGGCTCCTTCTACAAACAGTTCAAGAAGAGATAAAGCTAATCCGTGGGGACAGATAATGGCAGGGGCTGGGATGGGGCCCAGGGGTCTGCCTGGTTCTTTTCCTTCATGTGGAGGATGATGACATGGTTTGCTTGTTTCATGAAGACGCCCTGGACTGAATGCTTATGGTTTCTGCATTTTTCCGAATGTGAGTTATATTTCTTTTGTGTGCTTAGTCGCTCAGTCGTATCCGACTCTTTGCGACCCCATGGACTATACAGTTCATGGAATTCTCCAGGCCAGAATACTGTAGTGGGTAGCCTTTCCCTTTTGCAGGGGATCTTTCCAACCCAGAGACTGAACCCAGGTCTCCTGCAATGCAGGGGGGTTCTTCACCAGCTGAGCCACAAGGGAAGCCCAAGAATACTGGAGTGGGTAGCCCATTCCTTTTCCAGTGGATCTTCCCAACCCAGGAATTGAACCAGGGTCTCCTGCACTGCAGGCAGATTCTTTACCAACTGAGCTATCAGGTAAAGTTTATCTAAAAAATACACAAAAAGAAATAAAGCAGGCCGGTACCCCCAGATACTCATTCTTCCAAGAAATATTTTATTTTCCTTGCAGTGCCTATGAGAGGGAATCACCAAGGTACTCTGGGCCCTCATTTTGAGAGGGCCGCTGACATGCTGTGTGGCTTCAGGCAAGTTACTGAACGTACCTCTGCCTCAGTTTCTCCATCTGTGAATAGGGGTGACTGTAGTGGTGGATGGTACTTGCTGCACAGGACTTCTGCCATCATCACAGCTCTTCCTGCTCTCTGAGATCATCTTTCAAACGGGGTGTCCATCTCCCCCACTGAAAAGCCAGCTTTGATGGAACAGAGGTTCTGCCAGGAATGCTGCTCTGCCACCGCAAGCATTCAATAAACATTGTATTTAAAAGTTTATCTAAAAAGTACATAAATACATAAATCCAGTGGCTGAGCAGAGAGTGGGGGACCCCTGAGGCAGAGCTGCCTGAGAATAAGCTTTGAGAGAAGGAAATGGCAACCCACTCCAGTATTCTTGGCTGGAAAATCCCATGGATGGAGGAGTCTGGCAGGCTACAATTCGTGGGGCCACAGAGTCAGACATGACTGAGAGACTTCACTTTCCTTTTCCTTTCCTGGTGCAAGAGCAGAGCTGATGGCAGGTCAGTGGGGCCACCTTCATCCCTCCTACTTGTCCAGCTCCTGGAAGTGCCTGCAACTCAGACTCACACCTTTCAGCCAACAGCAGCCTTGGGAAGAAAGAGAGACGAAAGACGAAAGAGGCACAATCCAGTGTTTCTCTAGCCGGGGTGGAATGTGTTTCAAGTTACTCCAGACTCACCAAAGCCCAAGGGCAGTGTTCCCTGGAACTGCTGGACCGGACGCTAAGTCTCCCGACACCTGCCTCGGCCCTGCTGAGGAGGCCTAGTTGGAGTCGCCTGGGACACGGTGGGGACAGGGCCACCGGGCTCCCACCTCTTCCAGTGAGCTCCTTTTGACAGGACGTAATAAAAAGTCTTTTAATCTTTGTCACTGAGGGTAGGCGGAGAGGCCAAAAGTCTCCATGTTTTAAAGGGAAATTTTAATTAGTATGTAAATTCGACTGGCGGCATTAAAATGTCATTTGCTAAGTAAATGTTGCTGCGCTCGGAGTTCAGGTATTTATTTGATCCTGTCCTGCCAAGGTGCCTTTGTGGGCTTCCTGAGTGTGTAATAACAGCATTTCAAAAACAAAATGAAATTCTCCCTCTGTTACAATGCACCCGGGTTATGGCTTCGCCGTCGGCGATGTGACTGGAATATTTTAAGGTAGTGGCCGGCGGCTCTGGCAGCCACGCACGTGTCCCCTCCTTCCTGCCTGTCTGAGACGGCCTCTGGGGACTGCCAAGGAGACCCTCGCATCATTGAATCAGGACCCCCAGCATCCAGCTGGCAGCGTCTGAAGTGACTGCCAGCTAATTGCCAAGGGTGGGGGGGAAATGTGATCAATGTCCAGTCTCTCAGATGAGGGGCAGGCAGCTGAGAGGTCAGGTCACATCTCAGCCTTCAGAACATCCATGAGGAGCCACCCACAGAGGGAAGGGTAGAAGGAAGCCACCAGGGGCCACATTCTCCTTAATTCTAAGGTAAATGATGGCTTAATGCTGGAAACCCAAAGAGCAGGAGATGACCGCCGAATCTTTGGATTCCAGTGCCCAGACTGCACAGGAATTCCCACCTGGAGTGACCAAAGCATCCTCTGAATGCTAATGAAGCCTCACTGAACCTTCCCTATATCATGTGTGTGGATTCATGCATGTGCCTGTGCATGTGCAGCTCCAAGCTGCCTGCCTCCAATAGTGGGGGTCCATTCAGCTCCCATCCTGTCTAGATAGCAAGAGTGCCAGCCACTGCCAGGCCAGAGCTGGCTCTGTGTGTGCACAGTGTTTGCGTGTGTGTACATGTGCACGTGTGCGTGTGTGTACATGTGCACGTGTGCATGTGTGTCGGGGGTATTCCTTAGGACTACTGCATTTACCAGATGCACAAACTGAGCCCAGGGATGTGACCCCATGCATCCCTCCTCTGATTGCCCTTACACCCCTTCTGGGAGGAAGATGACTTGGGGGCATTGTCAGGAGCCCGGGAGGGGCTGGGACAGAAGTCTCCACCATTGCATTGGTTCTCATGCTGGCCCTGCCACTCACAGCTGTGAAGCCTCTGTTCCCTGAATCCCCACCCCCAGTGTTTCTCCCAGATCCCCATCTTCTTCAGGTCAGAACGTGGCACACAGGGGTCCAGGAGGCTGAGCCCCAAAACCAGGTCTGGGGCTTGCCTCAGGGCACCATCTGTCATGAGGAGCAGAGAGGAGGTGAGAAAGTAGTGGGGCATGGGCCAGGCAGAAATGGGTGGTTTCCGCTCAGTTTACAGGTGTTAAATCCACACTCAGGAACTGCTTCCTCCCACCTTCTGATAAGTCATACCTGTCCAACTCACCAGAGCACTAAAAAGTTAGAGTTTCCACACAGCTCTTGCCATCCCCTTATTTCCACCATCACTAACGACACGGCTGAGGGTCTGCTATCCCATCATCTCGACTGCTCACCCTCTGAACAGAGGTTCAAAGGGCAGGCTTTGGTGTCAGGAGAGCCAGGCTGGAATCTTGGTGCAGCCACTTCCTGACTGAGTGAGGTTAATTAACCTATCTGAGCCTCAGTGGCCTTGTGGGTTGGTTGGTGATGACGGCAGAGCCTATTTCAGAGGTGCTCCTATGAAGTACAAGGCACAGCCTGGGGTCATGTGGAGCCTGAAGGCAGGTTTGATTACTGCTAGGGTTTCCCAGGTGGCACTAGTGGTAAAGAACCACCTGCCAATGCAGGAGACATAAGAGATGCTGGTTCCATCCCTGGGTCGGGAAGGAGGGCGTGGCAACACACTCCAGTATTCTTGCCTGGATCCCATGGACAGAGGAGCCAGGAGGGCTATGGTTCATAGGGTTGCAAAGAGCTGGACGCTAGTAAAGCGACTCGGCACAGAACGGCACGCCCAGGGGAGCTTCCAGCCCATTCTGACCATCCCTGACACAAGACATGCCACTGAAAAGGAGCGGCTGGGCAGAGTGGGTGCTGTGTTTCCTCACTGACTAGATAGACAGAGCACCCTCCTGGGTTCAGAGTTCTTCCTAAACCCCCCTGCCCACGTTCCGGAGTTCCCAGAGTTAATATTTCTAGAAACCTGAAAAGCTATAAATATGCAAATATGCTTAGGTGGGCTTGGAGGGGTCTGAAATTGGGGAGGAGTTGACGGGTAAGGCTTTGTCTCCTGAAATGTGAGATGCAGCTTTTCTTCTTCTCCTGGTTCCCCTTGAAGGGCTTTTCAGCAAAGCTGGTGGACTAGTGAGTGGGAATTTGGGAGGAATGCACCCAGGAAGCGGCCATCCACAGCAACAGTCTCAAGCAATGAAGGTCTCCTCGACTGTCCTCAGCCCCAGCTCACAGGGGAGGGAGTCACCTGGGGAGCCTTGAAACTGCCAGTGCCTGGGACCCACCTGGTAGCAAGGCTGATTTAATAGGCAGGATGGAGGTCTGAGGATCAGTGGGTCTTAAAACTTCCCCAGTGATTCCCTTGTGGGGCCAGGCCTGAGAACCACTGGCAGGCAGAGGGGCAAGGGAGGGATGAGTGAGTGGCAGAAGCTTCTGCAAGAGGCAAGGAGTCAGGATTTCTTGGGAGAAAATTTCCTGGACCCTAGTTATAAGATGTGCTTGGATAAGGTCAGATGTGGATATGCAGCTGGGAAAAAGCCAAGACACTTGCCCTCAAGGAGAGTATAGCCTAAAAGGGAAACAGACAGGCCTGGGTATCATATAAAAAAGCAAGAAAGTTTCCAATAATGGCAAGGGCTGCGGAGACATACAGCTTTCTACCTGGAAAATGGGGATTCTAATAAGACCCCTCAAGGTCAATGTAAAGATTAAATTAAATAATGAAGATATACACGGCATGGTAACAGGTGTACAGAAGGTGTTCAAAACTTACCGACAGCATTGGGTGAGAAGAGAATCAGTCCAGCACATGGAGGAAGGTAATGTCTCTGTATCCCGGATGTAACCGTCAATTATATAAACACCACGAAGGGTAGAGATACAGGGCCTACTTGGTCCAACAAGAGACCCTGGGATCAGTGCATTTCCCTAAATACCGGTCCTCTCCTGTTCCCATAATGAACTTCTCAGGTAACTCAGAGGCAAAGGACCTGCCTGCTAGTGCAGGAGATGAAAGGTACAGTTTCGATCCTTGGGTCTGGAAGATCCCCTGGAGGAGGAAATAGCAACCCACTCCAGTATTCTTGCTTGGAGAATCCCCATGGACAGAGGAGCTTGGCAGGCTACAGTCCATGGGGTTGCAAAGAGTTGGACACGACTGATCACACACGCAGGCCTGTCTTTATACAGTTTAGGGAACTTAGGTGGTTCTCATTAGCCAGGCCACCCAAGGGCAAGTAAAGGGGGTAATTGTAAAGTAAAAGGGGTAATTCCAGTTGGAGAGGAAAATCTGCCTTAAACAGAAACTGCTGGGTGGGGGCTGGGAGGAACAGAGGAAAGGATTCAGCCCAGAAGGGGCCTCAGACCTTGGCTGTCTATAGGTTGTGAGGACCTGCCCAAGGGGGCTCTCCAATCCCAAACGATGGAGTCTGGGAAAGGGTCACATAGAGGTCTGTGGAAATCGTCATTTCCTGCAGTGTCCCCCGCCCTTGGACCAGCACCCGCCCTGAATGCTGGGCTTACAAGTGTCTGTTTCATGAGTGTTAATAGTTCTGGTTGTTGAGCATTTATGATGTGTGGGATAGTCCATGTAATTCTGAGTATTAATTATCTCATTGACTTTTTACAGCAACCACAAGGAACAATTTTTTGTGCATATTTTATTGACAAGGAAACTGGGACAGAGCAGTGAACTTAGCCAGGCCATAACCTGGAAGCCCTGATCTCGGAATCAAAGTCCAGGCTGATGGACTGAAGAGTCTGTTCTGTCCTGTTATTTCTCAGCTGTCCTGTCACTCCGTGGAATGAACAAGTGAACCAATGAATGGATGGCTGAGGTGAGGTGCACCCAGCTCAGATGTGTGGGCTGTGCCCCCGCGGGCACTGGTTTGCTGGCTGAGCTGGGACATGGCCACCCTCTGCAGGCCTCGGTTTCTCTTGCAGAACTTCAAGCTCTTCCTGCCTTCGATCGAATTCTCTCCTTTCCACCATCCTTTCCTAGGTGGCCCGTCCCACTCCACGTTAGCCCAGATCACTGGGGAGGGCTATTCTGTATCGAGTCACCCAGAGCAGAGACCTCAACCAAGCAGGTCCCACTCATTCCAAGCATTTTCTTACTTCCAACTGCTGTGACTCTTGGGGACAGAGAGTGTAAGGGACCAGCCCAGCACAGAAAGTGGGCCTGGGGGTCTGAGCTCCTCCCCCAAGGCTGTTTGAATCCTCGGTTCAATTTTTCTATCCAGTTCCAGGCATGACTGGTTTGCTAGGCAGCCCGGAGAGAGACATAAAGTATTCATGGTTATCAATTCATCAGCTGACAGAAATAAATTGTCCCTCTGGAATGCATTTCAAATTTCCATCCTGCGAGCCCAGGGCCAGGTAATTCCTGCTTTCAGACTGGGGCTGCCGCTGGTCCTAGAGTATCCGGCTGGGCCTGTGGAATGCACTGCTGTGGCCTTGGGGACACTGTGAATGCAGAATCCTCATCAGAGCACCTACTGTGTGCCTGGCTTGTTCCACACTTGACCTCATCTCATGTGAGTGGTGTGAGAGCCTGCAGTCAGAGCCTTCTGAAGGTTGGGTCTGGCAGTGGGGGTTAGAGAGATAAGTTCAGGTCTGCCCAATCCCACAGCCGTTATGCCATTAGGTCCCGTCCAAGGCACTGTTGCAATTTTTTCTGGGCTCTTCAAGCCTTGG
Source organism: Odocoileus virginianus (assembly GCF_023699985.2). Lineage (NCBI taxonomy): Eukaryota > Metazoa > Chordata > Mammalia > Artiodactyla > Cervidae > Odocoileus > Odocoileus virginianus. Next base: position 54,246,845 of record NC_069682.1, read on the forward strand.
TTTTTTCCTTTACCTTAAAGAGAATAAAGAGCTCACTTGAGTTTTATTCTAATGATATGCATTTTCTCAGTATCAAAAGTGGGTATAGAAAGTCTAAAAAATTTGTGTGTGATATGTGAGACTGCTGGTATAAGAAGTGTTGCCAAGGGTTCTAAATGGACTTATATTTCATGAATTGTATTTACTGAAAGAATCAAAGCTCATAAGGCCACACCAGGGCATCTCCAACACTTCACTAGCCTGAAGATGTTTAACTGTTGACCAAGAGAAAGGAGTCACACCCAGGCTGCCAATTCCAGAGGGATGGGCCCTAATATTCAACAAAATTTCAGTACAACAAAGTCCCCAGACAGCAGCAATCTTTTCCCTAAGACTTGGGCTTGACTGGTTGAAATGGATCTGGACTGCTTTGCTAAATAAGTAGAGTATATTATTTTTATCATCTTTGACTTAAAAAAAAAAAAAAGAAAGAAAGAATAACTCATGCTGAATCCAGAGGACCCCCATAGCACATCAGTAGAAATGTTCGTGGTATTCTGTGCTATGGTAGGGAGAAAACCTTCTAAATAAAATTTATAATGACAAAAATCCAACTCTTTTTTTAACTGCTTTATGGATGCTACATACCTGGTGAGTTCTTGTTGGAAGCAAAGAAATGCTCACCCTGCAGACACGTTGAAGTTGTGTCATCTTGTTTGATGTGGCTTTTGACAGGGGTTGTTTGTCTGCCTTTGCGAGAAGGTTTTTGTTCCTCATGACTGGAGGGGCCCACAGTGATCTGAAGAGGATGCTGGGGTGGGATTGTCCCTCTCCAGAACTGGGGACGGAGGCTAGGAGTTCCTGGGAGAGCTTTTAAACCTCCCAGTGGCCAGAACGCATCTCAGAACAACTCTGTGGGAATCTCTGGGTTTGTGTCCCAGCATTTAATGAAGTATAGTTGATTTACAATGTTGTGTTAATTTCTCCTGTGCAGCAAAATTTCAGTTACCTAGGGCCTTGTCCTGTTGTTCCATGCCTCCCAGGCCCCAGGCACAGTGGCGCTAAAAGCTTCCCAACTCACCTCATCCTCACAGCAACCCTTCTATACCCATTTCCCAGATAAGCTAACTGGGCTCAGAGAGGGTGACTAATTTGCCTCAGGACACACAGCCTCAAAGCAAGGCCACCTGATCCCAGTGAGGGAGCCCTTCACCCACAATGCACCCCCTTTCTCCCATTCAATAATTCCCAGCACACAGTGGTGAAATTGGGGAAGAATTTGGAAATCAATAAATAATGTGGATATTTAGCATTTGCAGAAGAATTTAAACAGAAACCCTGGAAGGAACGCTGGTGTTTTCACCCCAAAGGGATTCTGTGAATGCTGGTGACATGGCTCTGGGAGAATAAGCTCAAGGGATCAGGGGGTTAAAGAGAAATAAATGGGTAATTTATCATTTCTCTCTCCCTCCTGCCCATCCTTCTGGCCACCACTGAACACAGGGTCTTGTCTAACACCGTGATTTATTCATGTACAAATACCAACAGAGTGTCTCCAATGGGACGCGATGATTGCTGTTCTCTGCGCTCTAATAATTTCCTCATGTTGCATAACGGCTTCACTGCTTTGGATCCAGAGCCACCGCCCCGGGAGGCCTGTGGTCCTTGAGTGCTGGGTGAGCGAACACCAGGCTGGCTGGAGACTCAGCGTTGCCTGGGGCTTTCAGGAACTTCCTTCAGATAATCACCCTGCCAGACAGTGGAGAACTGCCAGACGAATTAGGAAGACCTGCCCGACGGGGCCTTTAGAGATGCCTTTGAGAGGAGGAAACGCGCTCCTTTCTGAGAAGGATACCTGTCCAGGTAGGGCTAAACTGCCTCCTTATTCTCAGGGCTTCCTGCAAAGCCTCCGTGCTCTGGGGAGCCAGGACTGCCAGCTCTTGGCAGAAGAGACAAGGCTGCCTTCAAGCCAATTTGACCTTGAGGGGCGGCATGCTCAGAGCCCAGCCTCCTGGCTGGGGCTTAAGAGCAGATTATTTCCAGAGAAAAATGAGGCATCTCTTTCAGCCTCAGGCCAGAGTTGACATTTTTTTTTCTCCCTTGGACTTGTAGGCGGTGAAATAAAATCAGGTCTTTATATATCAAGACTCATTCCTATCAGAGCTGAATGCCTTGCTTGTCCTGAAAAGACAAAAGGGAAAAAGTCATGGTGGAGACACCTGTGATAGGTGGAGGGAGTGGGGCCCAGAGAGTGTAGGTCACATACCCTGGGTCATACAGGCAAGTGGTCTCCAAACGGGAGGAGTCAGTCCATGCTTCCAGAACATTTCAGCACATTCATATTTCTACTAGAGTGGGGTTTCCCATCCTTGACACTATTGGCATTTGATTCTTTGTTGTGAGGGACTGCTGTGCGGGTTACTGGGTGTTTAGCAGATTCCCTGGCCTCTGCCAACACTGGTAGCCCCACCCCAACCCCAGTGATGACAATTGTGTGCCTAGAGGACAGAGCTCTCCCTCCACGTGTCCTGTTTTAAAGATTGTGGCCTGGACCGTGAGTTCTCTTACCAGCAGTGGGAATGGGCCCTGAGGATCCTGAACCCAGTGAACCAGGCAGGAGGACATGCCCAGGTGTGGGGTGTCCTGAAGGACCAGAGGACGTGGCAGCCTGGTCTGACCATGTCCTTCAGCTCGCTCCTCCCTCCCAGTGCCCCGAGGGATGCCTATCTCACAGAGAGGGCCACGGCTACCCTCTTCCCTTAGCTGGTGATGAGTCCCAGGAAAGGCCCAGGTGCTCAGGACCAGGCCAGCAGACTGCCAGGGAGGCCCTCAAGTCCCAGGAAAGGCACAGGTACTCAGGCCCAACCTGGCAGACCTCCAGGGAGGCCCTCGGGATCTTTTCTGGCACATCTTTTTTCTCTTTCTTTTAATTATTCATGAAACAAACTCTTCCTGGGGGCCTCAGCACGGCTCCTGGCTTTTGAGGGGCCCATGGAAGGAAGCCAAGCAGAGGCTCACCATCTTTGTGGAAAGTGACCAAGGTGTTGGGGGCTGGGCTGCTACCTCTGCGGGAGGCGGATGGTAGGGTTGCAGCCACCCCTCCCTCTCTGTCCACATTCTCCTGTGACATCCTTCCCCCACATCCTTTTTCATCCTCTCTCCAGCTGGAGTAGCCCAGCACTGCCTGTCCTTACAAGAACCATGGTGCCCACACTGGTGGCCTCAACTCACTGCCTTCCCATCCCCATCTCAGCCCCCTCTCCCCACTGATACTTTCTGAGTGGATGACCCTGGAAACTGTCTCCCAGACTCATGAGGGTCTGCTGTTAGGGTAGCCCAGAGTAAGTGCCAGCCACGTCTATAACCACGGGGGCTGGCAAGTGTTTGCTGGCTCCACTGCCTCTGGCAGAATCATATCCAGGTTCTCCCAAACTTCCCTTTTGGGTCCTGAGCCTGTATCTCACCCTCTTCTCTCATACACCACCTCTGCTCTCCTCTGACCACCTGCCCTGGGCCTCCTTCTGATCCATGAACACAGCAGGAAGGCTGTCTGCACCCCCAGGACCTTTGCACATGCTGGCCCCACTGCCTGAAATCCCCCTCCCAGGTCTGCATGGGACAGCTCCTTCATGTCTTTCTGAGCCAGGCTCACCCTGAACCTCCCCAGCCTGGCAGCCATGCTCTGCCCCATAGCCCATCTTTCCAGCCTCAGCACTCAGAGCTCTCTGAGATCACCTTCTCTGAGCCCATATCTATTCATTTGCTGCCTCTCTTGTAGCAGCAGGTGAGCTACACAGGGGCAGGAAGCCCACCAGCTTGTTCACTGCACTATCTCCATCCAGAACAGCATGGGGATGGTATGTTCAATGGATGCTTGTAGGAGGGACAAATGGACGAATGAATGAAGGCAAAGCCAGACCGTGGAGGAGCGGGGGAGGGGCCAGCTTTGAAAGGATGCCCTGAATTTCCCCACGTTCCCAAGATGCCGGCCAGTCGGCATCCAACATCCATAGGAGCCTGTCTTGGGCAGCTGGTCTTCATGCCACAGGAGACACTGGTGAGGACTTGGAGTGGCTCCCTCTCTGTCCTCTGTTGAGAAGGAGGCCCCCAGTGATGAGCAGGACACCAGCACTTGGCCGTGTTCCAAGAGAGCAGAGGGAGAGAGAAATCCAGCATCCCTGGACAGCTGAGGAGCTATGCAGTGCTTTGAAAATAGCTCTTCCAGCAGCTGCCAGCGGATTACTCTTTCTGTGCAGACTGGATGGCTTTAATAAAAAATGAGAACTTCTCCATCTGCTCTTTAAAGATAAGCCCCCGGTTCCCCAAATCGGAGAGCAACAGAGGCCCTTAGGGGGCTCAAGGAGGCTGGGAAGAGCCAGGCAGGCCGGTGACAGAGCCAATTAGCTGGGACCCAGTGGCTCGCGGCTGATCGGGCCTCCTTTCTGCCGGATGGAGGCGGAGGCTGAAGGAGGTGGAGGCGAGGGAGTTGGAGGCCAAGGGAGGCAGAGGGCAAGAGATGAAGCCTGTGGTGGCCGTCTGACCCTCCCAGGATCATGCGCCAGCCTTCTCTCCTTCCTGCTATCAGGACAAGGACAGATCTCCAGGAGCCTGGTAACCTTAGGATCATGACTGGGTCCCCAAGAGTGACAGGAATCAGCCTGGCTGATGGAGACCAACGGTTAAAGCAGATCCCATGTCCCTTGAGCAGCACTAACTGCCAAGATGGGTGTGTGTGCACCCAAAAGACACTGCCAGGGGGTCCCCTATCCTCATGTCAGAGCAGCTCTCCTAGCTCTACTCTTGGAGAAGGATCAGGCAGATGCGGGTTCTGTGGGGACTGGTGCTGGCGCAACTGGGGGGGTTTTTATGAGCAAATGAAAACAGGATAGTGGACAGAAAGCTGTTAGAGCCCTTCCCAGGGCCTTGGAAAGGCCACCAAAGGGAGAGGCCTTGGGATTCAGGCCGTATGGGCTTCATTATAAATGTGTGTGTCAGTGAGAGAGAGAGAGAGAGTGTGCGTGTGTGTGTGTGTGTACAGAGCTGGCCTCTTCCCACCTGAGCCTTCTTTGGTTTGAAGTCCCAGGTGCAATGTGAAATAAGGAACCTTTATTAGCTGGTACTAGTGGTAAAGAACTTGCTTGCCAATGCAGGAAATGCAAGAGTTGCAGATTCGATCCCTGGGTCTGGAAGATCCCCTGGAAGAGGAAATGGCAATCCACTCCAGTATTCTTGTCCGGGAAATTCCATGGACAGAGGAGCCCAGCCGGCTACAGTCCATGGGATCGCAAAGAGTTGGATACGACTGAATACAACACAGTCCATCTCCTGCTCCAGCTCCTGCTTCCAGCCCCCCGTCAAAAACTACCTTCTGCCAACCACCTCCCAGAATTTCGTGATACAGAATCAAAAGGCTAGGACTAAAAGGCAAGAGGGGAGAGGGGAAGACCTGCCCAGAGAAGCCGAGTTTGTCCACATGAAAATGACAGAGATTCATTGGAAGGAAGGGAGATGGAAACTCAACAGGCAGCAAGCCTGAAAGAGCCCAGAGCTTGTAGAAGGTGAGGCTCCTTGGGGGTTATGGTCTTGACCTGTCACATGGCGGGTGGTAAACTGGATCCTCTGATACCTCTGATCTCAGAGAGACGCAGGTAACCAGCCAAATGCCTTTTTACTGACTGTTGATTGTAGCAACCACATGTGACTAAGGTATCAGTCAGGTAACACAGGGCCCAGATTTTAATTGGCTTATGCTTGAGTCCGGGCTTCCCAAGTGATGCTAGTGGTGAAGAACCCACCTGCCAATGCAGGAGACAAAAGAGACACGGGTAGATCCCTGGGTCAAGAAGATCCCCTGGAGGAGGTTGTGGCAACCCACTCCAGTATTCTTGCCTGGAGAATCCCATGGACAGAGGAGCCTGACAGACTACATGGTCCATGGGGTCACAAATTGTCAGACGTGACTGAAGCAACTTAGCACGCATAACGTATGCTTGAATTGAGGAAGGGATTCTCCTGCCCAGGTATGTGCATGCATCCATGTGTGCATGTGTGTATACAAGTGTGTGTGTACGTGTGTGTCTGTGTACATGTGGGAAGTGAGGTGCCAACCTCCTGCTTGATAAGTCACAAAGCACCACCCGCATATTTTCTCTTTTATGGTGTTGAGACATGAGTCAAGCCTGGAAGTAAAAGGAAAATATTCACTGCGTGTTCTTTCTGAATCCTACTAGAACAATACCAAAAGTGCCTGGATAAAAATGGTCTGACTTTGTGATGTGTAACTTGTTATTTACTATTGATTATAATCCAGACTAATGGTAAAGTGAAATGTTAGCTTATAGAGATTGGTAAGTTACAAGGACTGTTTGTCCAGAAGAGATGGAAGTGATTAATGGCTAATAGAAAAGATTATCTCAGAGTTCATAATTATTTCTTTTGCCCTGTAAGATAGAAGACATGAACCAGTGTTGGATCTCACTTGTATCCCATTCTCACATCCTTTTAAATTGACTTTGCCATCCTGCTATTTCCCTCATTAACAAATATTAACATAATAATTGCGACATCTACTCACTGTGTGCCTGCCTGAAAATTATGTTTTTAATTGTTTTGAATATTATACTTTGACATTAGTCCCCTTTCTCTAGTCCCTCCGGCCGTAAACTTATTTTATACCCCACAGATTATTCCAAACGAGAAGCCCAAACTTAAAGCATAAGAATATCATTGTGGAAACTTCATTGTCTTTTTTTTTTTTTTCATAATCCAAACTACAGTTTCAATTGTGATTCAAATAACTCCTATGCTCCACCAGGCTCAGCCTCTGCTAGTCAAAGAAACATGGCTAAATAATCAAGAGGAAACAAAATGAAATTCAAATTCTCAATTGCATTTTCAAAGGATATTGAGGAGATCCAGGTCACAGCCCACAAGACACTCCTGAAAAATGCCTTTTGCCTGCTCCTTGGCTCTCACACCCAGCAAACTCCTTCTGAGTCCCTCATTCAGCACGGCCTGCATGCTCACTCCCTGCACTAATTCTCCTGAACACACTCCTCGATGGTGCATACTGGGAATGCTTTTGATTGCAAGTAATAGAAAACTCAACAGACCTTATGGTTTAAATCATAAGCATATTGTATGTTCACTTAATAGGATGCCCAGAAATACCTGGTCACAGGGCAGGTTCAGACATTCAACAGTATCATCATCTGGGTTTTGCCTATCCTTACACCCAATGAAACTTGGTCCTCATGCTTGTAGCTTCATGGTCACAAGATGGCTACCACAATTCCAAACATCATACCCTTATATACAACATGTTCAGCGGGAAGAATAAAGCAGGAACTAAAGACTTTCGACTCAAATGATTCCTTTAATCAGGAAGAAAATTCTTTCCAAGCATAATCCAGAAGACTTTCCTTTCTTCTCAATGTCTGAAACTGGGTCACTTGGCCACTCCTAGTTATCAGGGAGATTTGGAGAAACACACTTGGCAAAGTAGAAAGGAATCATCATGACTGGCTTAGACAAATCACAACTCATTCCCTGGGGTTGGAAACATCACAAGCCCATGCCTTAGAGGCAGGAGAGGAAGCAGGATGCTATTGGCTGTTGGGGAAGTGACTCACACTGTTGGTCACACTCTTTATTTTGAAATTGGAGAAGCAAACCTAAGACAAGTAACAAACTTACATACACCAAGCAACCACAGCATCTCACATGGCACATCATTCTGGAAGAACTGCCATCCTCGGCACTCAGCTTTCTTACCTGCTGAACCACACGTGCCTTGCAGCAGCTCAGCTCAGAATTGCAGCCCCAGAAAGTCCTCAGCAATTTGAACATCAGATGTGGGACTCTTCCAGATGCGTCACCTCTAGCCATCCAGGTGCAACCAGGCAGGAACTAGGACAGGTCTCTACTGGACCAAGCAGCCACCACACTTGGAGCCCTCGGTCTGTACCCAGCCTCAGTTCAAGCACCACAAGTTGATCTACTTCTAACAAATGCACCTAGTGGACACCATTGTTTTCTGTCTTATGCATGAAGGTTAAAGAAGATCAAAGTTATGTGACATGGTCAAGGGCAGCTAGTAAGTAGGTAGTTGAGTTGAGATTTGGCCCAGCTCTATGATTTCAAATCTGGTTGGTTTGTTAAAAAAAAATCCTTAATACCCTCTTGATTCTCTTAGCAGAGGAGGAGGTGGAGAGAAAGCAGACTGCTGGACCACTGGGGCTGCTGGGGCTGGATCAGGCTTTGATGTTCAGACCTTCTGGAACCTTACCCCATGGCATCTGGGGCCCATGTCTCACACCTCTATCTCCTGTAGACACTGTGGAGGCCCCAGCTCCACAAATCCTCCCTTTGTCATGGGCTGTCACTCATACCTCCTGTTTTTTGAAAGTTCTGGAATCCATTCCATCGCCACCTAATTCAGAGGGTTCCAAGGCACGTGGCCAGTTGGGCCATCAGAGCTGGAATGATCTCAGGAGTAGCCCTCATTTTCCAGGGCCGGCAGTGATGAAGAACAGGATGAACCATCAATGGGATTTCAACATTAGGAAGGGAAGGAAAATGTCAAGGTCACTCTGACATTGGCCATTGAGGGACTATATTTTGAGGCAGCCCTATCACTGTCAGGGCAGGCAAAATGCACCAGGGACCTGGCTGGCCTCTGGCTCTGCATGGAGCAGAGAGGCTGCCCTGGCCAGGCTGCGTTTCCCTCGGCCCAAGTGGTCTAGGAAACAGGGCTGTGGGCCAGTGAAGATGCTAGCTCTGGAGATCTGGGTTTGAAGCCCTGTACCCTCCCCCCACCCTCCCACCTTACTGACTATACGACCTTGACAACTCATTCCAGCACTCCAAGCTCATTTTCAGGCAATGGCAGTAGCATACCTCAGTGGGAAGCTGCACACTGGAAAGTATTAATATACAAGAAAAGCCCCTGTCATGCTGAGCATGCCATTAAAACACTGGCCTCCATGACAACTGTGCCTAAATACTTCTTGTGGCTAATCTTAGGTTCAGTAAGCCATGCAGTCAATGATCCAAAGCTTTTCCTCACACTGTCTGACTTTCCTTCTAGTGCCCTGAATCCTTTAGGTACTGCTGTGTGGGCTGGTGTTTGTCTCCCATCTGGGCATGATGGGTAGATCAAACCCATATTCTGGAATCCTCCAGAATTCTCCAGCATTTTCCAAAGCCCCTAGGATTATCAAGGATGTTCAGGGACCTTCAAGGATTTTCCAGAACCCCCAAGAAGCTTCCAGAAGTCCCTAGGTGCTTCCAGAATCCCCTGGGCTCTTCTGGAACCACCAAGAATCTGCTAGGATCTTCTAGAACTTCTGAAAACACTCGAGTACATTCCAGAACTCTCAAGAACCTTTGAGAAGCCCCTAGAATCTTTCAGGAATGTCCAGAATCCCCAAGAATTGTTCAGAATTCTTTAGATTCTTCTAGAATATTCTATAATTTTCTAGGATGTTCCAGGACCTTATAGAATCCTCTAGGATCTTCCAGAACCCCTGACATTTGCTCTGTACCCTCCAGTCCTGGCTCATCCTATCCTTCACCATGGCTGAGAACATAACTTGCTGACCAGTGACTGGGGGTTTTGTACAAGATGTTAATACAGGTATTAGCATGCTGGAGAGAAATTCTCAGAAGCAGGAGTAGTCACTGCTAGTCTGGTGGTGAGGTGTCCTGTGTGACAGCCAATACATGGGCCTACTGAAGTTTAAATAATGTTTAAAATTCTGTTCTTTAGTCACATCAGCTGTGTTTCCAGTGGTTGGCAGCTACCCATGACAAGTGGTGTCAGATGGGGTAGATGTAAAAGTGCATTTCCATCATTGTACAAAGTTCTAATGGACAGCACTGGCCTTGAGGAGAGCCCTGGGTTTTAATTATTTTTTTCTAGATTTTATTGGTGTTTTTTATAACAAATGTAACAATTGTTTGTCATAACCAAGTGGAAAATACAGAAAACAGCAGAGCAGAGAGGGACCCAGCTGAGACCCTCAGCTGAATCATTGAAGGACTGAAACCTCAAGGGACATCAGTGTCCTCATGATGTGCCTAGACTCTGTCCCTCAGCAGAGGAATCAAGGGAGAGAAGAGCACAGTCAAAACCTTCCCCACTGTTAGGTGGTCTGTGCCTGGGGCTTGGTCCTGGTGGGAAGGACTGTTAGCTGGTCAAGATCCCAGACTAAAATGGAGCCCAGATGTTGCTCAAAAGAAGGATGGGGGTGCCAGGAACCTCTCACAAAAGTGTCGGAAGAGCTGAAAAAGCCAAACACAAGGGCATGAGGGCAACACAAAGATTAGCATCTGCAGAATATCTTCACTGCCCAACTCCACCCCCTGGCTAGAGGGCCTCAGGCAGGGAGGCTGTGCCCCAGAGTTGAGACCATTCTGGAAGAAGCCCAGCGGAAACTGCCCAGGGGAGCAGGACCCACGGAGGAGCCTCCTCTACTGCCTGAGATGCCTTCTGAGAAGGGAAGCCCTCCTGAGGGCCTCTTCCTCCCCTCTTCCTTCCCCATCCACTCTCCAGGCCTCCTACTGGCCCCATGAAGAGGGCAGCCAGTGGGCAGGGCAGCCTGGGAAATGTGGTCTCAGGGGAAGGGTGAGGGTGGACGTGACGGCTGTTACTGATGTCCTGGGCCAGGGACTGAAGTGAGCCCCCCCAAATCCCTCCGCTGAAGCTTTAACACCAATCTAACTGAATCTGGAGGGAATTAAGGGCTTCCTAGGTGGTACAGTGGTAAAGAATCTGCCTGCCAATGCAAGAGATGCAAGACACGGCTTCAATCCCTGGGTTGGGAAGATCCCATGGAGGAGGAAATGGCAACCCATTTCAGTACTCTTGCCTGAAGAATCCCATGGACAGAGGAGCCTGGTGGGCTACAGTCCGTGGGTTTGTAGAGAGTCAGACCCGAATGAGCACACACACACACACACACACACACACACACACACAAGTTTTAATGAGGGCATAGGAGTGGCCTTTTAAGAGGGGGGCAGGGAGAGAGAAGAGGGGAGGTGGAAAGAGACAAAAACATCTTCCATCTCTCCCACTTGTAAGGCAGGAGGGCACTCTCAGTGGAGCCCATCATGTGGGCACTCAGACTGTTCTCAAATTCCCAACCTCCAGAACTGCAGGGAAATACTTTTCACTGTTTAGGGCCACCGGTCCATGGGATTTTGTTGCAGCAGCCTGAGCTGAGACATCCTGCAATTTGGAAATCCATCTCCACAAGCTAAGAGCTGGGGAGGATCATGTCCCTCCCCCAAAATGTTCACCCCAAGCCCCTAGACCCTGCTGTGGCAAAAGGGCCTTGGCAGGTGTGATGGACTTAAATCTCTTGAGATGGGAGATGACCCTGGGCTCAGGAGGTGGACCTGATATAATCACAAGGGTCCTTATAAGGGAGAAAGGGAGGTGGCGGTCAGTATTGGGTGGCGGGGGAGAGGTGATGATGGAGGCACAGGCTGGAGGGACGCAGCTGACAGTTTTGAAGATGGAGGAAGGGGCCACCACCCAAGGAAGGCAGCAGTTTCTAGAAGCTGGAAGGGCCAGGAAACAGTCCCCTTTCAGACTTCTGACCTTCAGAACAACACGAGAATAAACTTGTGCTGTTGCGAGCTGCTACCTTTGTGGTGATATACTACAACAAGAGCTGTTGGCACTCTGGCACAAAGTCTGTGAACCACGGAGGCAGGCAGGAAGTGGCCAAGATGACAACTTGAAGGCCCCGCATCCTGGATTTCAAGCCCTGGCTCCCCCACTGACTAGTTGTGTGTCCTTGAGAAAGCCACTCACCCTCTCTGAGGCTCAGCTTTTCTTTTGGGAACATGGAGGAGAATGATCACACCTGCCTTGCCTGCTGCTGAGAGGTCAGTCTTTCTCTCCTTGATTGTCAGTCACTGCCAAGCAGAGTTCCAGGCACCAGGGAGCCTGGCATTCCAGAAACCAAGATCCTGACCACTGAGCCCACACTCGGGCGACTTTAGTAATTGGATATCATTTTGGCACAGTACCAGATATACAAGAGGTGCTCAAGCAGTGTAGACCAAAACGTCCTCACTGAAGAAATCATAGAGGAGTCACCATCTTGCAAAGTCAAAGTGAGCAGGTACAGGGTGGAACTAGACTCCAGGTTTCCGACCTCAGACACCAAGGGAACGGAACTGGAGAACGGGCTTCTCTCGCATTCTGAGGCTGCTGAAACTTTAGGCTCTGGGGTTTGGAGTTTAGCTCACTGAAGGCTTGAGGCACCAAGTCAGATGAAGAATAGTTTCCTTTCAAGGCACTTGAAGGACTTAACGTGAGTTTCCCTGGAGGCTCAGTGGTAAAGAATCTGCCTGCCAATGCAGGAGACATGGGTTTGATCCATGCTCTGAGAAGATCCCACATGCTGGGGAGCAACCAAGTCCGTGTGCCACCACTGAGCCTGTGCTCTGGAGCCCAGGAGCCACAACTACTGAACCCACGTGCCCTAGAGCCTGTGCTCCGCAAGAGAAGTCACCATAATGAGAAGCCCATGCAATGCAGCTAGAGAGTAGGCCCTGCTTGCAGTAACTAGGGAAAAAAAACCTCTTGCAGCAATGAAGACCCAGTGCAGCCAAAAATAAATAAGTTTAAAAAAAAATTTTTTTTTTTAAAAAAGGACTTAGCATGAAACCTCCCTAAAGTGCTAGCCCTGCCTGGGGGCTATGTGACAGCAAGTCCCAGGGGCCGGGCCCAGAGCCTTGTTCCCTGACACATCCTGAAGTTCCCAGGAGATGGCCTTCCTGCCTTGTCCTCCCCCACCACACAGGGGTCACAGGGTCTCAGAACTCTTGGGATATTGCTGAAAAATCCCCGAGAACAGGAGCAGAATTGCTTCTCCAAGGCTCCCACGGGTTTGGCTCCTGGAGATGAAGAGGCAGGAAGCCGGGAGCCTGGGGTCCTCTCGGGATTGGGGGACAGGACTTGTGTGTGGGGGGGTGGGGGGGGCATGGGCCACCAGCCAGATTTGCTCTGTCCAGTCCAGTTTTTTACATCAGAATAAGTTCACACTCACTCCCAGGTTTTAGCTTCTTTTGGAAGCAGAATGGGGTTGATATGGGATCTGGCAACACCGGGCCTTCAAACCTGCTGAGGGTCCCCAGTTCACCACAGTCCTGGCACCCTGGGCCTCCTGTGCCCCGTGTGTGACCTCTGGCCCTTGCTCTCAGGCTACGGTTCTCAGTCACTGGGGTTTTGCCCTCAGTGGGTGTTTGGCAACATCTACAGACATGTTCGGGCATCATGGAAGGGGCAGAGCCTGCTCCTGGCATCCAGTGGGGCTGCCCCCACAACAGAGAGCAACCCACCCTGTGTCAAGGAGGCTACAGTGAACCTGCGGGAAGGAGGCGGGTCTTGGTTTGCTTTCCCCAAAACACAGCTGGAGGCAAGACTTGGGTGCAAGCAGTTTTTGAAGGTGATTGCAGCTGGCAGACGTGGAAAGGGGATCCTGGGGCAAGAGACAGGAAAAGACAGTAAACGGGGACCTCCCGAGCTAGACCCTCATGGACCTCTGGGGCATCTCAAGGATGTCCTCAGACCCAACCACGGATGGGGGGACAGAGAGGATGGTTCGCTAACCTCTGATTCCTGCTCCTCAGTGAGGGTGGTCTCCTTGGACTGCTTGTGCCAGGGCAACATCTGCTTAAACTTGAACTGGGAGCCTGGCAGTGGGTGGGCTTGACCCCTGAGCCCCCTCCCCAGCCACATGGCTTTGCCCCCCAGGGAGCTCTCCCACCTCTGATGCACAGATCTTCTGCCTGGATGGCCCAGAGTCAGAGACAGGCAGGTTCAACCTCAGCTCTGCTTTCTGTGAACCAGCGGCTCACCTTGGCTCTGCCCTGACAAATTCTAATTCAAAAGTCAACGTTTCTTTAATCTTCCGGCCAAGAAAATGCAGTGCAAAGAAAACCATCCCAGCACTGGCCTCCAGGATCGGTGGGATAGAGAGGCACGTGGCCCAGGAACTTGCCCAGATCCTAACTTACTGGCAAAATATGGCCTATGCTGGAGTTGAATTTCAGCAGATAAAGAGCACGCAGCTTCATCAAGTGTCTCTTAGACACAAATGAAGGAAACTCTGGTCAGACTCTGCCTGACTGGTGACAGTCTCCCATCTTTTCCAAGTCTTCTCAGCCCCTCTCTTTGCAGGAAGGAGGTTGGAGACCATACTTCTCAACTCAAAGGGGCCCTCATCACCCTAATGTTGGTGATGCTTCTTGTCAAGGGACCAGAAACTCATTTTTGCATCCCACCCTCGCACAGTGCTCCAGCATCCACTCCGGGGAAATAGAAGGAGGAGGCCCTGCAGTCTGCCAAGGCCGGACCGTTCTTCACTTGGAAATATCATCCCAGCCCTGCTCCCACAGCCCCCTCCTTCCTCTGCCCCACAAGGCTATTCGTGAAAGAATTAAAAATGAGCCCAGCACTAAGGCGATCTGAGTAATAAATGTGTTGGGACAACCAGACAGCCATTTGGAAAGAAGATAAAATTAATCCATTTCTCATCCCAAACACAAGAATAACTCCACATGGATCAGTGATCTACATATAAAAATGAAACTACATGGGCACTGGAAGGAAATGTGAGTGAATTCCTCTAAGCTGGGTGAAAGGGAAGACCTTCTAAACTGTCAGGAAAAAATCAGCACTGATACATAATTTAATACATACAAGTTAAAAATGGTTGCATAGTTTAAAACACCATACGCAAAGTCAGAGGACAAATGGTAATTTGGGAGAAAATATCTAACATCAGAGACAAAAAGTTAATACTGTTTAAAAGGCATAGAGCATTTAAAAATTGAAGAAAACAGCCCAAAAAATACTATGGGAAAATGACCAAAAGTCTTAAACAGACAATTCACAAAAAGAGATATAAAATGGCCTTTAAACATGTGAAACATGCCAAAAAAAGAAAATGCAAATGGAAACTCCACCTAGGTACCATTTCTCACCCATCAGAATGCAAAGGTCAGAACATGACCCCAGTCTCTGTCAGAAAGACTGGGAAACAGCCATGCTCCTACATTCCTGGTGGAGATGAAACATGGTAGAATCTCTAAGGGAGAAAACTGGGCAATAACATACAAAATGATACATGTGCTTACCCTTTGAATACAAGATCTCATAGCCAGCAATTTACCTAAAGGTGCATCTCCAATTATGTGAAAACACACACGCACATTGTTTGCAATCACAGAATATTACAAAACAAACAAACAAACAAACAAACAAACAAACAAACCTGAATGCCCATATGCAGGAGCAAGATTGGGTAAATGATGGCATTCCCATGAGATGGAGTGCTACACAGCTATTAAAAAGCTGAGGAAGACCTCTGTAAAGGATTAGGGAGTGATTTCCAGGAGATGTTGTTGGCTGTAAAGAGCAAAGTGCAGAAGAGCTCATGTAGTATGATACACATGCTACCTTCTGTGTAAAAAAAAGAGTGAGAGGATAAGCCATGTGCAGGAGGTAAACCATGAAAAGGAGAAAAGAGAAAACAGTGAACTCGATCCTTAACAGGGATGGAGTGAGGGGAGGATGGGAGAGACACAGAAGGGAATGGTTCTCGGGGTGTGCCTTTTAGTCCAGTTTTGCCATTTGGAAGCATGTTAAGTTTTACATATTCAAAAACATAAAACAAATCTGAAAGGATGTGTGTGGGGGGAGGGGGCTCTGGGGTGGGGGCTAAGGAAGCTAAATGAACTCAATGTATTTCAAATGAACACCATAGTCACACTGAAAGGAAAGGAGAAAAAGAAACTAAAGAAAACAAGAACCACTCCCACTGACTCACAAGCACGGTCTTGGGCGACTCTGGGGCAGGGGTTGGGAGAGAGCTACAGACACTCCAAGCTCTTCGAATGGATGTTTCTGTGATGCTCTCAGCAGCACAAGTGGGGAATTATTTCAGATATTAAAACTGTGCATATGAATACGTGTGATGTTATTTTCAGGATCCAGGGTCTCACTGGGAGAGAAGGGGCAACAAATTGAAACTGGGAGGGCAAGAAAGACCCCCAGGGTGTGGGCTGGGATTGGAGGCATGTGGGTGGAGGTGGAGGTGGAGGTGGGAGTGCCCTGGATATGAAGGCAATGGGAGGGTCCAGGATTCGGCCAGGGGGGCTGTCAGATTACATGCAGATGTAACAAAGTCTGCCAGCCTGACAGAGTTCCAGAGCAAGGACTGTCCACAGAGGGGTCCCAGACTGGCAACAAGTAGATCCTTATAGCACTGCCTGTCCAGCCACTGGCTGGAGGCCTTCCCCAGAGGCGCACACCTTCAGCTTGAAAGCTGAGGGGGACCTTGAGCAAGCTGACAGCTGGGGACTGCACTCTGCACAGCTGGGAATCTGAGAGGTGACCTTCCATGTCTGCACAGGTGTCAGGTGAAGGCATGATTTCCAAGATAAATTTGTGGGTATGTGTGTGTGTGCTTGCATATGTGTTCATGTATATATGCAACTGTACCTATATATATCAGTTATTTCTTAGCTCTGTCTGTTAGAAAGCCTCGTCGATTCAATGGACATGATTTTGAACAAACTCTGGGAGATAGTGAAGGACAGAGGAGCCGGGTACACTACAGTCCATGGGGTCACAAACAGTCTGGCACAACTTAGTGACTGACAAGAACAACAACTAGAAAGGCCCAGAAACAAAAACACCCCAGTATCTACAAGCACCCCTGGTGCCAGATCTGAGTTTCTCAAGCCATCCGCTCTGAGAGGAACAGGATCCTCAGAGAAATGGTCAGTTCCAAGACTTGGATATGGAAGGTTCTAGATGAGCCTCAAATAGCTTATTATTCCCCAAAGTAAGGAGGTATTAAGACAAAAATGAAGAAGATGTCTTAAGAACACAGCTTGAAAAGGCTCCCCAAGGGTCAAATATGGGATAATTTGAGCACCAAAACGAATTAAGAACAGTAATGAATTATAAACCATTGTGGGAAACATGGGCATTTCGGAGTCCACACCAATAGATGAGTGAATGAATGAACGAGTGAATCAATGAATGAGTGGATCAATAAATGAGTGAATGAATGAATAAATGAAGAACTCTTACTTACAGAAGAACTGCCAAGTGCTGTAGGGGGACTGAGGAGTGCTGAGAGAGCTGGAGTTAGAAACATCACTTTGCAACCCTGGTTGTAAAGATAGTCAGGCTGGGGTCACCAATGGGTAATAGGGAATTCATTGAGGAGCTGGATGTTTATATGCTTTTAAGGAAAAAGCAGTGGAGAAGTCAGGCAATATTCTGACCAGGTGATAAAACTACCATCCCAGCGCGGGACACAAGGGCCCCTGATGAGCACACATATCACCATGCAGTCAACTGGCAGAATCCCTAGTGTAAAAGTGCAGGTCACTCAGTCGTGTCTGACTCTTTGTGGCCGTATGGACTGTAGCCTGCTAGGTTTTCTCTGTCCATGGGATTCTCCAGGCCAGAATACTGGAGTCAATAGCCATTCCCTTCTCCAGGGGATCTTCCCCACCCAGGGATGGAACCCAGGAGTCCTGCATTCGCAGGTGGATTCTTTACCGTCTGAGCCACCAGGAAAAATGCAGAATCCCTAACGCATCCCTAACCACATGGAAAACAACAGATCCATCCAAAGAGATGAACATACTGTTTGTTTGGTTTTTTTAGCAGGATGGGGGGGAGGACTGTATTTTTAAATATGTCAGTGTCGCAAAGACAAAGAAAGACTGCAGAAATGTTCCACCTTGAAGGATGCTAAAGAGACATGACAACTCAATATAAAACCCAGTTTCTGGACAGGATCCTGTCCAGTAGGAGAAAATGCTAGCAAGGATGGCGTTGGGCCAAACTGGAATATGGATGGAAAATCAGACAAAAGAATTGGACTCATGTCAACTTCCTGTATGTGGTTGTATATGAGAATATTCCTTTTCTTAGGAAATATAGACTATGGTATTGAGGGGGAAAGTCCTCTTACAAGGCTCAGAAAAATCTATACACATCGGGAGATGGATAAAAGAGGGCAGATTGAGATCAAGAGACAAGGAGGGACAGAGAGAGAGCTCACAAATGATGAAACAAAGGGATAAAATGTTAGCTGTCAATTTCGGCCAAAGGTTATATAGGGGTTCTTTGCACAATCCTATTCTTTCAACTCTTGAGTAAAGTTTGAAATTATTTTCAAATTTTAAAAAGTCTTTAAACATGAGCCCCTTCTCCCCCTTGGACGGTATTTCACAGAGATTTACCAGTGCCCCATCGCGGGTCAGCCTCTGACCCTGGATGCCTCTGGAGTGAACAAGACATCCTTGGGGTACCCCCAGTTGCCTCGCCTCAGGGCCAAGGACAGGTGGAAGGAAGGACTCAGTGTGTTGTGAAACCAGGGGGAAGGCAAGGGTCCCTTGGCCTTGTGACCCACACATGGTCACATGACCTCCCCTTCCTTTCTTCCATCCCTGGGTCGGGAGGATGGGCCACATGTGGGCAAGCCAGCCCCTCATTTTCCTGTTCCCAAAGCTGACCCTTCCCCCTACTGTCCTCTTTGGAATCCGCTTGCACTCCTGCTCCCTAAACCCTTACGCACACAAACCACACACAGCCTCTCCTCTTGCTTCACACAGTGTGGTCCCTGGACCAGGAGCATCCCACCCTCTGGCAGCTACTCAGACAGGCAGAACCCTGGGTCCCACCCCATCCTGCTGAACCCAAACCTGCATTCTAACAAGAACTCCAAACGTCTGTGTGAGTGCATTAGGATCTAAGCGGGTCTGAGCTAACTTTGTAAAAAAAAAAAAATCACATCTCGAAACAGGGGGCTAACGAAGCAGTTTCTGTCACTGTGAGCATTACAGGGGCTGGGACGTCTCTGGGTTTGCTGGCTCTTTGGCCTTGCTGAGGGCACCCCCGGTCTCCCCTGCCAGGTGGCCAGGCTACAGACTCCAGCACCCACCGTATCACATCTGTACCTGGGAGCCAAGCCTCTGTGGCCTGGGCTTCTAGAGGAGACTCAGGACTGGGGCTGGAGAGGGATCACACTCTGGCAAACCTAATCCAAGAGCTCAAAGACACTAGTTTACCGCCTACAAAACAACCATCTGGAACTAGCAAAAAGCATCTGGAACCAAAGGGGCCTCCAGGCAATTCGAGTTGTTAATCTTGATTGACTGTCCTTTATGATCAAGAGAAGGTCTTGTGGAAACTGGCCGTGTGGTCCCACGCGGGGCTGAGAGGAGGGGTGCCAGGGGGCATAGGGTCTACACCAGCTCTCAGCTCTAAGACGCAGCCCAGTGCAGGGCAGGGTCCTGGCTCTGCCACTTACCAATCATGGTCCGTGGGCAAGTTTCGGGATCGGGGCCTCAGTTTCCCCCATGAAGGATGGGGTGATGACAGCTCTTGTGTCTGCGAGGGCTCAGAGGGTACAGAGCACTCAGCACAGACAGAGGTATGTGTGTGTGTTTGTGTGTGCGTGTGTTTGTGTGTGTGTGTGTGTGTGGTTATTTCTGCATCCTGCTTGTGGGGGGTGGGGTGGAGGAGCCGGCCCTGCATTTGTTTTCCCTGCATAGGAAAGAATGACTACCACTCCAGTATTCTTGCCCAGAAAATTCCATGGACGGAGGAGCCTGGCAGGCTAGAGTCCATGGAGTCACAAAGAGTCGGACACGACCAAGCAGCTAACACACACACACACACACTCCAGCCCGGGGCCTCGATCTGGTCGTTGGACCCCCTTGCCGTGTGATTCTCCTTTGTAAGACGAAGTTAGAGTGTTGATGCCTCCCCATGGGAAAGCCCGCTGCTGTCCTCGAGGAGGTCAGCGCCTTCACTGTTCCTGTTTCACAGGCAAGAATGCACCTGCACGGAGGCGCTGAGATGTCTCCTGAGGTTAGACCCCACCCTCCTGCCCTTGGACACCGGATCCAGCTCAGATCCTCAGGAGGCAGGTGACCTCTGCAATTTGGGAAGATGCAGGTTGAGAGGTGGGCAGGGGTGGAGGCCAGAGAGAGGCCTGCAACCTGCTCATGCTAAGTCACTTCAGGCGCAACCTTTGTGACCCCAGGCTCCTCTGTCCATGGGATTCTCCAGGCAAGAATACTGGAATGGTTTGCCAAGCTCTCCTCCAGGGGATCTTCCCGACCCAGGGATCAAACCTGGCTCTCTTACGTCTCCTGCACTGGCAGGCAGATTCCTTACCACGAAGCGCCACCAACCTGCTCAGTCTCCACATACCACCCAACGACGCCCAAAATGGATGCGTACAGGTACCCCGGTGCCTCCTCCACCACTTCTCAGCTTCAAGGAGAAACACGACTTCAGACAGGGGCTCTGGAAGCACTCGTAGGGCAGGGCTGAGGAAGGGGGTGTCAGGGGCCCCAGGACAGTGGTCCTGGTTTGGCCACACTGACTCTCTGTGACCACCCCTCCATTTCCTGATGGGGATGAGGGTCGGGTCTTGAAGAGGAAACCACGCACGGGCTTGTCTCAGCTGGAAGGATGAGACAGAAGAGCTGCCCCTCAGAGGCCAGAGAGGTTGTGACAAATGCCCCCTACACACAATGTGTCACCCCAGAACTCCTTCCCGGCCCAACTCCAGCTGTTGTTAAGGCCAGAGTCTGACCTCAAAGTGTCTGCTCCATAGGTTGTCCAATAACCCGTGACTTAGGCAAACACCCGGAAGAAGAGACATGAGCTGTGGCAGGGATTTGAACCAGGAACTTTCTGAGAGGACGTGTGGAGTGAGTGGAGATTGAGGGGCCATGTGATGGGATGTGGGGGCATAGATGCCCAGAGGTGGCAGGAGTGGGAAGGGAGTATGCTGGGAGGTGGGGGAAGGGAGGCGTGGGGAGGGAGAGAGTCCCAGGAGGCCGAAGAGGGTCACACCCTAAGATCTTGCCCTTTAGCTGCCCTGCCCAGGGCCCTGGGTCCCCAGGAAGTTCCAACACAGCCTGCACCCTCCCTCCCTGAGCTTCTCCTGACATCTCCCATCCCGAGTCTACCCAGGGACCTTGAGGGCAGCTAGAACACTCACCCCCATCCCAAGGAGCACATCCTCCTCCCCTGCCATCCCGCAGGCCTTGGCCTGACTGCTGACCACTTGCTTCTCAGAGCTGGCTCAGAGTTGCCTCATCCATGCTCCTGAATGGGTGTTGTCCCAAGCAGAGATCCCCCGCTTCTAAAGCCCACCCTGTACCCCCGCACATCCCCGATCCCAGGGATGCTGAAGGCTGAGAAGTGTGTCTCCCCGGCTTCACCTGGCACACAGTAGGAGCTGAAGAAACATAGAGGGAATGGATGACAGAGTGAAGGAGCCCTGGATGGGAATCCTGGCTCTTGTCCTGGGAGTGGGCAGCTCACACTTCCGACATAACTGCAGAAATTCAGGAAACATAAGTGGTAATTGAATGTTGTTTGTTCCTTTGGGGTGTGGATCTCCCCAGTGTCTCTAACTCCCAGGAAAATCTTCCATGCATGCACATGTTTTGTGAGAGTGACAGCTTCTGGTGGAAATACAGGAAAGGCTGAGTCCCTCACATGAATCAGCGCCATAAAGCATGGAGAACAAGATACCATCACTCTAACTCATTCTGGGGGCAAACCAGAGGTGACCATGATAGATTGATGCCCCTTCCCCAAATTTAAAGACACCGAGCGGAGAGTTTGGACTTCCACTGTGTGTTGGGGGTTGGGGTGGGGGCAGTTAGAAACCATCTTTTCTTAGGTGGCAGAGAGATCACAGCTGATATTTGAACTCTAGTTCTACGCCCACCCAGAAGCCGATGGCAAGAGTCTGTTGACAAAACAAAGGAATAAACAAATAGCCTGGGGGTGGCCTAGTTAGTCAGGTGACCGTTCTTTTCCTTTTTTACCTTTTTTTTTTTTTCATATTTATGGGGGGAAAAGGGAGAGAAGAGACAAACCAGGATGCTGACAACCCCCTTTATACTTCCAAAGCCAGGTGTACCGCTACAAGACAGGCTGGCTGGCTTTCAGAAAGACAAAGTTTTTGAAAGGCAAAGTCCAGCTCCCCTCTGTGAGCAGAGAGTCCCACCCCCCAACAAATTGAGCAGAAGGATCTGATGGGCTGAGAGCAGGAAGTGCTTGCTAAAAAGCCTGTGTCAAGGCTGAATCCCAGAGCTTGTTTGCTTGACCCAGGACCAGCAGCTTCATGGAGAAGCAGCACTTGAAGGTCACCTTGTACTGCTCTGGACCAAGGAGGCAACCTTGGCCCAGCTGGGACCTGGGGTCTGCAACATCTCTCTGTCGGACTCCATTCTCTGGCAGTGCTCCATCTGCCCTTGGAAAAAACTAAAAGCTAGAGACCAGGAATGAAGGGGATGGAATGAATTATCCAGAGGACCAGACACTTCGGTTTAAGCCCAGGACCTCGCAGAGTCTTGCATGAAATCTTACGAGCAGTATAAACAGAGCGGCCGCCAACCTCGCCACCAGAAATATTCAATAATAAAACACAGCTGTCAGCGCTGGCTTTTCCCAAGCAGAGTTTGTCATTCTTGCCGTTAGAAATGCTGACAAAGACAAAAACTGTAAAATGAAAGCCAGTTTTCTTTTCCCCACGAAAGAGGGAGGTTTTTGTGAACTGCAGTCTAAATATTCACTTAAAAAACTAGAACGATCCATAAAAATAATTCAAGACAGAACTTCTCCTTGAAAACTCATTTTGGCCGAGGGTTCGTGAGAGACCTTGGTTGATCCTGGCTAGGATAATCGCTTTGATTTGAGAGCTGTGTCTTGATTATTAAAATACCCTCCAGCCCTTCTTCTTGGCTCGCCCCGGGGGTAATTAAGCGGGAGTCTTCTTAGCCGACTCCGGGTGATGGAGTGGACGTGGAGCTGGCAGCAGTGGCTGGCTCCTCTTGTTGGGACTTTACGACAGTAAAATCTTATAACTGTTCTGTGCAAAGAGAAAGACCCAGATGTGGGCGACAAGAAATGTCTGGAGCCACACAACTCAATCCTCTGGCCTCAAAGTTTCCCACTCCCTGGGGTCCCAAAGAGGCCAGAAGGAATTTTAGTAATAAAAACAGAGCTTTTGTGGGGAGCAGGGTGCAGGGAGATAAGGATGCTGAAAGGACATGTGTTCCATGCAATCCTGTGTTCTCCAGGTTTTTTCTCATCAGGAAGATATGTACCACCAAAGATACACATCCAAACCAGGGTGCGGGCTGTGAGGGGAGGCAGGAGATGGGAAACGGGGGTAGTGGGGAGTAAGAGAGTAAGTGAGGCGAGATGGAGGATTTCCAGGGACTGGGGAAGATGGAGAGCTTTTTTTTTTTTTAACTTTTAATTTTATATTGGAGTATAGCCAATTAACAATGTTGTGATAGTTTTAGGTGGACAGCAAAGGGACTCAGCCACATGTATACATATACCCATTCTCCCCATAACTCTCCGCTCCCATCCAGGCTGCCACATAAAATTGAGCAGAATCCCCTGTGCTGTACAGTAGGTCCTTACAGGTTATCCATTTTAAACATAGCAGTATGTACATGTCCAGCTCAAATTCCCTGACTGTCCCTTCCCTCCATCCTTCCCCCTGGCAACAAAAAGTTCATTGTCTAAGTTTGTGAGTCCTTTTCTATTCTGTAAATAAATTTATGTGTATCATTTCTTTTTAGATTCCATATATAAGGGGTGTTATATGATATTTCTTCTTCTCTGACATTTCACTCAGTTTGATCATCTCTAGGTCCATCCATTGCTGCAAATGACATTATTTCATTCTTTTTAATTGCTGAGTAATGGGAAAAGATGGAGAATTTTGAGCTTAGGAGTTAGATACATTCAAATCTCTGCACCTAAGACCCCAAACAGACCAAAAAAAAAAAAAAGAAGAAGAAGAAGAAGAGCATTAGGAGCAGGGAAAAGTGACACTGAATAGCACATGTTAGTGGTTCAATGCAGCGTGTCATAGATTTCAGCCTGGAACAACGATTGCCCAGATCTCAAAGTGGCTTCTACCTTTGGTGGCTCTTTCTGCCTGTGGTTTCTGTTTAAGGACTGATTACATTTAGCCAAGTGCTCACAGAGGCCAGACAAAAAGATGGCCCTGCCCTTGGATGCCTCTCTGAGCATGAAGCACAATGACAGGGCAGCAAAGGGGAGAACACTGTGACTTTAAAAGAGCAATTTTTACCCTAGCAGCAGGGAAGGACTGTTATCACTTTTAAAAAAAAATTCCATATTTATTCCTGCCTTGCCTTAACACAGAGGCGCTGGATGCAATTGTAACGAGTTCACTCCAGAGCTGCAGGCTTCCTTCGGACTCCAGGCAGGGATGCTGTAATCAAATGCACAGGTCTTATCTCCTTCGAATAAAGCTACCTCCAGCTGAGAAGAGGGCAGGGCAGCGACTGGCAGGAATGTGCTGCCTGGGGTTCCAGGGCTGGCAGCAGAGTCACCCAGGCTGGTGTCTTGACCTCTCCCATTTTCTTTCATCTCCTTTCACTTTGATTGGAGCATCACAGACATTCAGAAAGTGCAGACTCCCTCAATCTTGCCAACCAGGAGGACCCACTAGAGGACCAACTAGGTGACCCACACCCAGATCAGGCAGTGTAGACACAATCTGCAGCTGCCACCCCCCCTGATCTCCTGGAGCCGCTCAGAGTGGCTGCCTCTCGGCCACACTTGAAAGTGAAAGTGATAGTCACTTAGTCGAGTCTGACTCTTTGTGACCCCGTGGACTGTAGCCTGCCAGGCTCCTCTGTCCATGGAATTCTCCAAGCAAGAATATTGGAGTGGGTTGCCATTTCCTTCTCCAGGGAATCTTTCCAACCCTGAGATCGAACCCGGGTCTCTTGCATTGCAGGGAGTTTCTTTACCATCTGAGCCACCAGGGAAGCCAGACTTTGGAAGGGTTAATCACCTCAGACAGGCCTCCCCCATCCTCTTTCTACTCATCAGCTCAGAGAGCTAGGGAGGGGATCCACTGACTAGACAGCTTCAGATCAATCAATAAAATAGTGTTTAAAAAATGAAGTTAAGTGCACCATCTCTCCATTCCATGGGTTGGGCTTGCCCCGGGACACTGCTGGTGTTGCAGGTCCCCCAAGGTAGGCAGTGCCCAGGTTTCTTGCTATGTTGAATGAATTCAGTCTACTGAAACACAGCATCCCGGGTAGGGACCGGGAGCAAGCGATAGCTTTTCGTTTTAAGCCTTCAAAGTATGTTTTTGTCACACTGAAGGAGAAGACTGCAGAGTCCAGGATGGACTCTCCACCTCTCCTCGAGTATCCATAGCTGGCTTGGCACCAGTGTTGTCCCCATCCCACAGCCCTTCATGAATTCCTGCGGGTCTCCCATGGAACCTACCCCATTCGAGACCCTCGAGTGCCTTTCAAGATAGCTTGACCTGTGAAGTAGGAGGACGACTGATGTGGGAGACCTGGGTTCAATCCCTGGGTTGGGAAGATCCCCTGGAGGAGAGCATGACATCCCACTCCAGTATTCTTGCCTGGAGAATCCCCATGGACAGGGGAGCCTGGCAGATTACAGTCCATGGGGTTGCAGGGTTGGACATGACTGAGTGACTAACCCAAGGCTGTATATTGTCACCCTGCGTAGTTAACTTATATGCAGAGTACATCATGAGAAACGCTGGGCTGGAAGAAGCACAAGCCGGAATCAAGATTGCCAGGAGAAATATCAATAACTTCAGATATGCAGATGACACCACCTTTATGGCAGAGAGTGAAGAGGAACTAAAAAGCCTCTTGATGAAAGTGAAAGAGGAGAGTGAAAAAGTTGGCTTAAAGCTTAACATTCAGAAAACTAAGATCATGGCATCTGGTCTCATCACCTCATGGGAAATAGATGGGGAGACAGGGGAAACAGTGTCAGACTTTATTTTTTTGGGCTCCAAAATTACTGCAGATGGTGATTGCAGCCATGAAATTAAAAGATGCTTACTCCTTGGAAGGAAAGTTATGACCAACCTACACAGCATATTAAAAAGCAGAGACATTACTTTGCCAACAAAGGTCCATCTAGTCAAGGCTATGATTTTTCCAGTGGTCGTGTATGGATGTGAGAGTTGGACTATAAAGAAAGCTGAGCACTGAAAAATTGATGCTT
Source organism: Odocoileus virginianus (assembly GCF_023699985.2). Lineage (NCBI taxonomy): Eukaryota > Metazoa > Chordata > Mammalia > Artiodactyla > Cervidae > Odocoileus > Odocoileus virginianus. The sequence goes on from NC_069682.1 coordinate 54,272,955, forward strand.
TTGAACTGTGGTGTTGGAGAAGACTCTTGAGAGTCCCTTGGACTGCAAGGAGATCCAACCAGTCCATCCTACAGGAGATCAGTCCTGGGTGTTCATTGGAAGGACTGATGCTGAAGCTGAAACTCCAATACTTTGGCCACCTCATGTGAAGAGTTGACTCATTGGAAAAGACCCTGATGCTGGGAGGGATTGGGGGCAGGAGGAGAAGGGGACAACAGAGGATGAGATGGCTGGATGGCATCACCGACTCGATGGACATGAGTTTGAGTCAACTCCAGGAATTGGTGATTGACAGGGAGGCCTGGCGTGCTGCAATTCATGGGGTCACAAAGAGTCGGACACGACTGAGTGATTCAACTGAACTGAACTGAACTGAACTGAGTGTCTAACCACATGGACAGGTCCTCAAACATTCACCATGAACCTACCATGTGCCAAGTAATCAAAATCAACAACAATGACCCTATGCTGATCACCATTCTAAAGACTGTAAGGTACAGTTCCGGCGAGGCAGAAAAGGAAAGACGACCTCAACAGAAGTAGGTTACCTTTATTCAGGCAAGGAGGGGTGACAGTCGGCCTAACAACCAGGCTGAGTGCCGAGAGGGATCAGGGAGGCTTCATACTTATAGGGAGGTTTGTGGAAGCGATAAGGGAAATTCAACCAGGCAGGATATTTTGAGTATTCTTTTGTTGAGATGACATCTGTAGTTGGGCAGAGGGTGGTAAGTCTTCTGGGCGGGTGTAGGGGGTGGAAGGTTTCCAGACAGGGGGTGATAAGTCCCAGATGGATGCAACCGGCCTGGAGCATCAGGGAGGAACTAAAGTTATGCTTTGTTTTCTCCAAAGTTAGATGATTCAGCAAGGGGACTTTGAGACTGTTGTTCTCTTTTCTAGGCCCAAAATACTCCTTCAAAGACCCTTCCAGGTATCAGCTCCTTGAGTTTTTACAACACCGTAGGGTGATAAGTAGGGAGGGCTATCTGAGCAGCAGGGAAACTGAGGTACAGGAATTAGAGTAAGTTGCCAAAGTCACAGTGGTCATAAATTGAGGAGGTAAGATTCCAATCCCATCAGTCTAGCCTCAGGGCCATGGCCCTGACCCTTGTGCTCCAGGGACACGGACAAAAGCCTCAGTCCAGGTGGGAGGGAGATCCCAACTCAGGCAGATGGAGACCTGTCAACACTTCAGACCACTGAACCTGCAGCTCTGCCTCTATCAGAGGCCTTGAAAGGAGTAGACATTCCACTCACTGCCCGGGGCTGCCACACTACCGAAGGCCCTCTTCGAGTGAGCACAGCCCTAGCGCAGGAATTTTGTTCTTCCATAAAAGGAAGCTGTATTTGCAGAAGGAGCCACATTTGGCTGGTGAAATTCATCCAATCGAAAGTTGTACCCGAGTTGTTATAATTCAAACTCAGATGTCGATTTCAACTCCTATCTCACAACTATTTTGGGCCCAGGAAAGCCCACAAGTGTGTCTATTCTGAGACGACACAAAAAGATCCAGTTAGAAAAATGTTCAGAGAAACTTGGGAATTATAATTACTCCTACACCCGAGAGCATTCAGCTACTCTCATTTCATAAAGTGGCTTTGCAGAAACTGCATCTTAATGTTCTGCCCCAAAGACGGTGGCGTGGGGGGTGATGATACTTTTAATTGATAGAAGGCTCCCCCATTGGGAGGCTTGGAAGGCGAAAGGGCCCAGGAATTTGTGAGCAAGCAGCTGTCCCTGGGAAGGCGCAGAGGGGGCTCCGCGGAGCTCAGACAGGAGAGGGCCCATCACACGGAAGAGAAGAGGAGGGATCAGATGAGGAAGAGCCAGAGGCTGGACAAGATAAAATATCAGCCTCATTCTAGAAACAACAATCTTGGCCTCCATTTAATAGCGGTTTTGTTTCTGGCCAAGACTCTACTAAACCCCGGACAAGTATGAACTCATGTATTTATCAAAAACAGTTCCTTAAAATAGATTCATTGGGATCTCAGCAGCATTTGGGATTTCACAGCTGAAAAGTTAAAGCAGAGAGGGTTGAGTCTGGAAAGTCACACAGCAGAGTAATGAATCCAGGGTTTGAACGCAAGCCCCTGACTCCTGGGTCTGCCCTCCGTCTTGTGTAATGCTCAGACCTTTAGAGTGGGTCAAAGGGTGGCTCCCTGAAAGATGTGTCCACATCCTGTTCCCTGGAACCTGTGAATGTGGCCTTATTTGGAAAAGAGGTATTTGTAGATGAACTTACAGATCTTGAGATGGGAGCATACTGCATTATCCAGCTAGAACTTAAATCCAACAATAAGAGAGACACAGAGAAGAGGAGCCAGGTAACATGGAAGCAGAAACTGGAGAGGTGAGGCTGCAAGCCAAGGAAGCCAAAACCATCAGAAGCTGAAAGAGGCCCAGACATAATGGAGATTATGTCTGGGCCTCTTTCAGCTTCTGGTTTGATTCCTAGATCGGGAAGATTCCTTGGAGAAGGGATAAGCTACCCACTGGCTCAGCCGGTAAAGAATCTGCCTACAATGCAGGAGACCAGGGATTGATCCCTAGGTCAGGAAGATGCCCTGGAGAAAAGAACTGCTATCCACTGCAGTACTCTGGCCGGGAGAATTCCATGGACAGAAGAGCCTGGCAGGCTACAGTCCATGGGGTTGCAAAGAGTTGGACACGACATGAGTTCACACACTCACTCAGGCTTCAGAAGAGGCACCCCTGCTGACACCTTGATTGTGGACAAGGAAGAGATAGTTGACTGAGAAGATGGTAGGCTAGCGCCTCAAAATAACCATCTTGTCTGGTCCTGGACGCCAGGTTCTGTTATGGATCAGACATAGGGGGAGGTGAGGATACAAAGTAAAAAGACCAATTTAATTCTTGCAAAAGGCTCAAGCAGGAGGATGTGTTAGTTTTACTTCCTTACAGCCCTTCACAGATGGACAGGGTCAGGCTATCTCCCTATAAGCCAAACAAAGGCACCCCAGCCCAAGGGTCAGGCAGAGGGGGCCAGGCAGGGTTCCCTGAGGCAAGCCATTATGTATGCCTGTAATAACAAAAGTGGCAAAAGAAGAGTTAAAGTCACAGAAGCAGATCAAGTATGGATTCAAAATTAACCTTTACAGTTACATTCTGGCCCCCAGAACTGTGAGCAAATACCTCTGTGTTGTTTCAAGCTATTTAGTTGGTGGTAACTTGCTACAGTGTCTGCAGGACATGGACACACCAGCTCTATAAGGTTAATACTCAATTAGAATGAGGACACCCAGGCTCAAGGGGTTAAGCGACCATAAGCACACATGGCAGGTGGCCAAACAAAGACTCAGACCCCGTCTGTCTTCACACAGCTCTCCTCATCAGCCCATGGAGCATTCCTGGGAAGTATTCTAAGGGGGATCTTGGGATCAGGGAAGAGAGAAATGTCCCGAAACAACATAGGGTTCTGTGCCGGGGAGAGACTCGGTCAGCCAGGGTTCTGGAGCACGTGCTGTGGAGCATGGGTTAGACAGCGGGCTCTGGGCCACCATGGTTTGATCTGCTTGAGCGCTCCCAGTCCTGGGAACCTGAGCCAGGCTCTCCACCTTTAATACACTCTGTTTGGAAATGCTTCCTTTGTGTTGGGCTCAAACCACCTCCCAAGGATCTTCGCCACCCCCTGAGAGTTCCTCTGTGCATGTCAGAGTGATGGGACTTGTGTGGTCATGGAGATCTGCTGCCCCACAATATCTGAGCAAAGATTTTGCCCTCCAAGTGCTTGTGGTCAGCCAGGGAATTCACTTGAAGCTATCTGACATCAAGGTTGGATTGGCAGAGGAAATCAGTTCAAGATTCCAGAAGACAAGGCTCCTCTTCTCATCTCTTGAGTCATCTTGCCCAGCACAGGGTTGCCCAGAAGAGGTGGAGGAATAACCAGGATGATGTTAATAAACACAGCGATAGCTCCCACGGTCCACTGCTGCCAATGGCCAGGTACCGCTCTGAAGCCTTTTGTTTCATCCCTATCTGACTCCCACCTTAGCTGCCATCACTATTCCTATCTTACAGAGAAGAGGAGGTGAGACTCATTCTAGCTGAGTCCCTTTTCTCATGTTATGTGGTCAGCAAATTTCCAAGCAAAGATGGGAACCTATACCATCTAAGTCCGGAGCTATGCTCCTGGTCTCTTTTTTCCCAAAACTGCCCACTTATGGATGAAGCACTTTGCACCACTGCTGTTTCTGCTAGACTCTGGACCATTTCCCTGGCTGTGGTCACCCTCCCAGCATCTCCTCAGGCCTGTGCCATGAGTACCTTCAATGAATAAGGGAATGGGATGGAAAAAGGGTGGGCCCCAGTAAGCTACTTGGCCTGATTGGATCCACATTGACTCGAATGGACTTAATCTGAGTTGACTTGGCTTGAGACAACTTCACACGAGTTAATGAGCTGAACAAAAAATTGTTTAGGACTATTTCTGGGAAACTGAAGAAATCTCACTTTACCTTTTTGGACTGAGACTCATCCAGGTCTCTTCCCTGGGACTATGTTGGAGACGGGAACTGGGCAAGGTGTTGGGGAGAGTGGATGGGGGAAGAGGCTGTGGGGAAAGGGTCTCAGCAGTGACAGCTCTGGGAGCCTGGGCAGAGCCAGCCAGGACAACAGACGTCAGTGCAGGGCAAAGGCAGCTGAGTCCATGCCAGGAGCTGGGTTTTCGATCCTGAGCCAAGCCTTGAATAGAGGCCAGTTTGGACACAGACAGAGAGGAGATCGGAGGTCAGGTAAATAGTGAGCTCCATGCAGCCCCAGCCATGCCCACAAGCCACAGGACACTGCCCACTCGGTGTGCACGTGTGAGGAAGGAACTGAGACCCATGGCCTTGAGCCCCCAAGGGTTTCCATTGGGGTCAGCATGGTCCAGGGTCCATGAGGGCATTTGCCATCCACGGTTTCATCTCTGACTTTGATTCTGGAAGTTCCTTTCCCTCTTGGAGGCAATGCAGAGTTTTGGGAAGAGTGAGAGCTTTTGACGTCAGACAGGCTTGAGTGAGTGACTCAGAAAGACTTGCTGTGGGCAGGTGGCTTTAGCTCTGGGCGCCTCTAGTTTCTCATCCATAAAGTGGGAATAATATTATGCAGACTAGAAACTGCTCTGTGGAGAGCACTGATATGACATGCAGCAGGTGCACAATTAATGCTCTGCAAGTGTGGCCTGGGGAGGTGGAGGGGGGGGAGCGGAGGCATGAAGGCCGAGCTGAGACCATCCTCATCCTCCTGTGGCCACCCAGCTGCCCACATGTCGATTTCTCCCTCTGCCTCGCTTGGTGATCTGACAAGTCTCTCTGACTGTATGCACTTCACGTGCGTGATCCCGTTAAGTCCTTGCAAGAACCCTATTACCACCCCCACTCTGCTCATGAGGAAGCCAAGTTTCTGAGACCACTGTCTTGGTTTGGCCAGGACTGAAATGTCACATGGGTTTGGTGATGGACAGGGTTAGTGATGGAGTTGGTGATGGACAGGGAGGCCTGGTGTGCTGCAGTTCATGGGGTCACAAAGAGTCGGACATGACTGAGCAACTGAACTGAACTGAAATGTCACCTAGGACGTGGGACTTCTGGTGCTAAAACTGAAAACCAGGCAAGCTGATCACCCTAGACGAGCAACCTGCCTGTCTTCACGACCAGCCCTCCACAGGGCACAGGCAGCTGAGGTGGCTGGATCCCAGGGTGCACAGACCCAGAGCAGCATCTCCCCAGGAGTCATCCTTGATGGAGACATGTCAGGCAAACATGGACCATCTCCTTCTTCCACCCTCCACAAACCCCGAGAGAAGTTTCAGGTGAGTTTGTCCAAAGAGTCATCCTCAGGCTTCCCTGGTGGTCCAGTGGTTAAAAATCTGCCTTACAATGCAAGGGCCACTGGTTCAATCTGTGGTCTGGGAAGATCCCACGTGCCGTGGAACAACTAAGCCGGTGTACCACAAGTACTGAGCCTGTGTGCTAGAGCCCAAGAGCCGCAAGTATTGAGCCCACATGCTGCACCTACTGAGGCCTGCATGCCCTAGAGCCCATGCTCTGCAACAAGAGAGAAGCTACCGCGATGAGAAGCCTGCATACCGTGATGAAAACTAACCCTGGCTCACTGCAACTGGAGAAAGTCCACACACAGCAATGAAGACCCATCACAACCAAAAAATAAAATAAACAAATAATAAGTCTTTAAAACACAAAACAAAAAGAGTCAGCCTTAGTGTGAGTCCATCATGTTTCCCAGCATCCCCCAGAAAAGGCCTCCCCCAGCCCCATTTCACAGCATATGTTAACTGAGGACTCCCGAGGTCAAAGAGGTTCCCTTGGGGCCTAGAACCACACAGGTCTGCACCCGCAGGCCCCTGGAGGTCTGGAATTGACTTTGGAAATAGTCAGAAGTATTTGTGGGAAAGAAGAACTGTCACTCAGGTTTCATCTGGAGCATAGACAGTCATTTTGTAACATTCCTAAACCCAACCCAAGGCAGAGCAAACAGGGAAGTAAACATCGGTCTGCGTCAGGGGGCCTGGCTCAGGGAGAGTCACCCACCTCCAACTCCAGCCTGAGCCCAGGGGGGAGGCAAGTGGGGGGACAGAGAGGGGTGGGCAGGCAGGCTGCGGAAGCACGTAAGAAGGGGCAGCTTCTCCGCAGAGCTGCACCCTGCATGGTTTACAGACCCAGCGCCATGGCCTTGAGAATGAAAGTCACCATTACACCACTGGCATGTTCTGGATGGATGGCAACACTGCCAGCTTTCCCTGGGGGTGGGTGGATCCCCCAGCCCACTGGGCAGCTGCCCGCCACCCTCAGTCACAGCGCCTTGTTTGACTGCGCCTGAAACCAAGAAATTAGAACTCTGGATGGATCAGGAGCAGGCAGTGGGGTGACTGTGAGCGGTTGTCTGGTGCAGGATCTGGGTTCTGGGCCCCAGAAAATGCCAATTCTGGGCATCAAAGAGGAAACCACTGTTTTCAGCAAGGGGGCTCCGAGGGGCTCAGGTTCCTCTGCAGGCATGGGGGGTCCTGGGACAGACAGGACCTGAGAAACAAAGTCACCATGGGGAATAAAGTGGGAAGATTAGTCTTCGTCGTCATCATCACCATTTGTTTTAAATAGAGCTTAGAGCACTAGGGCTTTTCAGATATTTTCAGCTTTATTCCCACAGTGGCTCCAGGGGCAGGGCAGTTTCCAGCCAATATTCTCAGCTTGGGGGAAACTGGGCCCCCCATCCTGAGGTCTCATTCATTCCTAACCTGTCCATATGCTCACCTGAAAGGTGGGGATCTGCATCAGTTGGGACAGTCCTGGGCCAGTGAGGAGGCTGCCCCCGGGGGAGGGAGGGGGCCCTCCAGCCTCCTCACTGCCCTGAGTGCTTTGTCCTCTTTTGGGCCCCCAGCCCCCCAGCTGAGGGTTGGGTTGGTGTGGACTTATTTCAGCCTTGGACTCTCAAGGAGCCCAGGGGCTGCCCCATGGAGGGATCTGAGACTGGACCCCCAACGCCATCCAAGTCGGGATTTCAGCAGACAGTCCCTGCTAGTCATTCTCCCAAGACGCTGAGCCACACGGGGAGGGCAGGGCTGTGTTATCACAAGTCCCACAGACCCTGGGATTTCTGGACTTTCACCTCATTGTAGCATGGGGACCACTCAAATAGGGATTCTCCAGGGCCTGCCTCCCTTCTGCAAGCAGTTCCTGCCATGGGTTCCCAGCACTGTTGTGTTTAAAGCAAGAGCCGAGGGTTGCCCCTACTTGGGAATGGAACTTACAAGGACAATAGCATAGTTAAAGGATGGAGAGAGAGAGAGAGAGATTCCATATGTCATTGTCAGATCCCCTGGATCTAGCCATTCCTGAAGCTGGTTAATCTCTGAACATTTTTTCTCAAGCTAGTTTGAGTTGAGCTTTTGTTACTTGAAATGGAAAGAGTCCTGTGATAAACACACTCAGTTTGAGATACTGATCCTTTGCTGCTTATATTACTAGACAAACAACAAGGACATTTGAACCTGGTTCAGTGACCCCCAAAGAATAATAGCGTTGGGGCCTAGGCTGCTTACAAGTGGGGAGCACAGCTTGATGATGAGGAGTTTCCTGCTCCTATGAGTCCTAAACTTTTTCTAGACACCCACCAGCAGCCTGATGGCTAAAACAGCATTTGAATCCACCCCCGATGGGGCTGCATGAATATCAGCACCAGCCCTGGATGAAGGAGGAATATCAGCCCTGGATGGAGGGCACATGTTTTCTGTAGGGTGGGGGGTAACTTTCTTTTCTGGCTCATTATCGGAGTGGCTCTGGGGGCTCACCAGACTGAATAAAGGAAAGCCAGGAGCCAGGATTAACCTGACGTCCAACACTTCACAGCTTCCACACCAGGGTGTCAGCATAACCTGGAATCTTCCAGGGGGAGAGATGCACTGGAGGAGAGGAACCCTTAGATTTAGGTGGACGACTCTCTGGGTGCAAGCAAGCTGACCCTCCCTCCAGCTGTGACAGGTCTCAGCAGCAGTTTTAGGGACAAGCCAATGCTAAGTGCACAGTAAGGTCTGCAAGCTTACAGCTGATGGAGAGATCCAGCCCAGGAGATAATGGAGATGTCTTAGAAGGCAGCAGAGTGGTGGCAAGTGGCAGGAGGGCCTCAAGGTGAGCAAATGTGGCTGAAGAGCAGGAAATGCAAGTGTGAAGAGAGAGAGACGGGAACAGACAGGCAGGCAGGACAGAGGCGGAGAGTGAGGAGATGAGAATCAACGTAGGCTCCTGTTCAACTTAAGAAAGGAGGAGTCAGGGGAAATTTTCCACTTTCTTCCCCTGAAATCTCCCTTACCAGACAGGCTTCTTCACTGCTGAGAAGATAGAATTTGTTTTATTATTTTTTTTCTTTCATCAGCAAACTGTCAAATTACAGATGCTCGGCATGAAGAGGAAGTCAGACTCTTCAATCCCTTTGGATTTTTTCAGATAAAATTTCTTGGCTCTGTCTCTCTGTCACATCATTGAGGAGTTTATTTTCTTTGGGGTAACGGTGTCAACTCTGATTAACTTTCAATAAGACAGCCTCAGCAGTGAGTGGCCGTGATGGGAAACTAGAAAACATCATTTGGGGTCTTTTGAGGGTTTTGATGAGTCAGTCACTTCTTTTCTCCCTCCTAAAGCGAAGGCAGTTTTAGTGGATGTGGAGGTGATTTTGTTTTTATGAATCAGAAGGTAATGAGGGGAAATGGGCTGTTAAACTTTTTGCTGGACTGGAACGTGCCCACTGACCTACAAGCCCATCAGGAGCACCTGGGCATCAACTCACTCCATGTTCACGGCAGGTCCTCTGGGCTCTACCCATTTCACAGATGAGCATCTGAGGCTCAGCAGCATCAGTGACCCAAGATCACATGGCTTCATGGGGTGGAACTAAAGTCCAGCCCCCAGCCAGCAGTCCAGAGTACACACCCTTCCTCACTGACCACCACCTGCTCTAATCAGTGTTGGCCACAAAGTGGATATCACATGTTCTGCAGCTGACGGCCCCAAGCTTTGGCTGAGAACCTGACCCAGCGATTCCCAACAGGTACACAGGACGTGTTACTGAATGAATCCTCACCTCATATACACGTACTGGACAGACATCCTGGGAAACTACAGAGGAGGCTTTTCCAGAGATGAAACTCACCATTGACAAATGCTTCATTGGAATCCCCCTGAAAGCAGACCCTGAGACTGAGCGTGGATTCAGCCCCCGAGATAGGGGAACGACTCCAGGAGGCAGGGGTTGGGAAGGAAGGATGATAAAGCTGCAGTTTCCCAGGTGATGCTAGTGGTAAAGAATCCACCTGCCAACATAAGAGATGCTAGAGACATGGGTTCAATCCCTGATTTGGGAATATCCCTTGAAGGAGGAAATGGCAACCCATTCCAGTATTCTTACCTGGGGAATCCCATGGAGTCACAAAGAGTCGGACAGGACTGAGTGTCTAAGCACACACACGTGAGCTGTTTCCCTCTGAGGAACTCTGGAAAACATCCTGGAGTTGTCCTGTACCAGGTACCGGAGTCTTCACCCACTGATTCCCACCCTCCTGGCTGAGGGCTGCCACAGGCACTTACTGGCCACCCCTTCACGTGGAGTGGGCAAGCTCTGGGGTGCAAGAAAGAGTCAGCTGGCAGCCAAGCTGGTAACAGAAGACAAAGGATGCAGAGGTGAGCTGGCCGGGCTGCAGGAGAACTTAGAATGGTCGAGGGAACCGCGTAGGACAGCAGCGTCTGCAACAGGAGTCAAGAGAGGACAGTGAAAGAAGCGACATTTTTGAGGGCTTACTATTTGCCAGCATCTTAGTCTGTTTGGACTGCTATAACAGAATACTACACACTTGGTGGCTTATGCATACAGACGTGCTAATTTGCATCACCTGTGTCTGACTCTTTGTGACCCCCATGGCCTGTAGCCTGCCAGGATCCTCTGTTCATGGGATTCTCCAGGCAAGAATACTGGAGTGAGTTGTTATTTCGTCCTCCAGGGAATCTTCTTGACTCGGGGATTGAACCCACATCTCTTATGTCTCCTGCATTGGCAGGTGTGTTCTTTACCACTAGCACCACCTGGGGAGCCCAGGTGGCTTATAAACAATAGAAGTTTATTTTTCACAGCTCTGCAATCTGGAAGTCTAACATCAGTGTGCTGGCAGGTTTGGTGTCTGGTCAGGGTTTCCTGGTTCATGGATGGCTGTCTTCTCACTCAGTTCTCTCATGAAGGAAGGAGAGTCGCTCCCTGGAGTCTGCTTTTCAAGGACACTAACCTCATTCCTCAAGGTGGAGCCTCATGACCTGATCACTTCCCAAAGGTCTCATCTCTGATACTGTCACACTGGGGGTTAGGAGTCTATTAATAACATATGGATTCTACTATAGACATTCAGTCTACTCTCCCCACTCCCAGTCTGTAAGCACTTATATCTCCACGCTGCAAGTGAGGAAAGTGAGGCACAGAGAGGTTATTATCTCACCCAGTGTCACTGGTGGCTCAGTATTAAAGAATGTGCTTCCTAGTCCAGGAGACATGGGTTCGATACCTGGGCCAGGAAGATCCCCTGGAAAAGGAAATGGCTACCCACTCCAGTATTCTTGCCTGGAGAATCCCATGGACAGAGGAACCTGGCAAGCTGCAGTACATGGGGTCGCGAAGAGTCAGACACAACTGAGCAACCAAAGAGTAACAACAACAGGTCGCTCAGCCAGTAGGCAGCAGACAAAGGTGAGGCTGGGCAGTCTGGACTCAGAGCTCATGCTCTTAAGCAGAGCTGGGACTCAAGCAACTGAGCAAGGCACCCAGGTTTAAAATTTAAGGAGACACCACTCTTGGGGTTGGTCCTGTGCAGAGCTGTTGCCTGAGAGTCAGGCCTCCTTACATTTTGCACCCTAAGTGCCTCACCTTGGTCTGGGCCCTGCTCACAGTTCACACCCTGCCCATGAGATGAGCCTCCTTGCTCCCCAACCAGCAGCATGTCCTTCACAACCTGAGCTGTTCTGAGACTGACCGAAGGTCATATGTCCCGACATGCAGAATGGGTAATTGAGACAGTCATGCAGATTGCTTATGCAAGAAATAATTTGTCCCTTTGGTCTGAATTTTTCAAGAGGCTTTAAGTAATTGAGCATAAAATACATCACAGCTTTATTTTTAAATGTATTCAGAGGACTTCTAGGTCTCCGTCCAAGATATAGAGTTGAGAACCCTTCATTCTCATCCTCACAAGAAAAGTGTGTAACAAACTGAAAATCAACATTTCTTCTTATATCCTTCAGAGAACTGAAGTCCCGGGGCAGACTGCTGCCCCAGAAACTTAGGAGACAGGCAGGCAGATACAGAGTTCCAGCTTATGGGGACAAGAAGCTGCTGGAGCCATTAACGGGCCGAAACGCGTAAGCAGAAAATGACTAATGGCTAGAGGCTGAATGTGGACTAGCTTGAGGTGAAAAACTCTGGGGTATCCCATTTCAAGAAGCATCCCATTCTTTGAGTTTTCCCTTCAGAAACCCCACTTGTGTTTCTGGCAGGAAGAAAGGGGAGCAACTATTTTGAAATATGCCCCCAAACTTCTGTTCTCCTTAGCAAAGGTCTGCACTCAAGGGTAAATAATTTACCAGAGCCTTCACACCTAGGGCAAGCTCAGCTGGATACCTGGAGTCCCATCTGGCATTTCATCTCACTTTAAGGGAGAGGAGAAAAGACTAACAAACCCATCTGAAGGTCACAGCCCAGGGCCTCGGGCCCACTGAACAGACTGGAGATAAGATGACTGCGGCGTCACTATACTAGCTCCAGTGTAAAAACAGGAGGTTACAACTGAGAAAAAAAGGACACAGATTCAGTTTAAGAAGGAATTCCCAAAGAAACCTAGAGGCAACAGGAGGGATGGAAACTTGCACATGAGAGGAATTCAAAGCCTTTAAAAAAAATTTAATTTATTTGTTTTAATTGGAGGCTAACTACTTTACAATATTGTAGTGGTTTTTGCCACACACTGACATGAATCAGCCATGGGTGTACATGTGTCCCCCATCCTTAACCCCCCCTCCTATCTCCCTCCCCTTCCCATCCCTCTGGGTTGTCCCAGTGTAGCGACTTTGAGTGCACTGTTTCATGCATCAAACTTAGACTGGTGATCTATTTCATATATGGTAATATACATTTTTCAATGTTATTCTCTCAAGTCATCCCACTCTCGCCTTCTCCCACAGAGTTCAAAAGTCTGTTCTTTATATCTGTATCGTTTTTGCTGTCTCGCATATAGGGTCATCATTACCATCTTTCTAAATTCCATATATATTTGTTAATATACTGTATTGGTGTTTTTCTTTCTGTTTTTACCTATGGTTACAACAAACATGAAACATAGCCCAGCTCTGAGCCAGACTGACCTAGCTCCTTACACTAAATCCTGTCTGCCTCAGCTCCTGTTACTCAATGCAACATGTCCAAATTTCCACAAAAGGTCCTCCGTCCATGGGATTCTCCAGGCAAGAATACTGGAGTAGGTTGCCATTTCCTTCTCCAGAGGATCTTTCCGACTAGGGATCAAACCCAGGTCTCCCGCATGGCAGGCAGACTCTTTAACCTCTGAGCCAGCAGGGAAGCCCCAACAAGGCATACTATAAAGCAAGAAAAAAACACTGTCTGAGAAGACAAAGCAGGCATTAGAATCCGACTAACAGCAGAGATATTAGAATTATCAGATCAGGAACTTAAAATAACTGTGATTAATATGCTGATAGCTTCTCCGATGGCTCATCAGGTAAAATGCAGGAAACACAGGAGACTAGGTTCAATCCATGGGTCAGGAAAATGCCCTGGAGAAAGAAATGGCAACCCACTCCAGTATCCTTGCCTGGAAAATTCCACGGACAGAGGAGCCTGGCACGCAACAGTCCACAGGGTCACAAAAAATCAGACACGACTGAGTGACTAAGCATGCACACACAGTATGCTAAGTGCTCCAATGGAAGAAGTAGACAGATGCGAGAACAGACAGATTCAAGATTACCATGTTCACGGTAATACCTCTCATACAGGGTCAACGAGCTCCAGAACATCCTCTCAGGACACATGCAGCCAAAGACAGCAGTGCTGATTTACAGCAAAAACCACCTGAAGGGACTTGGTCTTGGGGTCCTATTGCCATCTACTTCATATTATTTCCATGTTACAGTGAAGCATCCTCAACATTTGTGCCAAGAGCCAGTCAAACTCATGTTAGTCCCAAACGTCCGGTGAGCTCATACTGGAGAATTTCTTTTACTGTTTCTGAAACAGAGATGGAGTTGGGGGGTAGAGAGGAGGCCCTGGAGGCCCCAGCCATAAGGATACCCCAACTTGGTTGATGAGATGAACACTGAGAGACTAAGTGAGGAAATAAAGCATGACTGGGGTCCGTCTCCCAGTAAAACCCAGAGCCAATACGTGATTTCATTAGTGTGGGGACTGAAAATGGAAAAGTTCACTGATTACTTTTGGAGAAAACAAATGGCTGGGGGGCGAGGGGATGAGCTGATGTTTTCTTGCCTGAAGTTTAGTGAAATGCACTTCGTTTTCTCATATTTCTGCTCCACTGAGCCCTTCCCCTCTCCTGCCCAGGGCTGACCATGACTTCCTGTCCTCGGGCTGCTCTGGCCGCCGGGGCCCAGGGAAGAGGCATTTGAGGGTGACTAGGCTGGGGCAGGTGGTCTGACCCACCCCTGCCTCCAGCATGGGTGGGTAGCCATTCAGAGGAGTGTTTCAGGGAGCGGAGAGCTTCGATGGGAGACTGACCTGGAGGGAAGATGCAGGGGCTGGGGTCGTAGGAATAGTTGGGTGGTGGGCAGTTGCTTGAGGGCTGGAAGTTGATGGAATCATTTGAATAGGGTCAGCGGGCCCCACAGCAGCTGTGCTGGTCCACTAAGTCTCGCAAAGTTCAGCACAGAGTTTGCAGCACAGAATCCTTAACACAAAGCAGTGTTAAGGACTTTTCCCTGCCTTTTCCCAGAAGCACCAAACTCAGACCACTCCTGGAACCAGGGACTGGGGCCTTGGGAGGCATCTGGGGACAGACCCTCAGCCTGGCACTCTTGCTCCCAGATGCCATGGGTGAGATCGACTCATGGCTTTCCAGGAGGTGGAGGGACCAGTCTGGCCAGACTCCGGAGGCAAGTGGGTGATGGAAGTTGTGCAGGGCTGCCCATTTCTCATGTCTCACCTTTAGACCTTCTTACCTGTCTGTAATGAGAGTGTTTAAAGAGCTCTATACCAATTTGACTCCCCCGTGACCAGGCCTGGGCATCAAGGGGCCACCTCCAGGTCTCTGAGAGATTGGAAATGAAACACCCACCCCTTTGCCACACTTAGTGTTGTTTTCGTTCAGTCGCTAAGTTGTGTCCAACTCTTTGTGATCCCATGAACTGCAGTAGGCCAGGCCTCCCTGTCCTTCACCATCTCCCAGAGTTTGCTCAAACTCACGTCCACTGAATCGTGATGCCATCCAACCATCTCATTCTCTGTCGCCCCCTTCTCCTCCTTCCTTCAATCTTTCCCAGCATTAGGGTCTTTACAAATGAGTTGGCTCTTTGCATCAGGTGGCCAAAATATTGGAACTTCAGCTTCAGCATCAGTCCTTCCAATGAATATTCAGGGTTGATTTCCTTTAAGATTGACTGATTTAATCTCCTTGCAGTCCAAGGGACTCTCAAGAGTTTTCTCCAACACCACAGTTGGAAAGCATCAGTTCTTCAGTGTTCAGCCTTTTTTATGGTACAACTCTCACATCCATACATGACTACTAGAAAAACCATAGCTTTGACTACAATGGACCTTTGTCAGCAAAGCAATGTTTTTGCTTTTTAACATGCTATCTAGTTTATTTCATAGCTTTTCTTCCAAGAAACAAGCATCTTTTAATTTTGTGGCTAGAGTCACCATCACTTAGTGTGGGGAGTAGCAACAGGCAGCCTCCCCTCTGAACCTGCATGAAGCTCCCACGGAGACCACCTAGAAATGGGGGGGACACATGGCAAGAGGGAGTGGGTGGGGCAGCTTTCCATTCTTCATCAGGCTGGCATTGCCCAGCACTCCCCACCCCCACTTTGGTTTTCTGAAGCACACGGGACCTTGATTTGGAGGCACAGGCTCCGGTGGGGACCCCAGGCAGGACTCTGTCCGTAGGAAACTCCAGGAGGCACTGCAGCCTGATGGTCTGTGTGTGGGCCCTGGAGCCAGGGGGCTTGGGTCTCAGGTCTATAACTTTGGTGAGTTTCTGTAGTTCTCTGTGTCTCGGTTTACTGATCTGTGCAGTGAGCCTCAGTGGGGGCAGAGCTGGCAGATAGCACCCACTTGGTGCATGAGGCCCTCTGCCATTTTGTCCTTTCCTGTGGGGGGTGGGGATCTTTGCTCTTGATTCAGGTCTCACCCACAAAGGCCACCTCCTCAGAGTGGTCTTCAGTGATCCTGCTTCCTCCGCTGGTTGCCTACCCGCTCCCACCACTCTCAGTTCAGTCACTCAGTCGTGTCTGACTCTTTGCGATCCCTGAACTAAACTGACATTGACGGGAGAGGGTAGGCAACCAGCAGAGGAAGGAGGGTCCCATCACTCTAGGCGTCGTAGTTTAATTTGTTTCTTTGTACGGCTTGTGGCTCTCCCAGTAGAGCACGGGCTTCAGGAGAAAAGACTCCATCAGTCCTGCCCGTGACCCCATCCTGCTGCTGATAGGCTCTGGCACAAAGCAAGTACCAAGAAATATTTGTGAACAAAAGAGCAGATCTTTTCACGTGTCTATTTTGGCTTCCCACCTGGCACAGGTCAGCACAGGGTCCTGTAACACCTGGGCCAGGTACAGAGGAGCACCCCGCTGGGGAGATGCTAGATGCAGGAACTGTGAAGAGAGGAATCCCAGGCCGGGCGCCAGGGCTCAGGGCCTCCTGGGCGCCATCCGCCATCAAACCAGTTGTGAGTGATCTGTACAGACTCCCAAAACAGAGCCTGCTTTCAATTCCTTCCTGTGGAATGCTGTTTTTCAGACTCTCCGAAAAGCCTGCACCCAGAGAGGTGCTGTCCAAATCTCCAGGTGCCCTCTCCCTTGAGAAGGAGAGACACATCCCCCTTCCCCATGCCTGAGCCAGGAAAGGTTGGCAGCGTCAGTGCCCCCCGCCTCCAGCTTTGCACAAGCAGTCCCAGCAGTCAGGAGGCTGTATGGGCTGACGCCTCCCAGAGTTTTCAAAACATTTGGCTGGAAATAGGAAAAGTGGAACCATATTGTGATTCAGGCGAAAGATAAGAGCTGGGCAAGCAAGCTCCCCTGGACTTCGTATTTTCATTTTCATCAAAGAGCCTCCTTCAGCCCACAAGCCCCATGAGCAACCAGCCTGGCCAGCAATGGCTTCCAAGGGCCATTCCACCTCTAAGACCCTCAGGCTCCTTATCTGCTAAATGGGGGTAATGAGACCTCCCACCTCACCAGCTGCTGTGAAGGTGGCATGGAACACCGTATGTATAATGTGATGGACATGCCATAAACCCAAGTCCCTTTCCTCTCTGCACCCCAGATGTTTGGGTTGTGGAGCACATCACTGATAGGTTACTTTCTCTATTTAAGAAGGTCTATCTTGGGGACTTTTCTGGTGGTCCAGTGGTTAAGACTTCACCTTCCAGTGCAGGGGGTATAGGTTGAATCCCTGGTCAGCCTAAGATCCCACATACCATGTGGCCACAAAAACCAAAACGAAACAGAAGCAATATTGTAACAAATTCAATAAGGGCTTTAAAAATGGTCCACAACAACAACAAAATCTTTAAAAAAAAAAGAGAGAAAAAAACAAAGGTCGAGCTCTTTGAGCTCATCTCCTAACACCCACCCCGTGATTCACTGACTTCTTGGATTTCCCAGTAACATTCCTACCTCAGGGCCTTTGCACTTGCTGTTCTCTCTGCCTGGAACTGTCTGATATTTTCCCGGCTATCTCCCAATCATTGCTCAGGTTTTATCCCAATGTCACCTCCCTAGAAAGGCCTTCCCTGGTCCTTTCGTTCAAGATCCCCCACCCCTGCCCCTGCCCCCCATCCCAGCTTCCTGCTCCATTTTAGCAACTTCCTCCTGAGGAATGGCCACAGTATCAACCTGCTTCTCCCATGGAAAGAGAGCTCCACAAGGGCAGGTCCCAGAAAGTCACCCCAGCATTTGGTGCCATGCCTGGCACATGATGGATGCAATAAATTGTTATTAAATATAAGTGCTCTGCTTATGTTCAAAGTGAGACTTGAGAAAGCAAGTTTTCCTCTTGGAAGGAGAGAATCCACCTCGAATGGAATCTTTTTTAAAAGCTTTGGGCCAAACATCAGGCTGGGTGCTCCTGGGCCACCCCAGGAGCCTCCACAGTTCTTGGGGGTCTGATGGGGCAGGTGAGGTGCTCAGGTGGAGGTTGTCACTGTGAATCATGGGCTGGATAGCACCACCCACTGAGGGGGGTTGGTCCCTGGCCAGGGAGGGTTTCTAACCACCATGGCTGAGGTAGGTTTCGGTAGAGACCCATGGGCCCGATGGAGGCCATCAACTTGCTGTAACTCGTCTGGTGCCCAGAGGCCTGTGGGTGCCCAGAGGCCTGTGGGGTCCCAGGGGAGAGAGAAAACTAGAAGTCAGCACACTGGAGCTCTGAGTCCTTCTCAGCCACTCATTTGCTGTGTGCCTTTGAGCAAGTCACTGTACCATTCTGGGCTCAGCTTTCTCATCCATAAAACAGACAAAGTAAGGCTGACACCACTTTTCACTTTTTTCCTCTTTCCAACTGTGCTGTGTTAAGACAGTCACTCCATGCACCTGGGTGATTTCCCTGGGATCTAAAATGGGATGAGAATCGTACCCACCTCACAGGACTCAACTCATACTGACACTAACACTGACCGCAACCTTTAGGCACTTAGTAAGCACTCGGTAAATATCCAGGTCATGATCAGAGATTGGAAATCTGCTCAAACCAGCTTGCAGTAAGAGGAGGATGGATCACTGCAAAGAATGTAAGAGGAGATGCAAAAATATTTTTTGTAAATGGTGGTGAAGCAGGAAGAAACAAAAGAGTGAACCTAAAGGAGGAGCAGGCGGTGTGTTTTTAGCCAGCCTTGGTTGATGGATGGGAGCTGGTGCTCACTTTGGGCTAGTCTGGCATTTTTAGCATCTAACTGGGGTCTGGGCCTCTGGGCTCCAAGCTGTACATGAGGTGGAGCCATCTGATTCCTTGAAGGGGGACAGGTAACCAGCAGAGAAACAAGGACGGCTGGGAGACCCACCCCTGACATGTTCCTCCCTTCTGGAAACCTGGAGCAGGGTGGAGAGTCTGGGGACCAGGAAGAAAGCCTCGTCTGGGAAGTATTAACTGTACAACCACAGCTGACCAGATGGGCAGGCCCCTGTCCCCCCAAATGACTTCCAGGAGAGTCCTGGACTGGAAAGTGGCTCAGCCAGAAAGCTGATTTCTAAAGACTCAACCACAAGCAAATGTGAGCCTTATTATGCTTGTGGCAAACTCCAGGCTGGACGAGCTTAGTTCTGTACTGAGTCTTGTCAGCAGGAAAACTGTCAGAAAGTACGGACACAAAGCCCTTTCTTATGGGACTGCAGAAGGCAAAGGGGAGGAGCAGGGGTGAGCAGACCCAGATTCTGGTCTCAGCTATCTCCTAGCAGCAACGTCACCATGGGCAAGTCTCCTCCACTTTGTAGGGTAAAAAGTATAAAACTAAGGACCAGGAGGCTTCTTGAGGCTGTGCCATCACAGGATTATACGATTTGAAGGCTCCATGACATCTGAATTTTTTGCTCTCTCAGAAAACCTCAAGGAAGTGGAGGGGTAGTTTGCACCAGGGAAACCAGATCTAGTTCAAATCTCTCAGATTTTCAAAAGCCAAGCCAAATCCTGAGAATCTGTCTGTTGTGACAGATGGAAAGCCCAGATCAAACCAGCTTGAGTAAAAAGGGACGTTTATTGGTTCCTGGAATATAAAGATGTGTTAGCTTCAGGCATGGTGGTATCCAGGGGCTCAGATAATGTCACCATCTTATTTCTCATCTCAGCTAGTTATGTAATTCAGACAGATGTTTACCTAGTGATGACTAATCAACCCCAGCACCTCCAGGCCACCTATTGTCCTCGACAGTCCCAATGGAAGGAGAGAGTTCATTTCCTGTTTGTCTCAATGAAACCCCCAGGGTTTCTTTGGGCTTACCAGCCTGTTCACTTGTCCATCCCTGAACCAGTCTCAGAGGTCTGGGTTTAAATCCAGCCTCAACATTTCCTATAGAAGTGTTAATCTCTCAGTCATGTCCAACTCCTTGCAATGCCATGGACTGTAACCCACAAGACTTCTCTGTCCATGGGATTCTCCAGGCAAGAATACTGGAGTGGGTTGCCATGCCCTCCTCCATGGGATCTTCCTAATCCAGGGATCAAACCCAGGTCTCCTGTATTGTAGACATGGACTCTTCACCATTTGAGCCGCCAGAGAAGCCACTGTGAACTTAGATGAAGAACTTAGCTGCAATCAGTTTCCTATCACTTCGATGACAAATTACCACACACTTAGTAGCTGGAAACAATACGAATTTATCATCCTAGAGTTCTGGAGGCCAGAAATCCAAATGGGCATCACTGGGCTAAAATCAAGGTGTTGGTAGGATGATTCCTTCTGGGAGTTCCAGACGAGAAACCTTATCTTTGCTGTTTCTGCCTTCCAGAGCTAGCCCTCTGGCTTCACTCTGGTCCCCTCTTCCATCGTCAAATCAGCAATGACCAGCTGAATCTTCCTCATGTCACATGACTGGTGCTGCCCACCTGTTCCCCCTGTGATTCCATGGAGCCACCCAATAATCCAGGATCATCTCTGCACCTCAAGGTCAGCTCATGAGCAACATTAACTTCACCTGCAACCTAATCTCCCTTTGCCCTGAAATACAACAGGCTCATAGGCTCTGGGGATTCAGCTGTGAACACTGGGAGGCCGTTATTCTGCCCACCACACTTGCCTCACTCACCATCTGTAAAATGGGACAGTAGCACTGTTCCCTCAAAGGATTCTGCTGAGGCTCAGAGGAGAGTCCTCAGCACTGATCCTGGTATACAGTAAACACTCAACAAGGAATGGGGTACCCACCAGCCTCAGCATTTCTGAGGAACTGCATAGTTAATTGGGAGAAATGGAGCACGTGGTTTGAGTCAAAAGCTACGTAAAACAGAATAAGGACCAGAGGATGCAATGCCCCACGTATTACCCCCGCCGCCAACTCCCCGCTCCAGAGCAACCTCTGTGACTGCTGTTTGGACAAGGTGGAGCGTGTGTGTTTTTCCATCACACAGCACCCCACGGGAGGGCCCAAGGGAGAAGGAAGAAGCACAGAGCCACTCCAGAAGGGTGGTGTCTACTCTGTAACAAGGACCCAGGGGCTACTGACACCTCACCCCACTCCCCTCCTCCATCCACTACTCCTGGGTTAGAAGTGGAATGCAGGGTGGCTGGAGCATGAGGGTACTGGACGCCTGTGGCATCTCAATTGATAGTCTGCATCCTAGTAACAACGGTTCACAGAGAGGTTCAGTGAGGTGGGGTCCCGGCTTCTCTGCCCACCTCTGCCATCCTGTTGACTGTATGGGGCTCTACCGTGGTCTGGCTGCAGCTGGCCTGGGTCACGGTCAATGCAAAGGATGTGTTCATTGAATGAAGATCAGCAGGGAGAAAACTGAAGGTGCAGTCCTCACCTTGGCTCTGCCACTGCCTGGCTCTGAGCCTCAGTTTCCCATCTGCAGGTGGGAGAAGCCTCTGATGCTAACTACACAGCTCGCTCTCTTTAAAGGGCCAGTGCAGGAAGTGGCCCAGAGCCCCAAAGACTGTCGTCATCCTCAGCTGTCTCCCGGCCTTGCCTCTGTAGATCTCCAGTCTGGATTCTGTGGGAACTATTGGGGTGGAAGAGACCATAAATGAGGAATGTGAGGCACCGAGAGGGCAAGAAACTGGCTGAAGGTCACACAGCTTAGAGAAGGTCAGGTCGGGTACCCCAGCCCCAGCTTCAGCATCCCGCCAGGGTGACCAGCAGGAGCCTGCTCTGCTTACCTGTCCAGGTGGCAAATAACAGAGAAATGTGGCAAAGCAAAGTGAAACGCCAACCCGACCGATCCCTCACTGCCTCCCCTCAACATTGGCCCAATGCTTCTCAAGGCTAATTGCAGGTTTAATGATCCCAATTACACAGCCACTGTCGTTCTGACAGCGATGCGAGCCTCAAGTGGGGTGAGGCCCTAGTCCCAATCAACCTTGTTTTTATTGATTTGTAAGCAGCTCAATTGTCTGGGAAAAGACAGCCCGCCTGCTGGCATCTCAGTCCCACTGCAACGTGGGGACATGGTACCACGGCCTAGGCCATCCCCAGGCAGCTGGGACCTCAGCGCTGTTTGTTCACAAATGCACAGTAAATGATACCCCCTCATCCAGGGGGACAGGCAGGAGCTGCGCTGCATTGGCTGGCGTGTTGGAAATAATACTGCGTCTCCACATTTCTTCATGTCTAGACAAGAAGTTCTGCTGCCTGCCTGCCTGAAATATTAAAATTTCATACTCTCCTCCCAGGAGAGGCCCTCTGGTTGTAAACACACAGAGACAATTTGAGTTTTCTTTCTCTCCCTTCTCCAAGTTTCCTCTTTCTGACCGACTGTGTGGCTTACAAAGCCGAAGAGGCGCTGCAAACTTCGGGACCCGCACACTCCCAGCCTTCTCTAACGTGGCATGGCTTCGTGTCTGGGTACAAGTCCCGCGCGTGTCACTCGCCAGCTGATCGGGCCTCAGTTTCCTCATCTGAGAGATGGTTGTGACAATTCTAACCTCACTGGGTCGTTGTCAGGCTGAATGAAGCATTGAACAAGATAACAGCTGTGCTGAGTTGAAATGTCCCTCCAAAACCCACATCCACCTGGAATCTCAGAACGTGATCCTGTATGGAACTAGAGTTCTTTCAGGTGTACCAAGTGAAGATGAGACATTTCAGAGCGGGGCAGGCCCCATACAAAAGACTGGTGTCCTCGGAAAAAGAGGCGTATCCAGAAAGTGGCCATTCATCATCTTTGGGAATCACAAGCACGAAGCGGCACCATGACCTGTTTTACAGGCGTGGTAGCCAAGGGACTGGGGGCTTGCCTTGTGTCACAAAGTGACCTGATGTTGGAACAGGATCCCCTGCTGGGGTCTTACCCTAGCCTCCTTCCTGCCCTTTCCTGTCCACACTACCCTTTCTGTATTTCCCACAGCAAGGCCACGAGCAGCTTGAGGGCGGGGCTCTACCTCAAACCCCCTCCAGTCACCACTGCCTGTTTCCAGGGATGCACAGTCTACAGAGGAGAATAACATGAAGTAAATGTAGGACTGCATCACACACACAGCAGACTTATGGGGGGATCGAATATAAGCATTCAGCTTCCCCAGTACCCATTAGAAGGAGCCCCGCTCACTAATGGAAAATGGGGACCGAGCTGCCCACTCCTCAGTTATTCTGCTTAGAGCTGAGCATCCTGTGGGTGAGAGATGATGCTACAGCCTAAAGATGTCATTTTTCACAAGATGGGGCCTCAAGGCCTGGGCTTTCTCTGGTGCCCAAGCTCTGCTCCTCTCATCCATTTCACAAGATCCAAGCTCAAGCCGAGCCTTCTCTGTGATCTGCGGTGGACACTCTCGGCTGCCCAGAAAACATCCACTCCCATGTTCTGCTGCCCTCTCAGAGCCTTGAACTTCCCACGTGTGCAGGATTGCCAGACAGAATACAGCATCTCCAGTTAAGTTTGGTGTTCAGATACACAATGAATAATGTTCATATGGTTAGATATGTATCTATAAGTATGTATACTCTCAATGCATACATGTAAATACATATTATATTATATTACACATACAGCTTAATATATTTTTTCTCTATGCTGATCATTCTAAAAATTTCATACTAAAAATTTTTCATTGTTTACCTGGAATTCAAGTTTACTGGGCTCCTTGCATCTGTATTTGCCGAGGCCAGTCACCCTTGATGAGCAAGGCACGTGCTCTGTTCGGGGACAAGCCTGACCAGGTGAGCCGAGCAGCCCTGGGTCCCAGTCCAGCCACAGGCACTTCTTCCAAGGTGGGCTCCTGACCCCAGGCCCCTGTTTGTGAAAGTGAAAGTGTTAGTCGGTCAGTCGTGTCCAACTCTTTGCAACCCCATCGACTGTAACTTGCCAGGCTCCTGTGTCCATGGGATTCTCCAGGCAAGAATACTGGAGTGGGTTGTCATTCCCTTCTCCAGGGGATCTTCCCGACCCAGGAATCAAACCGGGTCTCCCACATTGTAAGCGGATTCTTTACCAACTGATCCATCAGGGAATTCTACAGAAAGACAGCAGTGCATGGTCCTGAAGAGAGATCTTAGTTCCCTGCCCAGGAACTGAACCTGAGGAGCCTGGGTGAAAACCAGGAATCCTTGCCCCTAGACCACCATGGGCTAGAGGACCTTTGTTTAGGCGCTTGCAAAAGTGAACTTTCTCTTTCCTACTATTTTTAACCTGGAAGGAAACAGTGACAAGAGGGGCTGACTGTCATCCTTGGCCAAATGCAGGCTGGTCTGAGAGTGAAGTCAGTACAGCTGACACAGGGGTTGGGGGCCTCTGGCCTGGCTGTATTGCTGGAGCTGCTAAAGCCACAGCAGCTTTGACTTTCCAGGTAAAGCAGGTCCCCAAATATTCCCTTTATAAATAGAGTCAGTTTGAGCTGAGCTTTCTGTGGCAGCCAAGCCATGCTGCCTTCCTCATGCGTGGTCCATTGATTCCTAGCCTTCCTGGTGAAGATGAGTCCCCAGAATTAAGATCACTCAGTCCCTGGGCACCCACAGGTTTTTCTAGCAACAAAGCGTCCACACCAGGAGCCTCTTGGATTTGACTTTTCTTGTTTGGGCTCGCTAACCCTGGAGGTCTGTTCTTGGGAACGTGTATGGCCCGTTTGACCCAGGAGCCCTGCCAAGGCTTAGTCTCCACCATCTCTGCACTGATTTATCTTCACAAGGAATTCCCCCTGACTGCAGTCCAGAGTGCAGCCTCCCACACAGGATAGCATCAGAAACACATGGCCTAGCTTGGTAAAACCCTCAGGAGTGGGAAGCAAGAGGAAACATGCCTTATTGGTTCCTACACACAGAGCCAGGCGGCTGCTGGCCAGGGAAGGCATTCTCATTTCTGGAATTCTTTGGGTGTTGAACAATGGAACAAAAACCAGGAGTGTCTCCATGGACCCAAATGGAAAGCAGAGCCGAGAGGACCCTCGCCCTTAATGAAACTGCCCATAGATCTCGCTGCAGCTGACATTTGGCTGTGTTCAACTTGGGTCTTTTCCTGGTTCTGATCCCACATCTTGGCAAGATCCCAGAGCAGATGAGGATGAAGGGAGCTAGTGTCAGTGCAGGCAGAGAACCCATCTCCCACCCTGCAGGCTCCACCCACAGAAGAATCTACATTGAAAAGCAAAATATACTCCTGGGGTTGGAAGAAGCAGCAGCCGTGGCAATGGTGCTTGATGCTTCAGCAGCAGGCAGTAGACAACAGGGCCCTCTCTTTGCCAGACACTCAGTCTTCACAAGGGCCCCAGCTTGGATCAATGCGGGACACCCAGGTTTCCTATTGTTTTACAGTTGTAAACACATCACACACTTGTTGGAACAAGCCAGGCAACCAAGATACATCAAGAAAAAGCTGACTCATCCCACCTCTCCCCTCCCTCACTACCATCTCACACCTTCCCATCCACACCTCTCCTCTGATCCCCGACAAACACCCCTCAAAGACTCCCCAGATTATCATTGTACAATAAACACCATTCAAAACTGGTTTTCAAAAACCCATGCTGTTATCCTCAGGATTTACTCACGTGGCTCTGACTTGTGACTTTCCATGGCAGCAACTGTTCCTGCCATTACCCTGCAAGTGACATTTAGGTTGTTTCTGGTTTGGGGTTTTTTTTTGAATCACAAACCACTCTGCCATCGGCATCTGTGTGTGCAGGTGTGAAAGCCAAGAGATTTAACAGCTGTAATTGTGCGGGCACCAACCTGTCAGACGGAGGCAGCCTCTGATGTCTGGAGCAGGCCGTCAGAGGAGGCTGGCTCTGAGACGAGGACGTGCAATTGCTAAGTCCTGGGTTTTTATTTCTCTAAGATCCATTTGTACCAACGGGCTTGATGGGTTGGGCTTTCCAGGTGGCACTAGTGGTAAAGAACCTCCTGCCAATGCAGGAGACATAAGAGACATGGGTTTGATCTCAGGGTCAGGAAGATCCCCTGGAGGAAGGGATGGCAACCAACTTCAGTATTCTTGGCCGGAGAGTCCCACAGAGAGAGGAGTCTGGCAAGCTACAGTCCGTAGAGTCCCCAAGAGTGGGATGCAGCTAAGCATGCATGCACACTTGGAGGGTTAGGGATGTGCACTTTTCTTTTAATTTGTTGTCATTCAGTCACAAAGTCATGTCCAACTCTCTTTCGACCTCGTGGACTGTTATTCACCAGGCCCCTCTGTCCATGGGGTTTTCCAGGAGAGAATACTGGAATGGATTGCCATTTCCTTCTCCAGGGGGTATTCCTGGCTCAGAGATAGAACCTGTGTCTCCTGCATTGGTGGATTCTTTATCACCGAGCCAGCAGAGAAGTCCATGGGTGGTATAGGCATATATGAAATTCACTGAGGTGAAACAAGGATTTATGAACTTTTACATTGTTATGTCTCAATTAAAGAACTTTAGGGGAATTCCCTAGTGGTCCAGTGGTTAAGACAATGTTTTCACTGCTGAGCATGTGGGTTCAATCCCTGGTAGGGAAACTAAGATCCCACAAGCCTTGTGGCTCAGCCAAAAAATAAAAAGAACTTTAAAACGCAAAAATAAAACTCTGTGAGTACAGGTGAAAATGAAGACCAGCCCCCTGCAGTGAAACTCTGTAGAGACAGCCAGACTCTGTCACTTACCACCTGCAGGACCTCAGTTAACCCATCTCAACTTTCCTGGCCTCATCTTCCTCATCTGTGATTTGGGAATAATAACAGTGCCTTTCTCAAAGTGTCATTGTGAGGACTAAATAGCTTAAATATAAGATAATAAAATAATACGTTGCCGAATACTTTTTCTGCAAAGGATACAAAAATCTTACAAGGACTTGGGAGCAAGGGACCTCGGGGCTGAGTGAGCTGAGGGCCTTGGCACATAATATGAGCCATGGGTTGTGTCCATGAGCAGGAAGGCACTTTCTTTGCAGAGATGGGCACTGTGTGAACTGCATAGAGGAGGAGACCAAAAGGCCTGCACAGAGATGGCTGCCACATCGCCACCACATGCCACCAGTTTGTGGGGGGCAGTGGCTTCACCAACCCAGCAAGTGTCCTTGGGATGATGCTGAGTTGTCACAGCTAATTGCTGTCTGGAGTCTTCTGATCCTTTCAAATACACGGCTAAAAACTCCTTATTTGTATGTATTCAAAGAATGTAGTAAATCCCCAAAAGTTGGGAACTGCTATTCTAGGCCAGTTCTGTATGATTGAAATATAATGCAAACCACATTTTAAAGTTTCTAGTAAGCCCCTCTTAAAAAAAAAGAAGAAGAGGTAAAAAGAAGCAGGTGACATTAATAAAATTTTCTGGCTGGACCACATAGTTTATGGAATCTTAGTTCCCTGATGAGGAATCAAACCCAGGCCCCAGAAGTGAGAGTCTCAAGTCTTAACCACTGACTGTTCACTTCCTGAGTCTTTTCGACCCCATGGACAGTACCACGCTGGGCTTCCCAGTCCTTCACTATCTTGCAGAATTTGCTCAAATTCATGTCCATTGAGTCAGTGATGCCATCCAACCATCTCATCCTCTACCATCCACTTCTCCTTTTGCCTTCAATCTTCCCCAGCAAGAAATTTCCAATAAGTCATCTCCAATAATAAGTCATCTTCCAATAATTTTTCAAGTCTTTTCAAACGAGTCATCTTTTTGCATCAGGTGGCAAAGCATTAGAGCTTCAGCATCACTAGACCACCAAGTTATTCCCAACATTAATTTTAATTAAAATTTGCAAAGCTTTCTGACCCAAACTTTTTCCATCTGTAGAATGATAATCGTGGCTCCTCCTCCCCAGGGTTTCTGGGGGCACTGAGACACTGCGTGTGAAGCTCTTGGAGTCGGGTACAGCAGGGGTTGACTGCACGGTGACCACCAGCCTTCAAGCCACCTGTGGCTCCAGGTAGCATGACACTTGAGAGCACAAATTCCAAGCCCAAATTCCCCAGTTCCTCCTCGTCTGGGCTGGTGGCCTTGGGCACATTTGATGCCGAAGCTTCATCTAGATAAAGGAGGCACTGCTGTGAGGACGAAAGAAAGGCACACCATGGAGATCATAGTGGGTGATGGAGAGCGCCATGGGAACGGTCACTAAAGTCCCTCAGCACACTTCTCTCTGCTCCGCCGGTGGTGGTTGTTCAGTCAGTAAGTTGTGTCTGACTCTTTGAGACCCCATGGACTGCAGCATGCCAGGCTCTCCTGTCCCTCACCATCTCCTGGAGTTTGCCCAAGTTCATGTCCATTGAATCGGTGATGTCATCCAATCATCTCATCCTCTGCCATCCCCTTCTCCTTTTGCCTTCAATCTTTTCCAGCATCAGAGTCTTTTCCAATGAGTCAGTTCTTAGTATCAGGTGACCAAAGTATTGGAGCTTCAGCTGTAGCAGCAGACCTTCCAATGAATATTCAGGGTTGGTTTCCTTTAGGATTGACTGGTTTGATCTCCTCGCTATCCAAGGGACTCTCAAGAGTCTTCTCCAGCACCACAATTCAAAAGCATCAATTCTTTGGCACTCTGTCTTCTTTATGGCCCAACTTTCCTGCTCTGCTGGAATTCCCTGGAAAACAGTTGGAAGCAGAGCTTAGCCCTAAGGCTTAATTGAGGGCTGCAGTCCCAGGAAGCAAGAGGGAAGAGAGAGAGGAGGTGGGCATCACCAAGCTGGTCACCGCAGCCTGCTGGCTCAGGCAGGATGTCCCCAGAGAAGCCATGAAATCCCTGACTATAGGACCAATCCACCCATGGATGGAGGCAAGACTGTCCCATTCCCAGCTCCTCCCCATCTCCTGTCCTGTGCTGAGTCTACGTTCTGCCCTGTTGAATGTGTTGACTGCTCCCCCATACTTTTAGGGTGTGATTTGGGGCAGTCATAGGAGAAACCAAAGCATCTAAGGGTCCTCACTATGTGAATCTGGGCCCTGGAGCAGCTGTGGCTCCAACTCTGAGTGCAAAATGGGGGCTGTGCTGAAGCCGGACCCTCACCAGGGGCGGGGAGGTCGGGCATGGGGTGCAGCGGTGCAGGGATGTGATAACAAGGGAGGTGACTAGCGGTTTTTGACCTTGGGGACAGAACGTTGCTTTGCTAAGGAAAGCGGCTGCGGTCCAGGGAGCAGGTGAGGCCACGTGGAGCCTGGGGTGACACATGAACAGGGCTGGGTGCCTACACCCCACACCACCTCCATAGTTACCCACCCACTGTCTTCACAGCAGATCTGGGGATCTTCCCACATCAAGGTGCTGCAGAAAACAAATAAATGACTTTCTAAAGCACCAAGAACAGTTCCCTGCACACCTGAAGCACCACCTTAGAGTTTGTAACCAAGTAAATAAACCTAGGTAGTTTTCATGAAATGGACATGCACAGCTTCTGACATATTTGGTGCATCCTGTTTTCCTTTGGCCATATTGCTCTATTTGGGGTGCAAAGTGTAGAGCACAGGCTGGCCCAGCTGGTCCCCCCAGCCCTACTCTAGGGCCGGCCTCATGCTCCTCCACCCAGCACCCCGGCCTGCAGCTCCCGGGTACTCCTCCATTATTCCGGAGTCAGAACTGGAGCTGAAGCTGTCATTTAAAAATAAGATAAGACTGGGGAACTCATTTATGCTGAGACTACAGTATTTTCCCAAGCTGCCTACAGGACAGAACAATAAAAAATTTATCCTTAATAGCATTTTGCTGAATTTCGCCACAGGAGATCTTTTTCTCCCCACCAGAGTTTGGAAGGATTCTTGTCTGCATTACATCCCCTTCCTCGGCCAACCTCCCACCTCCCCTCCTCAACGTGGAGGCTCTGCAACCTGCCTGCCTTCTCCTCTTCCTGCCTCCGCCCCAGAGACACGTCTGGACTCCGGTCAGCCCACCCCAGGCAACTCTAGGAAGGAAAGAGAAAAAACAGACAGCCCCATAATCAACTGCCCTTCCCTTTCCCCTTCCTCCGCCTATAGACGTGTGAGAAGACAGAAAAACGAGGGAAAAGAAAGCCAAAGAAGCCAGTAGATTTCATAAAAGCAAGTGTAATAAAAGATGCTAAAAATTAAGAATGGGAGTGCACAGCGAGGTGGTGGTGCAAGGTCCAGAACACTCGATGATACAGTGATAACAACAGTTCTGCATTTAATTTAAAAATCAATACATACTTATGAATGTATATTATGCAATTGCAGAAAGAAAATTCTGGAAGGATTCCTGACAAACTTTTCTTTAAAAAAAAAAAAAAAAACCTCCTCTTTTAATTTTTTTTACATATTTAAACTTATTTTTTTGGCTGCTCCAGGTCTTAGTTTCAGCATGCAGGATCTAGTTCTCTGACCAGGGATCAAATCCGGGCCTCCTGCTTTGGGAGCATGGGGTCTTCACCACTGGACCACCAGGGAAGTCCCCCCACAAACTTTTAACAGTGGTTCCTCTGAAATGGGGCATGAAATGAGAAATAAGGAAAGCAAAGAACAGACTTCTGATTTCTGCTCCATACATACTTCTTCACTGTTACATTTTCTATAAGTAATTCTTTTATAATTTTAAAAAAATTAAAAGGGCTCTCCCATGAGGTTAAAAATAAATTTAAACTGTATTAGATC
This sequence comes from Odocoileus virginianus, assembly GCF_023699985.2. Taxonomy (NCBI): domain Eukaryota; kingdom Metazoa; phylum Chordata; class Mammalia; order Artiodactyla; family Cervidae; genus Odocoileus; species Odocoileus virginianus. The sequence continues at coordinate 54,303,398 of NC_069682.1, forward strand.
ACTTGCTGGCAAACATGTGGGAAATCGCCACACACCAGAGGTTGACGTGTACACAGATGATCACTCTGGGAGATGAGTTTTCCATATTTGTGAAAATGTAAATATGCGAGCTGGCACCTAGCATCTCCATTTTTCTGAGGTGTGTCCACTAAAGAGACAGACAAGAACGTCCACTGTGGGATTGTTCACAATAGCAAAGACTGACATCCGAAAAGTCCCTCTGTAGATGACTGGCAAAGTAAACTATGGGGTGTCCAAACCATGAAATTCATTGCAGCCTTTAAAGGCACAAAAGAGAGTTACACATGCTGATAAGGGAAGATCTGAGTACATACATGTGTGTGCAAACACAGAAGGAGGCCTCCAAAGAAATGCACCAAACAGACCCCTGTGGATGATGGCTACCATGTTGTTCTCCAAATATTTCTCTCCCACTCAACTTCTTGACCACTTGGAGGTAGGGTGGGAGGACCATGTGGCCAGGTCCGGCCCTTGAGTTGTGAGCAGCAGTGTCCCAAGATCATTTAACGGATGCTGCGCGATCCCCTCTACCCCAAGCTCTTTGACTCTGGCAGGACAACCAGCCATGTTCAAGATTATTATTTCCATGGATGAGACTGAAGCGCAGAGAGGTTAAGCTCCTCACCCAAAGTCACACAGATAAGAAGCAGAACTGGAATGTAAGCCCCAGCCATCTTGCTCTGGAGTCCAACTCCTACCCACTACAATTTCATCACCTTTTCCCACAGGCTTTCCTGACATCCTTGAAAAACCATTTCATTCCCCTACCTGCTGCCTGCCTTGTGACTTTCTAGAATGACAACTTTGATATTCCACTTTATAAGTGAAATAAACCTTCAGTCTTAACGAAGAAAAGAATATGATTTCTGAACAAGCCTTTCTCGGGGCAAAAGTGCCTCTGTGATTTAACAAAGCTATGGGAGGGAGGGTGGGGATAAATTTCATGGAACCCAATAATAAGGCACTGGGCTCCATAAAGCTGTGGCAACTGAGTGTGTGTATACCTTTCTGACTGTGTCCAACAAGAAACCAGCAGGGCCTACTCTGTGGCAGGCCCTTTGCTGGGCCCAAGGATACAACTGTGAACAAGACCATAAAGACTCAGCTTCATAAAATCACAGTCTGGGGAGGAACCAGACATTAATCAAGTTCTCAGAGGTATAAATGTTAAAGTATGATTGTGATAGGAGGGTTTGACCTTGACACATGCAAAGGTCCTGTGGTTGAAATGATTCAAGTTGATAAAACGTAAATGTTAAAGATTCAGTGTCTGGCATGTGTTGAAACTTGTGGGTATTTCCTGGAGCCGATGCCAGAGAGCATTTGCATCAACTAAGAAAGCTGCCTTGTGGTCATTCTGCACTCCAAAGGCCACCTGATGGTTTGGTCTTCCAGCCTGGGCTCTGCTGAAGAAGGAGAATCTGTCTGATTGCTCCTTCCCCACAATAGATATTTCTCATTATAAGCAAATTCTGCGGTGTTCTGGTCTGACCTAAGAATGTGGTTAAGATGTCAGATGGGCTCAGTTAAGCAGCTAGTACAACCAGGAGTCTCGGTCAGCGATGGTGTCCCTGACTCACCCACATTTCACCCAGATCAGCAGCCCCACTCAGACAGCCAGCCCTTTGCAAGTGAACATTCCCCAGCCCATCCCCCACCCACTAGAGCTATTATGAGGATTAGAAATAAGGGGCTTTGGAGACAGTATGTTTCCCTCTTATCATTTCCCAGATTTCAGACCAATTTCTCAGCCTGGCTTCCGGCAAACCGGGGCTGCAGGAAGTGCTCAGTTCCTGTGTCTGTCCAGACATCAGCCAAGGGGCGCAAACATCCTAAGAACAAATGTAAACTTTGCATTCTGTGACTCCCCGTGAAAGAGGAGGCCGCTGGCCCCAGCAGCAAATAGAGACGGCATTTATATGTCACCCCACGACCTCATTTCTAAATTCAAACACGGTAATGTCTCTCATAATGGGCTGCTGGGGCCTCCCTGCCCTGAGAAGGCATATTTTATCATCGCTTTGGTGGATCAGGACTCAGAAAGGGCTCATCAGCCACCTGACAAAGCATCAAGCAGCCCCCCAAAGGTTGTTGCCAGCTGTGAGCCCATCACAGTGTATCTGGGGGACCAGGCCAGATGCCAGCCCATCTGCCAGCAGCCTGGTCCCATCCTGGGGTCAACTCGGTTTACAAGTCTCCCCTCGGAAAAGATGCTCAGTGTGGCCAGGCCAGAGCAGGTGCAGGGAAGCCATTCCCACACCAAGAACTGCCTCCTCCCCACCAGAGCTGATGTCAGAGGGTGCCCCTGGTAATGCTCAGGCTTTTTTCTTGGGGACTTTGAGACCACGGCTGGGGAAGGATGAGGCTAAGTTCACAATGAAGGTCAAAGCACAGCCAAGAAGAGAAAAAGAGAACCTCAGCTTCTCTCTACCCCCACCAGCCAGCCCAGATCTGCCGGGGCACCTGACCCCCGACAACACCTCACCCAGGTTCCTCACCTTTTGGGGCCTCACTGAGCCCCTCCACTTCAGGGCCCTTCCTGACCATTCAGACAAGTGGCAGACCCCCTGTCCCAGCCCCAACTCTCCTGAACTTCTCTCATCCCATCACTGACCTCTGTACTGGCCCTGCCAGGATACTTGTCTGACTCCTCCTAACACACACCTCACGATGGCAAGGGCTGTGGTGTATGCTTGTATGCCTTACTGCAGAGGAGGCACACACAGTCACAAGTGAACACATTCACACACACTGACACACACACATTCTCACACACAAACTCCAACTCCTGCAGAGACACACACTCAAACACAGATGCATACACACTTATATACACTCACACACACAAACACCATGCATGAAGAGATGGATGAATGAAATGCTTGCTCACCACCAACTGCATGTTCTTGATTTCACATGCCTAGATCTCTGTCCCAGAGGGGACCAGGCTGGCCACTGAGAAGAGAAGGACTCTCTGGTCCTAACCATGCTTTGATTTGCTCTGTGACCTTGGCTGCCCCTGTCCCCTGACCAAGGCCTGTTAGTCAGGGGGCGGACCACATGTCCACCTCTTGCTGGCAGATACGTTCATAACTTAGAACAAGCCCAGACTGCAGACAGTACAGAGCCCATCAGCTGTGTGACTCCAGCTGGACCATTCCATCTCCCAGAGCCTCGGTCTCCTCAACTGTAAATGAGCATAGTAATGACTTCCCCATAGGTCTGCATATTGTTGTTGAGTCTCTAAGTCCTGTCCGGCTCTTTGCAACCCCATGGACTATAGCTGGCCAGGCTCCTCTGTCCATGGGATTCTCCAGGCAAGAATACTGGAATGGGTTGCCATTTCCTTCTCCAGGGGATCTTCCTGACCTAGGGATCTGAGGTGAAGCTGATGCAATAATAATAGAAGTAAAATGCACAATAAGTGTCAGGCCCTCGAATCATCCCAAAACTACCCTCATCCTGGTCTGGGGAAGAACTGTCTTCCATGAAACCAGCCCCCTGTGCCAAAAAGGTCTGCATGACGTTTGCATACAAGTTTACAGGAGAAAGCACAGACCCAGCCCCCATCATTGGGGAAGCATCTGATTTTTGCCTAGTTTAGGGTACCCCAAACACAGAGCCTGAGACAAGGATTTTGGTGCAAGTAGTTTAGGGGAGATGGTCCAGAAGGGGAAGGAGTGGGAAGTAAGGCAGTGAAGCAGGTAAATCAACACAAGGTATGATAGAGTAGTCACTCTGTGGTGTGGGACCTGCTTAAAGACTATATAGGACATAGTCCCACCAATGTCATGGGGTTTCAACCTTCCAGCTCCTTTCTGTTGTTGACTGAGGCTGCCCCTGGGGAGGAGAAAGGGGGATGTCTTAACTCCCCATCTCTCATGCTCTGTTTCTACACTCAGGTTCAGAACACTCCTCCTGTGGATAGAGAAACCCTGTGGTTTCAGAAATGCAGGAAGCCATCAGCAGCCACCAACCTCCAGGATGGACCATGGGGATAGAGTGGACCATTGGCAGCATCTGCTACAGCTGCTAACACCACTGTTATCATCAGCATCACTGTCATCATTATCACCAGCATCTTCATCAACACCACTGTCATCATCATCACCAGCATCATCAGCATCATGGTCATATCAACAGCAGCAGCATCATGGTGACGATCGTCATTTTCATTGTCATCATCATCTCCATCGTTCGCCAAAATAACAACCCAAACAAAGACCTTCACCTTTCACTAAAATTACCTCAAATGGGATCATAGACCTAAATGTAAAGTGCAAAGCTATGAAACTTTGAGAAGGAAACAGGAAAAATTCTAGGTGATCTTGGAGTTATTAGGTATAGTTATTAGGTTATGGCCATGAGTTATTAGGTATAGCACTGAAAATGTGATCCATGAAAGAAATAATTGATATGCTGAACTTGGTTAGTATTAGAAACTTCTGCTCTGTCAAAGACGTTGTCAAGAAAATGAGAAGATGAGCCACAGGCTGAAAGAAAACATTTGAAAAGGACACATCTGCTAATGGACTGTCACCCAAAATATATGAAGAACTCTTAAAACTCAACAATAAAACAACAAACAATCCCATTTAAAAATGGGTCAAAATCTTAACAGACACCTCACCAAAAGATACACAGATGGCACATAAGCTTATGAAAAAATGCTCCACATTATATATCATCAGAGAAATGCAAATTAAAACAATAAGATGCCACACACACCTATTAAAATTGCCAAAATCCAGAACACTGACAACATCAAGTGCTGGTGAGGGTATGGAGCAACAGGAACTCTCTCATTGAGTGCTGGTGGGGATGCAACGTGGTACAGCCACTTTGGAAGACAGTCTGAAAGTTGTGAAACCAAACTCTTCTTGTGGGATCTGGCCATCGAACTCCTTGGTATTTACCTAAAAGAGCTGAAAACATGTCCACACAAATACCTGCACATGAATGTTAATAGCAGCTTTAGTCATAATAGCCAAAACTTGGAAACACCAAGATGTCCTTCAGTAGGTGGATAGATAAACAAATAAACCATGGTACCTCCAGACAGTGGAATGTTACTCAGCATTAGCAAGAAATGAGCTCTCAAGCCACGAAAAGACATGGGGGAAATCCAAATGCATATTATTAAGTGAAAGGACCCAATCTGAAAATGCTACTTACTATAGGATTACAACTATATGATATTCTGGAATAAGCAAAATAATGGGGACAGTAGAAAGATTGGTGGTTGCCAGAGGTGGATGTGGAGGGAGAGGGCAGTGAAAATAATCTGCATGACACTAAAATGATCATTTTTTGTTGTTCAGTTGCTCAGTCGTGTCCAGCTCTTTGCGACCTCATAGACACCAGCATGCCAGGCTTCCCTGTCCCTGGAGCTTGCTCAAACACATGTCCATTGAGTGGATGATGCCATCCAACTATCTTGTCGTCCCCTTCTCCTGCCCTCAATCTTTCCCAGTATCAGGGTCTTTTCCAATAAGTTGGCTCTTCACATCAGGTAGCCAAAGTATTGGAGCTTCAACTTCAGCATCAGTTCTTCCAGTGAATAGTCAGGGTTGATTCCCTTAAGGATTGACTGGTTTGATCTTGCAGTCCAAGGAGATCATATGTCATACATACAACATCATGCTGCTGCTGCTGCTAAGTCGCTTCAGTCGTATCTGACTCTGTGCGACCCCATAGACAGCAGCCCACCAGTCTCCTCTATCCTTGGGATTCTCTAGGCAAGCACACTGGAGTGGGTTGCCATTTCTCTCTCCAAAAAACTATAACATCATATATTTGTCCAAACCCAGGTGGTAAAGAAACTTCCTGCCAATGTAGGAGATGTAAGATGTTCAGTCCCCGGGTCAGGAAGATCCCCTGCAAGAGGGCATGGCAACCTACTCAAGTATTCTTGCTTGGAGAATCCCACGGACAAAGGAGCCTGGCAGGCTACAGACCACAGGATCTTACAGAGTCGAACACGACTGAATCGACTTAGCATGAACACATAGAATGTACAGCACCAGAGTGAACCCTGATTACCAAATAGAATGGTCAGGGAAGAACTGGTCCAGAAGGTGACGTTTGAACAAAGACTTGAAGTAGCCAGAGTCTGCACAAAGAGCATGCCAAGCAGAGGGAACAACCAGAGCAAAGGTCCGCAGGCCAGAGTGCCTGGCGCATTCCCACCCCTGCAAGGAAGTCAATGCAGCTGGATACGGTGAGCAAGGGAGGTGTAGAAGGAGGTGAGTTAGGACAGGTGGCGCAGGTTTCATGAAAACAGTTCGAGTACATTCCTGAGACCATATTAAGAGTTTAGGGTTTTACTGTGAATAAAGTAGAAATATTGCAGGGTTTTGAACAGAGGCTGGTCATGCTCAGACCTACAATTTAGAGCATATGGGGTGGGGACAGAAGGAGAGAGACCAGGGAGGGGGCCACAGCCATAGTCCAGGCTTCAGAGGCTGCTGGGGTGGTGGCCATGGGAGTGGCAGGTGTGGGAAATAGAAACGACTGGATTTCCTGACTGGGTGGAGAGGGTCTTTTCCCCGGGGCGCGCAATCTTGGGAAATCTGGGGCATGACCTTGGGGAATCTGCATTTCCCAGGAAGGCCCCGACTGGGCAGGTTCCCTCCGCATCAGTGTCCAAGGTCTGGCACCCTTGGGAGGCCATCCTGGGAAAAGAATATGTTCCCTAGAGGGGATGACACTTTCCCGCATGGAGCCCCTGACCCAGAAAAAAACCTTCAAGAAAGCAGAGAGGCTGGCATTCTTTTGTCCCGAGGAGAACGTTCTGCGGCCATGAATCTTCATTCAGCCATCCACAAGTGACAAACATCTCCCACCTCTGAGCTGCAGCCGCCCAGCAATCGCTCTGTTTACAGGATGTCTAGACAGTTTGGGGGGGGTGGTCGGGGAGTGGAGTCCCACGGCGGTTCTCAGACTGGGCACAGGGCTGTTTCTACAGAGAAGAGCTAAGCCAAGGGGCAGAAAGCTGCCTCTGTCTGGAGAGTTCATTAAAGAGGAATATGCTTAATTCTTTTTTTTTTTAAATCAGTTGACAGCTTCCAACAGATAAAGCTTATTTTATTTAAGCTTTCACATGCCCGGCAAGATAAATATCCCTGAATTCCAATGTTCACAGAGAAAAAAACTTTAAAAAACGGACGAAATCAGAATCTTGAGTAGGTTTCTCGAAACTTGCGCAAGGGTGGAGCCACGTGACTGAAGCTGCGGTGAGCGTGGAGGGGTGGACAGGTCCCTGGAAAGGACAGAAGAGAACCTACTAGTGGAGGCCCTTCTAGGGAGGATACCTCCTGGTTTTCTTCCTAGAGGATGGGGAGAGGGAGAAGGGGCCACAGGTTCAGTCCTGGCCCGACCCCTATGAATCGCCTTAAGTGTGTGCAGGTAACTTGGTCCCCTGTGCCTGGTATTCTGCGAGCTCAGTGACAGAACGTGGGAGCAAGTCCCTGGCCCAGAGAAGGTGAGCATGCACTGCGCCCTCCCTGTGCTCTGGGGAACGAGATCAGGGATGGAGTTCTGCCTATGAGCAGCACCTGGACCTTGATTTGGGCTTCCAGTCTGAGCCCCGGAGCCCCCTCACAAGGCCAAAGCCCCTCTGAGCTCTGCACAGAGATGGGGGGGGGGGGCACGTGACGGAGAAGTGGGAGCTCCAAGGAAGAGCAGCAGATACTGATGCTAAACTCAGCAGAGAAGGAGCTTGTCCATAGGAGCCCGGGGACTCGCAGGACTTGCAGAACCATCCGGGTGGAAGGAGATGTGGGCTCCAAAGGAGGTGGGACAGATCAGGGTGGGGTTAGGGAAGTGGGAGGTGGGGTGGTGAAGGAACCTGCTGAATGAGGCCAGTGCTTTTGGCTGCCAGCACTGGACCAGTACCTCTGCTCCCATCCTGAATTCTTAGGGCTGGACCCAGGACCACTCCCAGCCTCCACACTGATCACCTCCTGGGCTCCCAAGGAAGCACCCAGGACCTCAAACTCACACCCTGTGCTGTCAGAGCTGGGCCCTGGACCCCTGGCTCATCCCAGTCTCTAACTACAGGCCCTGGGACACCCCCCCCCCCACTCCACTCCACCTCCAGCTCACACCCAGAAGTGAGCCCTAGACATGGAGTCCAGCCACCTCCACAGTGAATTCCCCAGATCCCAGCTGCTCTGTGTCATATTCCTGATCCCCAGTCTGTTTTTTGGGGGTGGGGTGTCTGACCAAAAAGCTGGGCAAGGCCTGCAGGGGCTGCAGAAACTGCTACAGGCCCATGAGCCCACTTGCTCCTGACCCACTTGGAGTTTTGCATAAAATCAACTGGAAAATTTTGCTTTAAAAATGGTACGAAGGAGGGAATAACAGGACAACTCAGGGTACTTTGTGGTGTTGAGGGGGCTTGGTGTCTGGGCTGAGCTGGTGCATTTAGGATTGTGCACAGGGGTCAGGATGACATCGACACATACAAGGAGAGTGTGGAAACCAGGAAGCACCATGAGTTTGGGACTTCCCTGCTGGTCCAGTGGCTAAGACTATGAGCTCTCAGTGCAGGGGGCTCAGGTTCGATCCCTGGTCAGGGAATTAGATCCCACATGCCACAGCTAAAAGATTTCATGTGCCGCAACTAAGACCCTGTGCAGCTAAATAAGTTAAATAAATAAAAATAAATATTTTTAAAAAGAAAGCATGATGGGTTCATCTTGGTTGTGATGCCTATCATTGGGCAGAAACTCTGCCAAAAATGCACAAAGGATTTCTCTGGCTTGTTTCTTACAGTTGCATTTGGATCTATGAGCTTGGGAAAAAAACACATAAACATGTTTTAAAATGAAGACCCCCCTGAAGTGGATAACCTTTGAAAGCTTTCAAGCACTCATTTATTCCAAAGATTCAAACTTTTATCCAAAAAATATACATTAAGCACCACATTGGACAGTGGGCTGCCGCAAGATACCACGGACTGGGGGCCTTGATACATGATCTACGTCACAGGAAAAAATCCAACCTGAGAAGATTAGGGCCAGAAGATTCCAGAAAAAGAGGAAACTGTAGGGCGTGGGTTGTGAGGTAGGAATAAGCCAGCCCGCTGGAGGTCAGTAAACACTGGGGTAAAGAAGAACCTGTATAGGAGGAAGGCGGTGGGGGCTGGACCCAGACAGAGCTGAGGGACCCACATAGCACAGGTGGGTCAGTGGCCTTTGTCTCTGGTGATATGAGGCATCCCCAGAGTGTTCTGGGTAGGGGTGTGACATGGTGAGCTTTTATTTATTTATTTTTTTCTGTTTTTTTTTTCCATTTATTTTTATTAGTTGGAGGCTAATTACTTTACAACATTGCAGTGGTTTTTGTCATACATTGAAATGAATTAGCCATGGATTTACATGTATTCCCCATCCCGGTCCCCCCTCACACCTCCCTCTCCACCCGATCCCTCTGGGTCTTCCCAGTGCACCAGGCCCGAGCACTTGTCTCATGCACCCAACCTGGGCTGGTGATCTGTTTCACCCTAATAATATACATGTTTCGATGCTGTTCTCTTGAAACATCCCACCCTCGCCTTCTCCCACAGAGTCCACAAATCTGTTCTATACATCTGAGTCTCTTTTTCTGTTTTGCATATAGGATTATCGTTACCATCTTTCTAAATTCCATATATATGTGTTAGTGTACTGTAATGGTCTTTATCTTTCTGGCTTACTTCGCTCTGTATAATGGGCTCCAGTTTCATCCATCTCATTAGAACTGATTCAAATGAATTCTTTTTAATGGCTGAGTAATATTCCATGGTGTATATGTACCACAGCTTCCTCATCCATTCGTCTGCTGATGGGCATCTACATGGTGAGCTTTTAGTAGATCATTCTGGGGGCTTCCCTGGTGGTTCAGTGGTAAAGAGTCTACTTGCCAATGCAGGGGACACAGGTTTGATCCCCAGTCCAGGAAGATTCCTCATGCCGAGGGACAGCTAAGCCCATGTGCCACAACTACCAAGCTGATGTGCCGTGACTGCTGAAGCCCAAGTGCCTAAAGCCGGTGCTCTACAACAGAGAAACCAAGGCACTGAGAAGTCTACACGCCGCAACTAGAGAGTAGCCCCTGCTCACCGCAACTGAAGGTCAATGAGCAGCTGTGAATACCCAGGGCAGTCAAAAATAAATAAATAAATCTTAAATAAAGGAAAAAAAAAAGATCATCTTGGCTCCAGGTCCCTTCCTGCCCACAGGCTGCAGTACTAACTGGTATTTGTAAAGTGTCTACTGTGTGTCCAGCCAGAGCTAGGTGTGGTTAGACCCAGGAGAGGTCCAGCCTCTGACCCATCTGGCATCTTGTTGGTGAGACTGGACGTCAATAATGGTCAGTGCAAAGGGGAATATGAGTGTCCAGGGCCCCCACAAGTCCCAGCAGAGGGTCAGTGACTCAGCTCCCGGGAGGTAACACTAGCCAATGGTCCACCCACAAGCACCCAGGCCCTGTCTACCCGCCCCCCTCCCAGGTCCATAAATAATCCCACCTCCCGGAGACAGGCACAACTGTGGCATCTTGATCCACGCGGCACCCCTGCCACTGGAAGGAGTCACCCACAAGCTGAGAGCCGACAATGGGGCCAGGCCGAGGAAGGTGGCCGCCAGCTTTCCCCACCTTTCACGGGTGTTTCGGGCCGGGGCACCAGCCTCCCGAGAGACCCAGGGCTCACTCCTTGGCAGAGAATTCCCAAAGTCATCTGTTGGCAGCCGGATCAAAAGCAGCACAGAATTCAGACAGCTTCTCGTACACGGCTTATTTCTAATTAATTCCTTGCTGGCACATGCAGAATCTGCACTTTCTCTCCCTCCCGGCTCTCCCAATCCCATACATATTTAAGAGCTTGACAGCTTTCCTCGTGCTAAATATAAATCACGTTTTAAGCCGGGAGTTCAGGATGAGTCGGTGGTCTCCGCCCAAGCATCCGGGGGTGTCTGCCCCTCTACTTCCTGCTGGCCGGGAGTGTGGGCACCCTCCACTCAACCATTGTCGCCCAGTCCATCCACAGACTGAAAGGGCAGTGGGCATGTGTCTTTTTGTCTGTCCAGCACTGTCCCTTCTCCTCTGGGAACAGCACCCCATTTTTCCTCTGGGAAGTAGAGCGAATACCACTTGTGAGTCTAAGAGTGGTGCCCGACGCAGATCTGGCCAATCAGAACACTGGCTCCCTCCAGCCACAGTGACTGGCTCAGGGGTGTGCCCATCACTCAAAAGAGGCCAATGAGAGGCTTCTCTGGGACTTCCGCCAGAATCCCTAGAATAGAGGTGTTCAAAAAGCAGAGACATTGCTTTACCAACAAAGGTCCGTCTAGTCAAGGCTATGGTTTTTCCAGTGATCATGTATGGATGTGAGAGTTGGACTGTGAAGAAAGCTGAGTGCCGAAGAATCGATACTTTTGAACTGTGGTGTTGGAGAAGACTCTTGAGAGTCCCTTGGGCTGCAAGGAGATCCAACCAGTCCATCCTAAAGAAGATCAGTCCTGGGTGTTCATTGGAAGGACTGATGCTGAAGCTGAAACTCCAATACTTTGGCCACCTGATGTGAAGAGTTGACTCATTGGGAAAGACCCTGATGCTGGGAGGGATTGGGGGCAGGAGGAGAAGGGGACGACAGAGCATGAGATGGCTAGATGGCATCACCGACTCAATGGACATGGGTTTGAGTAAACTCCGGGAGTTGGTGATGGACAGGGGGGACTGGCCTGCTGGGATTCATGAGGTCACAAACAGTCAGACACGACTGAGCGACTGAACTGAACTGAACTAACTTTTTCGCTTAAACCATTATGTGAATCAGAGGAAATCCTAAAGTTTCGGGCAGCCTTCTTGTCACCAGGAGGAGAAAGCTGGACTGTGACTGAGACCAGCAAAGAGAAAAGTAGAGATAGTGAGAGAGGCTGAGTCGTAGTCTCATTGTTCAAGGCCCTTGATGCAACCACTCCTGAAGCTTAATCTAGCTAGACAAGCTACTTTATAGGAGTAAATTCCCTTTCTTGTTTAAGCTAGTTGGAAACAGAGGCTAAAATTATGTCAGTGGTTGTTTCCAATTAATAAGATTCCTGGTAGTTTTCATTTTCTTCTTTATGGCTTTTTAAATGTCTGTTTTGTTTTGTTTGTTTGTTTTAAAGATGAGCATACCTTATTTTCATATCGAAAAGCTTTTCAGGGGCTTTCTTGGAGGTCCAACTGTTAAGACTCCATGCTTCCAATACAGGCGGTACAGGTTCAGTCCCTGGTCAGGGAGCTATGATCCCACATGCCACGTGGTGCAGCATACTCACAAAAAAACCAACTTTTCAGACATTTCCATTCCAAAAGAAAATTACAAAAATAGCTACATTTGCTTTTGTTTCTCATCTATTTCCCAAGCCCCCTCACCCAAACTCTCCCCTCAACACACACATTAGTGCGCGCGCACACACACACACACACACACACACACATTCTCATAGGTTTATTTCTTGACCTCATCAGCTCTCTATTTCAGTTCTATTTATTTATTCACAGGATTTGAACAAGACCCAGCAAACAGCTGGGGGCTCCCACACCCAAGGACAAAGCCAGAACCATTTCACAGAACACAGGGTGGAGAGGGAGAGCCAGACGATATGGCCACAGGCCTGCAAAATAAATAGGGAGTGATCTCCTCCAGACAGAAAGCAAAATCAAGTCCAAAACCGTGACAGCTGTGTTCCAGAAACTAATCACAATGGCAGCTTACTTTAAAAATAGGAAAACAACTTTTCTAGGTCAAAGTGAAAAGCAGCTTCCCCTTAACACTCAACCATCATAGATGGAGTCAAAGGGAGAGACATAGAGAGATGTCTGGTTATCTGTCTCATCTAATCCTTACCACAAATACGTGAATTGTATTAGAATCCTGATTTTTCAAAAACCAGTAGGAGACAACATGAGTATGGTACTTAATGTGTGCCAGAGCTAGTCTGGTATTTTAAAATATGATAATGCTTCTAATCTGAACAACCATAATTGTTTTTAATGTATAGGTAAGCAAGCTAGGGACAGAGAACTTAAGAAACTTGCCTAAGGTCACACAACAGCTGAACAGTGAAGCCAGATTTTGGCCTTTGTCCATTTGATCCATATCCCTGGTACCACCACTGATCCACACTGGCCCCACTGTCCTGGGGAACGAAAAATGGCATGAAGGTAATTTACAAAGCTTGCTCAAGGTCTCAGAGTTACTGGTTCCTAGGGCAAAGAGGTAAACCCAGGACTGTCTTACCCAAGGACCCTACCCACCTGCCACATTATCCCCCCTTGCTGGTCCCAGGTCTTTCCTCTGTAAAGTGGAGATAACAAGACCAGTTCATTGCACAGGTGCACACAGCACCCTGGGATGTATTTGGAATTGAGATCACTCCATTTATACTCCCTTCCTCTATTGCAACAGTACTGAACAAAATCTGTCTTTACGACTTTCAAGTAGGGTCAGCCTCTGTTTCTCTTTGGCAGGGCCCAGCAGCTTTGAGTGTTCCCTTTTTTTCTTTTCCTGAAGGGAAAATTCTTTGGACAGCTCATTGTCCTGTCCACCATAGATACACTGGAATTCAATCACCCAACAAGCAGGCAACTTCCTTGAGAGCAAAAGACTGGAGTTCACCTTGCCTCCCTGGTCTGAGAAACTGGTCACCAATGGACAAGTGAATGGACCACACTGAAGCCAGAGGAGATGGGACTTTTAGAATGGCATCATTCACCCACCCGACCCAGTGTCATGGCCACTGGCCCACGGTGGAAGGCGGAGAAACTTATCCTGTTCTGTCTGCCCCTCTTGGCCCTTCAAACTCGATGCCTGAGTCTGTCTCTCCATCAGAGAAGGCAGCAAAGCCCTAAAGCAGATTTGAACAGTTCTTTGTCACCAACTGGCCAGATGGATCATGAACACATGAAGTTGAGACCCTCCTAAGACCCACCCTGAGCTCCAAGGGTGTCCCACTGGGACAGAACCTGGGGGAGTAGAGAGGCAGCCAGAGGCGCAAACTAGAAAAGCCCACAACTGCAGCTGCACAAATTCAAGTGTGAACTGCAGAGCTGCTACCCAAGAGCCTTCACCTCCGCTCACCGCGCTGAGCCTCTGCTGAACATGCAGAATGCAAGTCCAGACATCCGGGCACTTGCATCCCACCCTGGCACCCATACCTCCTGGCCACTGATCCCTGGAAACCCCTGTGCTATTCAGGTCCCAGTGTTTGAGCCAGCAGCGTTAGCGTCACCTGGGAATTTGTTAGAAAACACAAATTCTCAGGACCCACCGCAGACGTCCTGAATCAGAAGCTTGCCTCTGGTCAGGCCTGGAAGGATTCTGGGACCCACCATCTCCGGAAGGAGGCTGGGATATGGAGTGAGTCTCTGCTCCTCCGCACTTGAGCCTATATCGGAGCCCCAGTACTTTTCACAGCCTTGCTGTTTCTCAGCACACTGTGCTGTTGGAGTCACAGACCCCACATCTCAGTGCTGATTCCTTTTTGTTGCCCCCAACACGTGTGTGTCCTGTGCACCCAATCATCTCCTGGGCCCAGCACATAGCAGGATCAATATTTGCTCAATGAACTATTAATAGAGAAACAAAATAAAGAGGTTTTCAAATCTCCACGTAGCAGGGAGTGAGTGCAGTAGCCAATAAATTAGGCCACACCGTGGGCTCCAATGGCCGTGGATCCCCACCCCCTCCCAGGCAAGCCCAGCTCCAGCCCCCTCGGTTGTGAATAAGCCCTCCTCCTCAGCCTCTAAAGCATTGCACTCCGGCCCCTCCCAGTGACTGACATTGGAATCACTTTGGCCTTAGAGTTTTGAAAGAGGTTGATTCTGATCAACTGACCTGAATGTTAACAGCATGGGAGTTTAATTTGTATTCAGACGGGAAGAGAACCAGCCACTCGGAGGAGATGGTGCTGTTTAATTAGGTCTAGTAGTTAACTCAGAATAAAGGCAACGTGCAGCCGGAACCAGCAAGGGAAAGGCAGTCTCCCGGGAACTCGCAGACTTCAGAGTTGCTGCAAAATAAGGAACTGGTGGTTTAGAAATGATGGATTCTCTTCCTGAAAGAAGCAGGTTCTCTGTCCAGTCCTGAGGGTGCTTGCCCTCTTGGCTCCTGATTCACCCAAAACCGAGAAGGAGAAAATAACTAAAAGATGTGCAGGTCAAGACTCAGGTGTGTGTGCAGGATTTATGGGTCCAGTTTTTAATACAAGCAAGACAAACTCCTTCTAATGTTGATGGTAGCATATTTGGTTTGTAACAGTTAAAAAACTGGAAACAACTCAAATGCCCACCCACAACAGAATAGGTGAATCATACAGTGGACTACTACACAGCCATGAAAAAGGACAAACTCCCATCATGCATGAAAACGTGGACAAAATGCAGACAAATCATGATGAGTGAAAAGGATGGCACCAAAGGTCATGATGCACTGTGTGGTTCCATTAATACAAAGACAGGAAAAATAAGACAAGGTTATCTACAGGGATAACTGTAGGTGAACCAGCCTTTATCTTAGTAGGAAGCAAGAATAGGTTTGAAGGTGTTCTGTGTCTTTCTTGGTCATCGTGGAGGTGAGACAGACAATGCATGTGTGCAAAAATTCAAAGTGGCTATGTAATAGGTGTAAGAATGTGTTGAGCAGCATGTTTGGAAAGACTTGAGCACTTTGCTGTATGTATATGAAACCACCATTTAAGTACATGTATATTTAAAGAAAGCCCTATTCTGAGTAACACGGCAGCTAAGGCGGGCTTCTCCGCCACAGCTCTGCTTGGTGTCACACTTCTGACACGTGCAAGCTCGGCTCCCGCATTCCTCCCGGTGCAGCCGACAAGCACGGCTCGAGTAATGGGAGCGATTATCCTCACAATTATAGGTTGAATTCTTTGCAGTTGTCTCTCCAGTTTACAAAATAAATTATACATCTTTTCTGCACTCTCTTTGCCCACATGGTTTAATCAAGTGGGGAGACTTGGCACTTCTTGCTTTTACTTCAGGGCTCCAAGGGGCAGGGAGACACGAAGACACTACCGATTATGAACTGATTTGCTCCTCATGAAATTATACGGTAAGTGTGAAGCTGTCCCCATGGCCACGCAGGCGCAGGAAGGAGACGTGAATTATGCTGCAAAGTCAGAAGATGTGAAAATTGATTCGGGAGCGCTAGCTGTTTTCAATTTTATATTGCCATTTATTTTAAGAATGCCTGGGCTCCCCCAAACAGGAGTTTATAGGCAGATAGGAAAACATAATTAACACCTAAACTGACACTCCGGGTCTCGGGGAGGTGGCTGCTGACGCTCTGATTTGCGGAGCCAAGGCAAATGGGATTCCAACCAGCCTTGAACGGGGAAACTCTGAACAGTGAACAATCAATAAAACATTAAAAATCCATTGCCTTTTTTCAGTTTCTCCTCCCTATCCTGTCTCTCTCCGAGATTTTATATGGAAACTTGTCTGAGAAGGGAAAGAAACGGTGAGATGATTCCAAGGATGTTTAGATTCAATGTTTGAGAGGAACTGGATCTTGAGATGCTAAAGAGCCCAAGAGAAATGATTTTGAGTACAAGTCTGCAAAATGAGAGCACAGGGTGGTAGGGAGATTGTGGGATTAAAGACAGAGATCTGCAACCCAGTATCAGCTTGGCCGTGTTCCAGCTTGCACACAGCTCCCCATTTCTTGAGCCTCAGTTTCTTCATCTGCATATTGGGGATAGCAGCAGTACCTGCTTCCTAGGGTTGTTGGGAGGATTAAATGAAGTGATTTCATGCTAAACCGTAGCAGGGCATTGGGAAGAGCAGCCACACTGGATCTTGTCATCATCATATCCTGTTGTCTAGTTTCCGACAACAAGCAGATCGGGGGCCATAAAACCAGGGCCCTGCTTCTCACCTGGAGCAGAGCAGCTGCAGAATTTGGGGAGCCAGTAAATAATCCACCTGCCATGCAGGAAACACAGGAGACCCACGTTTCATCCTTGGGTTGAGAAGATCCCCTGGAGAAGGAAACGGCTACCCACTCCAGTATTTTTGCCTGGAGAATCCCATGCACAGAGGACCCTGGCGGGCTACAGTCCATGGGGTCACAAAGAGTCAGATATGACTGAACAACTAAACTTGCGGCAAAGAAAAACATGGGACCCCTTGCGCAAAAAGCAGGGGGAAACGCCACTAAAATTACTAAGCTATCATCCTTTTTCCTTCCCTCTGCTGTCTCTTGACTGGTCGTAGTATTTTCCAGCTGCCGTTCAAAGTCATCCTAAGAAAAAAATGTTAAAATGTCAGCCTGCGTTAGTTGCTCAGTCGTGTCCAGTTCTTTGCAACCCATGGACTGTAGCCCACCAGGCTCCTCTGTCCATGGAATTCTCCAGGCAAGAATGTCAGCATGAATTTTATCATTTACCTTTGTATTACACAATGTCAGTTTTAAATAAAAATGTAAGAATGTTTAACTTACAGGCAGCATCATTGACATGTCACAATTGGTATTTTGTAGTTTGTACGGCGCATGTGTTTTGCTCTTAACAGAACAGGAGAAATCCCACACACAATGGGAGAAACCCCACACAATGAACTCAACTGTTTTTGTTTTACTTCTCGGTATGTGTGCATTCTGCAGACACCTTGTCTCTGGCTCACTGATGAGAAGGGAGCTGGAGTTGCCTGCTCTCTCCCTTTCTCTCTGTAGCGCAGTTTCAGAGAGCCTATGGGTCTGGCTGGCGCAGGGAAGCAGCGGGAGAAAGGCTGTGATGGGTTGTTGGTGGCTTTCAGAATCACGTTGCCTTCTCTCTGTGTCAGGAGTAGCTCCTGGTTCAGAGAGACAGCTTTGCTGTGGACAGAGCTTGCTCCCCTTGAACTTGCTGAGTCCCACTGAGTCCCCCTGCATCCTAGGCCCCCAGAATTCTGCCCTGTGTGGGGGGGCATCTTGAAGGCTCCGTGTGGACCAGACCTCAGGGACTAAGGACTCATGTACCATGTATGTCCCCTCTACTCACCCACACTCTCCACTGCCCCACGGACTTCACTTACAAAACACAAGTTCAAAGATTAAATGATTCCACAAGTATGGCAACGACAGCAGAGCATTGATCCAGGGGGTGATCACAAGAGGCCCCCACCCCTGAAGCCCCCCTCCTTGAGCAAAAGCCTCAGACTCCAGGGCATTGAAGGGCCTGGATGCTCATTCCAAGGGCCAGACTCTGGGGGCAAGGTGGGTATAATCACCATTCCCAATTTACAGATGAGCAAACAAAGACCCCGCAGGTTGTCTTCCTTAAGGCCCCACTTTCAAGAGGGATGGGTTTCCCTGGTGGCTCAGTGGTAAAGAATCCGCCTGTAATGCAGGAAACATGAGTTTCATCCCTGGCTTGGGAAATGGCAACCCTGGAGAAGGAAATGGCAACCCATTCCAGTATTCTTGCCTGGAGAATCCCCAGGGACAGAGGAGCCTGGCAGGTTATCGTCCATGGGGTCGGAAAAGAGTCGGACACGACTGAGAGACTTTGACTCACTCAAGAGGGATAGAAACTGAACCAGAACCACGTGTGTCCAGAGGCCCCGCTGTAGTCCCCTGGCCCCCTTCTTCACATCTGAGGTGCCATCTTGAAAGGCCTGAGGTCGGAAGATGTGCCTTCTCCCTCCCTCTCTCCCCAGCTTCCTCCCTCTCTTGCTTCCTTCCTTCTCAAGTCAGGATCTGGTGGAGCTAAGGGGAGGGAACAGAGCGATACCACAAGGGGCCTCAGCCATCCTGTCCCCAGGGACCCACTGACTCATGTTTACATGGCACTGGGTTCACTCCTCCAGGCCTGGCTTTGTATCTCCTTTTCTCCTGCACGTCCTGTGTGTGGGTGAGAGGCTTAAAGACATGGAACCTCAGCCCTGTGTTGTGTATATTTAGTTGCTCAGTCGTGTCTGACTTTTTGTGACCGTTTGGACTATATAGCCTGTCAGGCTCCTCTGTCCATTGGGATTTTTTTAGGCAAGAATACTGGAGTGGGTTGCCATTTCCTCCTCCAGGGGATCTTCCTGACCCAGGGATCAAACCCATCTCCTGTGTCTTCTGCATTGCAAACGAATTCTTTACCTGCCAGCCATCAGGGAAGCTCAGCCCCTGCCCTCTGCTATCTCCCCAGGGACTCTGCTGCCCTTGTCTGGGGAAGGGGCAGAGCCTGCAGGATGAATCTTAGGGCCCCCTGTACCCTTAGGGGTCCCGATCTGCCTGGACCCCTCCCATGTATCACTCACCTCCGAAGAGGAAGGGGGCTATGGCTTGAGCTCCTAGGAAACAAGCCCAGAGAGGTTATACCCTCGGTAGGCTGTGCCCAGCAAACTGGCTACGGACCCCCAAGTCCATTGTTGGGAGTGCTCACTCCCAACCCCATGGCACCCCCCGCCACTCCTGTGGCTGCCTTCTAGGGTGAATATGATAAACTGGGCCCTGCCTCAGTCTTTCACCTCCACAACGAGCTCCCATGGACACAGATTCTGTTTCTACTCAACAGAGCGGGGAGCCAAGATCCAGAGGGTGAAGTCCAGTCCAGAAGCTCACAGCCAGGAAGTGGTGATGGGAGGCTCTGAGCCGCTCTCTCCAACCCCTCGTGTCTCTGCTCTGCATCAACAGAGGAGCACGGATCCACTTTCTTTTCTACACCACACGCTGCTCCTACTTTTCCTGGCTTGAAAAGTCCTAAAATCCTGTTCTCACAATTTCCCGTTGGCTGTTCCTTTTGCTCATCTGTTTTGAGGCTGTATTAGAAAAAGAAACCCTTTTCATCAAAGGACTTCTATCCAGAATGCATATAAAGAAATTGAGCCAATAAGAAAAAGTCAACCAATTTGGGAGAAAATGGGCACAATATTTGGACACATGCTTCACCAGGGAAGATACATAATTGACCAGAGTTAACAGCCCCTGTTCCCTTCTGTGGAGCAGGGAACTAGCTTCTGGGACACCCATCATGCAGTCACACAGGGCCCCAAGATAGGGACCCACACACTTAACACACTTGGTTTAATGCTCAGCTGCTACTGTCTTGAAGTTCTAAATTTTTGAGCAAGGCCCCCACTGTTTCATTTTGCACTGGGCTCTGCAAACTCAGTAGCTGTAGGTGTGACAAGTTGTCCACAGTGGGAAAGACCTCCGTTCCTATCTGTGTGGGGAACGGCCACAGTAATAATGATCTCTGCCTCTGACCAGGTCATAACAATTTCCATCTACTGGACTCACACCTACCAGGCCCTGTGCCAATAGTCCTACAAAATCAATTGCTGCATTCTCACAACATCTCTGGGATAGATGGTATCCCTACTTATAGGTCAGGAGACTGAGTCTAGGAGGGGTGAGTAACTTGCCCAAGGTCACAAGGCCCAAGAGGTAGCAGGCAAGATTGGAACTTAGGTCTGGTTCAAATACAACAGGATTTCGGGTTCTGTTTGTATTCCATCACACCATCAACATTCCTGATGAGATACTGACAATTAAAAAACAGGACACATAGTGCAGGAATTAGAAAAGGAGTCCAGTGAGAGTGGGGAGGCAATCCCAGGAAGCCTGATCAAGCCATTCCTGAACTCCCACTCACACAAGTTATGCCATAGGAGGCTCCCGTCTTATTCCTCAGAAAAATTTCTCCCAGGCTCTCACAAAGGAAGCAGGCAGGGACAGATGAGTAACTCATCATGCTGGCTGGGACATGCTGGGCTCAGCCTCAAGCTCAACCCAGAGCCCAGGGCTCATGCCTTTATTTGAGGAGAATTGCAGAGAAGGCCTGAGGCTGGGTCTGAAGCTGGCATAATCAGGGTTTGCATTTTGGCTTTAGACTTGAGTCTGTGGCTTGGGAGCCTCAGCTTCCTCATCTATAAAATTCACTCAATCGTCCCTCATGGATCCTTTGGGAAGATGAAAAGATTATAAACAAAGCTCTCAGCTCCTGTCTACCAAATTCTGATCATTCAATACTATGCAAGTGCCCCCTGGGTCGTGGGAGCCACATTATTCTCATAGGAGCTGTTGGGGGCAAAGTTTCTCAAAATGGGAATGTGACACACCACATCCCTGATGACTGACAGCATTTTCCTGCTGATAGAAAAGATCAATTCAAGGCTCCAGGTGGCTCCTTACTCATTGGGATTCTTTTGTTTTTCTCTGCTGAGGAATATTTCACTTTCCCTTCTCTCTCCTGGGGGCAAACCCACTTCCCTCTCCACATCACAGGCCACAAAACAGGAGGGAAGAGAGAAGCATGCCTGGTCCTGAGGGGTCTGCTGTAAATGCATGATTTAATTATCTCCAGTTGATAACTAGCAAGCTGTCCAGGATCTTCCTGCACAGACTGCCTGGCGGTTTCCTTTGCTGAATGTTAATGATGTTTTGGGAAACCTTTAAGCAATGCTCCCAAGGAGAAAATGTCTCCATGTGGAGGGCAGAGAAGAGGGGAGGGCTCCCTGGACAATGATGGCTGCAGGCACCACTATGGGGTCTATGCCCTGACCCTGGCTGAGCACGCATTGCCTGCAAGGCTCTCTCTCTGCTCCTGTGTGTCCCAAGCACCTTCCCACCCCAGGGCCTTTGCATGTGCTGTTCACATAGATACAGCACTCTGTCTCCGGATGTTCTGAGAAATTCATCCTCACCTCCTTGGGGAAGCCTTTCCCAAACACCCTCTCTAATGATGACTCCCCTGGCCCCATCAACATGTTTGCTTGTTTGTTTCCTGCAAAGCACTTAGCTCAACCTGCAATGAATGCATGTGCTTGGCCTGTTTCTCTGTCTTGTCTGCTAGACGGTAAGTCCATGAGGTCAGGGCAGGGTATCAGCCTCACTCCATGCCCCTGAGGCCCAGCACAGTGCCCAGGTGGCAGCAGGTGCCCAATGAATGAATGAAGGTTGAATGAATAAACAGAGGGTCTCAGTGTTTAGGAAAGGGAGTCAGGAGGCCAGGAGAGATTGGGTCCCATCTCCAGACCTCAGTGTCCCCTGGGCTACCCTGCTTTGAGCCAGTGACTAGATTCCACGCCAGTGTCCCCTGTTTCTGCACCAAACATCCTCACCCCCCTCTCCCCTGAGTGTGGTTGGATGGGCAGTTGGGTGGATCCAGGGAGGGGCAGGGGCAACTGAGTGGATACTGGCTGCCCCTTTCTGGACTTGGCTTTCACTGGAGGAGCTGGGCACCTCTGAACCCAGGACGGTCACACAGACATCTCCCGGCCCTCAGCAGCAGCCCATGCTCCCTCCCCACCTCACTACAGCCCTGCTCTTGCCAGGACATGCTTCTACCCTCATTGTTTCCTAGCTGTGATTTAAGGTCAGAATCTCCTCCAGGAGCATTTCTCTTGCCTGGGCCGAGCCCCAGACAGCTCGGCTGGGAAGGGCCGCCTCTGGGCTTCCCTGCTGGAGCCGGGCAGAGAGCAGCACTGTCAGGCCCTCCAGGCCCTTTGAGGCCATCCCCGAGTTACGGGGTTGGCCTCACTTTGTTCTCACTTCTCTCAGGCCAGAAACACAGAGACGGTTTTCCCCTCCTAAGCGCTCGGTCGTGTCCGACTCTTTTGTGATCCCATGGACTGTAGCCCTCCAGGTTCCTCTGTCCATGGAATTTTCCAGGCAAGAGTACTGAAGTGGGTTGCCATTCCCTTCTCCAGGGGATCTTTCTGATCTAGGGACTGAAAAAAAGTGCATGCTTGCTCAGTCGTGTCTGACTCTTTACGATGCCATGATCTGTAGCCTGCCAGGCTCTGTCCATGGGATACAGGAAAGCACAATTTCTGAGAGAGCAGCCTGGCTGTGGGCAGGGCTCAATGATGTGACTTAGGGCTGTGAAGTTCTCTTTGGGAAGCTGTGAGTGAAGCTAGCTTGTCAGCTGAGTTCTGCCTCAGTGTGAACACTTTCTCCTAGGTTTTATTCTCATCTTTGCAAAAACGTTGAGGTTTTTCTCTTTCCTGTTACAATCAAATGAAACCTTGGCTTCTGTTTTGCATTTTATGCGTCTGATCTCCTGCGCTTGGTCACTTTCTTCAAGCTTATGTCAGCTGCAAGGGTACTGGGGGGACGACGCTGGTATTCCCCCTCTTTGTGGCGTTACACTCAAGAGTCATGGATCCACAGGTGGTACCCATAGGTACCCCAGGAGAGAGGCTTTGCTGCCTCCAAGAAAGCACTTGGAGCCCCAGAACAGTCCCATGCGTGTGCTCAGCAGTATGCCCTTTCCAATCTGCTATCCCTGTCAAATCAGCTGCATCTCACTGCAGCCTGGGGAGGGAGGAGGGACATTACACATGAGGGACACTTGGGGGCTGGAGGACAGGCAGGAAGCGTTTACATCTGCTGTGCGCTGGCCCGCCACGCGTCCGCACCTTTGTGGAGTCATTTGTTCCTCTTGTCACCAAGCCTTCACGAAGCATCAGCTGTGCTCCCAGCCTGCCTGCCTGGTGCCGAGAACATAGCGGTGAGCAGAGCAGACAAGACGAGAGTCCCGCCCTGTGAGTGTTCAGTCTCCAAAGGTGAACAAACCGGGAATAATATGAGGAGTTTCAGCAAAGCAACAAAAATAAAGAAAAAATTTCTGATGGGAAAACAGACAAAAGATGTGAACAGGCAATTTACAGAAAAGGAGATTCAAAAGCTGATAAACACAGGAAGAGATATTTAAGTTCATTAGCTATGAGAGCTCTGCAGATGAAAGCAAGGTCTGAAGAGAATTTACTAGGCAGCCAAGGGCTGGAGGGGCACGCAGGGAGGCCCTGGGACACGGGGTGTCTGATACACTTGCTGGCATTTCAGCAATTCTGGATGTAAACACCAAAGACGTGCCCACCAAAGTCAGAGAATGGGTTTCTCATCACTGGGTCGGTGCGGGGACCCTGCTGACCAGCTGACATCCTTCTTGAAGGATGAAGCCCACGAATGGATAGGAAACATTTAGCAGCAGCAGCCTGGATGCACACATAACAACACGGATGAGCTTTAAAACAGGACGGTGAGAAAGAAAAGAAACTGTGGGACCTATAAGGCTTCTGTCATCTCCACGAAATAAAACATACACAGAGCAGCAAAGGACACACATCAGCATTGCTGGGAGTGTGGACTAACAGAAACAAAGAGAGAATGACAAAGGTGTGAGTTACTGTTGCACTCAGGGCTGGTCCAGGGCGCCAACTCACCTGTCTCCAGGGGTGGGCTTTCTAGAAAACCTTGACTTTAATGAGGAGAAATTGAGGTGGCAGGGCGCATGCTCCCCACCTCAGCCAGGCTTTGAGGGCTGCACTGGGAGCCTCGGGGAAAGAAGAGAAGCCCCCTCCACTTCCCGTCCAGTGTGACCCACCTGATGGCAGCAAGTCCCCAAGCATCTTTCCTCAGGCCCTGGCACGCCAGACTGGTGCCTGAAATCGTATGCGTGGACCAGCTGGGCCTGGAGTCAAATGGGCCCTGAGCCTCCTGCCTCAGACTCGAATCATCACCTCCCTGCTCTGCCATTCAGACAGGGGGTCTCGCCTCCCATCACCAGCTCCGGTGACCAGCCCATGGTTTCTCTGTTTCCCTTTTAGCGCGTCTCTTCCTTCCTTCTCCACTGACCAAGGGCCGAGTCACTGTTCATCAGGCTCTAACTCCACTCCATCCTCACACGGCCCACACTCACTGAGCCCTGCTCTGTTCCCCGGAAGCCTTACACTCGGCGTGCTGCCCTCACTCTGGGAGGTTCTTGCATGACGATGCCCGCTTGGCAGATGAGGAACTGGGGTCAGGGGAGTACAGAAACCGCTCCAGTCCGCACAGCTGTGCAGAAGGGAGGCACAACCTCTCTCATCTTCTGTTGCAGGCTACCAGTGGAGGGAGTTTGTAGGGCCAGTATGGAACTTTCCAGAAAAGCAGTCTCTTCTCTGGAGCAACATCCTGACAGAGCAACTCTGTCCTTTCCTGGCATCCCCTCCACCACCCCCTCTGACTGGTTCCACGTCTGAGCCACAAAAGCCAGCTCACATTCAGAGGATCTGAGGTTTTCCAAACACCCCTCTGGCCAGGAACTCCTTAAAGACCAGCCTGTGTCTCATTTCCCTTTTTGTCTCCCCACAGACAGGCCTGCGCAGAGGCAGGTGTCCGGCCTGGAGTCAGGCAGACTGGGTTGAAATCCGCCCCCCAGGCTGTGTGACGTGGAGCAGGCCCCCTTACCTCTCTGAGCCTCCCGGGTCACGGGAGTCATAACCTCTGCCACTTGCCTGCCCCCAGCCGGTGCCCATGTTGCACTTGTCAGTATGGATTGGACGTCACTCTGGAAGGTACCTGCAGATGTTTATTCTTCCTGGACCAACAGCCTCTTGGAGAAAGGAAGGGAAGGAGAGGAGTGGCATGTCCCCCATTGGCTGGGGCTTTTGGGACCTGCGGTCTCAGTGAAGTGGCAGGACAACGCCGTCAAGGAGGGAAGGTGAAGCCGGGAAGAGGGCGTGATGGTCCAGGGAAGAGAAATCCTAGTTACAGCAGGCGCCGTACACGTGGCGAAAGTCCCTCTTCTCCCAGTGACCCTGGTCCTCTCTGCAGACTTCAGTTTCTTTTAATTAGTCAGATTATTTCTACCACCAGCCCTGGAGGTCAGGAGAGCTGAGTTCCTATCACCACAGGTCCAGAGGGATTAGGTCCAGTCTGGCTGGAGTCAGACAGCATGAGCAGGCCCCCGAGTTCAGCTCGGCCCAGCACCCTGCAGGCCCCATGCCCACAGCCCCGACCTCTGGAGATGAGCTTGGCCAGTGCTGACCAAGAACCTGGCACCATGAAGAGCGGGGGGGCCAGGCAGACAGAGAATCAGGAGGGTGGCTCCCTGCCCTCACCCTCTCAGTCCAAGGTTGAGAAGAGGATGGCTGATGATGAAGAGGCCTGGTTAGTTGTAAGAGGAGGGAGTCTTCCAAGAAGGAGACCCTGGGGTGAGAGGAGATTTGAGGCCCAGACTATGAGAAGGCAACAGACAGCACTCCAGGCAGAGAGGGCAGCGAGTGCAAAGGCCCTGTGCAAAGTGCAAAGGTTGGGTGGGCCCAACCTGCTGAGCGAAGGGAAGGAGGCCAGCATGGGGGAACGTGAGTGATGAGAGGGGAATGTGCTGTTTGAGAGAAGGTCCACGGGAACCAATCACACAAACCTCCCAAGCTGCAAGGAGGAATTTGCATTTGTCCCCAAATAAAGTCACTGGAAGGCCACAAGCCTAGATGCAACACAGTGTGAGTCTCCAAGAGCCAGAGTCTGAGCTGTGCCAACCCAGGATGGAGACCACTCTCCCCCTAGGCTCTGCACATCCACCCCCCACAACTAGGGTCCCAGATGAGCCAGAGATGAGTCAGCTGGGCTCCAAGGACTTCAGTTTGCAGCTGGGATGGTGGGCTAAAGATTTGGGCATTTTTATCTTTTCCAGCCTCTTCTTCACTGACCCCATAGGACTTTCGGCTCATCATAAATTCTGAAGGCCATTCCTGTTCCATGTTCAGTTCAGTAATAACTCCAGTTCCTCAGCTGCTTTGTGGGCTCTGAGAGGCTCAAATGAAATACTAGATGATGATAATGATAGTGGTGATGATGATGATGGTGGTGGTGATGGTGATGGCGGTGGTAGTAATGATGGTGATGGTGGTGGTGGTGATGATGATGGTAGTGGTGGTTGTGGTGGTGGTAATGGTGGTGATGGTGATGGGGTGGTGATGATGGTGGTGGTGATAGTGGTGTAGTGGTGATGTGGTGGTAGTGGTGGTGGGTGGTAGTGGTGGTTGTGGTGATGGTGATGGTAGTGATGATGGCAGTGGTGATGATGGTGGTGGTGGTGATGATGGTGGTGGTGGTGGTGGGAGTGGTGACGATGGTGGTGGGAGTGGTGATGATGGTGACGGTGGGAGTGGTGATGATGGTGATGGTGGGAGTGGTGATGATGGTGGTGATGGTGGTGGTGGTGGTGGTAATAGTGATGATGGTGGTGGTGACGGAGGTGGTAGAGGTGATGATGGCAGTGATGGTGGTGGTAGTGATGGTGATGGTGGTGGTGGAGGTGATGGTGATGATGGTGAAGGTGGTGATGCTGGTCGTAACAATGATGATGGGAGTTTCAGTGTGGTGCCTATTCCTCTGCCCTGACCCCCATCACTGACTAGGGGCATCCACCCCCTGCTTCTGTGTGTAGGTGCTGGCTCTTAATGGTTCCCAGTTAATCCCCATTTTTGAAGTGACACCTGTCAAAAGGGCCAGAAATCTGCAACCAAAACCTGACCAACACCACTCCCTTGCCTCAGGAGAGCCAGGCCTGTCATGCAATATACTCCAGGTTCCCTGAGGGATCCAGCTAAGGCTGGACTCAACCTGAGACCACACCCATGCTCACCAACTTCCCCGCCATTCTACAGCACTCTCCCCCTTTCCTCAGAGAGCAGCCCAAGCCGTATCTCAGGACCTGCTTCTGGAACCTGGGCCTGAAACAAACTGAATGGAACAGGGACGCTTATCATCTCACAAAGCATATCCCAGAATGGGAGTCCTCCGGCTTGGAAAAAGCCTCTGTTTCTGCTGCCTGCCCATCTCTGTGGCTGTATGATCGGGTGGAGCCAGTGGAGAAGGCCCGCTAACCAGCTGAGACCAAGTGGCCCATGAAGCCTAAATAGTCACTGTCTGGCTTTCACTAGAAAGTGATGGCTGATCCCCTGCTGCATACCCACACCTTCCCAGTCCTCTGGTGAGGGAAGGAAAGGGGCAAAGGGTAGTGACTGAGGACCTACTGTACCCAGAGATTTTCATCAATGCTTTAATCCCCACACAGTTTCATGGAGGAGGCACTACTGTTATCCTCATTTTATAAATGAGGAAAGTGAGTCTCAAGAGTCAGGATCTGAGCACAGGACCCTCTGGCTGGAAAACCTTTAAGGTTCTCTCACTTGACTGAGCAGATCATGGTGACAGGAGGCTGACTTTCACTTCAGGAGCCTCAGGGAGAGACACCCCACCCCACTCTCCCAGCCTGGGGACAGGCCCTCTGCAAACTTGCCTGGGGTGGATGACTCATTTTTTAATCACGAAAACAGATTGGGTGTAAGGTGTTTGTCTGGGTCTAGCAGCACCCTGGGGGAGGAGCAGGGCAAGAAGAGGATGATGCTCTTGGGGCCTGAGGCAAGGGTCCTGACCTGGCTGCTCTGTCCTTCTGCATCCTGCCACTCAGGCACCACTTCCCTCCTACCCAGACAGCCAGAGAGGTTTCTTCTCCAGGGTTTTCTGGTCCCTGGAGCAAAGCTGGCTGTGAGAAGCTCCTCAACACGGCGAGCCTTGGCCAACCAGGGAGAGTCTCCACCTGGCTTTCCGCTGCCCTGGTCCACTCCAATTGCGTGCCCATGGCGGCCACCTGATCTTCCCAACACGTGACCTGGGTCATGCTGCTCCCAGCTTCTACCCCAGGGTCTGAGAATAAATTCCTTGTGTAGTTTGCAAGGCTCTACACATAGGGTTGCTAGATAAAATACCAGATGTCCTATTTAATTAGAATTTCAGATAAATAATGAATATTTTTTTTTGTATAAACTTGTCCCACACAATGGAGCTTCCCAGGTGACGCTAGTGGTAGAGAACTCACCTGCCAATGCAGGAGACGTAAGAGACACAGATTTGACCCCCAGGTCAGTAAAATCCCTGGAGAATGGCATGGCAACCCACTCCAGTATTCTTGCCTGAAGAATCATAGGTTCGCAAAGAGTAAGACACAACTGAAGCAACTTAGCCTGCACTATATCATGTCCCATACAATACTGGGGATATACTTATATTTTTTAAATGTATTTGGCATTTATCTGAAATTCAAAGGTATCTGTGCATCTTCTAGTTTTACTTGCTAAGTCTCAGCCATATTGCACACATCTCTAACAAACACTCCCAAACCCCTGCAGCATCTCTCCCCACCCCAACCCCATATCTGTTCTGGAACTTACCACGCTCCGCCCACCACCTGTGCACAGGCTGGTTCAGCCTCCTCCCACTTGGCTTCACTCTTGTTAAATTCCACTCATCCTTCAGACTTCAACTGAAATGTTACTTCCCCAGAGCCGTCCACCGACCTTCCCGAGCAAATCAAGTCCCTGCCTTCTGCACACACACAGCTCTGCAGCCTGTCCACATCCTTCGCACATCTGTGCTTTATACATGGGGATGTGATGCTTGAACTCATGCCCAGATCTCTGACTAGATGTCCATCTGTACAGACAGGATCACGTTGGTCTTGTTTCCGGCTATCACCTTGGCATCTAGTATAGTGACAGACACTCAGTGAAAAGTGCAAAACACAAATGAACCAGGTCGGGGAGGTCAAGTGAAAGCCCACCCAGGTTCAGTGTCAGATTCTGTTGTCACCTCGTCCCGCACTGGCACCACTGTTTTATGCCAGCAGGCAGCCCAGCACCCCTTCTTAGTGTGGACAGTATCTCTGGGGCTGCAAGCATCTATGTAGCAGAGCTGGTTTGGGGAAAGAGAAGGTGAAAATCCTGAATTACAACAAATTACGAATTACTGCAATGCATCATCTTTAAGTTTTCTTTTTCTGGCAGGAAAGAAAGATGCCTTTCCCAGAGTTAATTTGGAGGAACTGACGGGGCTTGAAAAACTGGCCAGCGCCAACTTTGTGTTCTTCTTCAAGAGCAACAGAGGGATGCTTGTGAAAATAACCACGAGAATGACCTTGGCCATGGCACTGTAAAAACACATGCTTTCTCATTTATCCAATGGTCCTATAGTGTAGGGCTCACAGATGAGGAAATCCCCCGAGACATGAAGCTAGGAAGTCTGAGAACTGGTGAGAATCCAGTGCTGGAAACATCCTCTCTTCCAAGAAGCAGGTAGGAGAGAAAGGACCCCGACTTTCAACCTGGTGCCAGGGACCAGAGCCCAGCTCTGCACTTCCAAACAGGACAAACCCAGAGGCACGGTCTACACTGCAGCCTCCTGAGCATCAGGGGGCTAGTCCTCCCCTGAGGCTGTACATTCACACCTTGCTCAGCTTCTCCTTCTGCCTGTCCTGCTGTCCCCACTCATCACAGTCCCTCCTGGGAGCACTTTCCTAATAAATCACGTTCACATGTACCCCTTCCACCTAAACTCAGGTAAGTCAAAATGAAAGGTCAAGAACCTTCCTCTGCAATGCAGCCATCACTAGACACATGAGGCTATTCACACTTACCTATAAATGACTCAGCATTGCATGAAACTAAATCTTGGGTTCTCAGCTGCACTACTCTGTGTGTGTGTGTGTGTGTGTGTGTGTGTGTGTGTGTGTTAGCTATCCAGTTGTGTCCAACTCTTTGAGACCTTATGGGCTATAGCTGGCTAGTCTCCTCTCTCCGTAGGATTCTCCAGGCAAGAACACTGGAGTGGATAGCCATTTCCTTCTACCAGGGATCTCCCCAAACCAGGGATTGAACCCAGGTCTCCTGCCTTGCAGATGGATTCTTTACCATCTGAGCCACCAGGGAAACCCCCAGCTCACTACTACAAGCCCTCAGTAGCCCCCTGGCTGGTAGCGAGAGTGTCAGAGAAGAAAGAAGCATTTCATTGTCAGAAGGCTCTGTTGGGCAGCATCAATCTAGCACTCAGGAAAGACGTCATGGCTGGGAGCAAGGAGGGGGTGGTCAGCGGGATCTGTAGATGGAGAATGAAGCCAAAGAGACAGCCTGAGTTCCCAAATGCGCACAGCAAAGCACTGGTTGTCCCTGGTCATTCTGGACGCCCGGTCCATCCACAGCACACCTTTCTCTCTGTGTGAGCTTGGAACTCCTGCTTGTCACCAAGATAAAACAGACCACCGGATGCTCCATGGAGAACCAGCAGGAAGGATGTATCATTTCCCCCTTCAGTCTGTCAGTCACATCATTAATATAAATGCGATGAATGAAGGCAACCTCTTTCTTGTTGCCTGTGAACTGCTCAAGTGCACACCCGCAAACTGACAAGCAAGTGATCGGCCCCCACCCCATCTATATCCTGCTGATGCTGTCAATCATCACCCAGTCACAGCTCCAGCTGATGGATGACGGGCCAAGAGCTGGAGTCTCAGTGTTTGCTGATCTGTATCCAGTGGCATGGGTAGAAGCCCAGGGCCGGGGTCCAAGGCAAGCCAGACACAGGTCAGCAGCGTGTCTGTACGATACCGTGGGCTGATCATCTGAAGCCTTTGAGATTCAGTTTCTACTTCTCCAACGGGGGAGAGGGAGTGGTTCTAGAAACCCCTGTGAGGATGATGAGATGAGATGAGATGATGCAGGGAAAATGATCTCAGCACCTTGTGCAATGCAAGCCCTTGAATAGTCACTGTTGTCGATATTGTTTAAATAAGGCAGATGCTCCACACATGGCCTCCACATATCCCCTCCCAATCCCCTGAAATTAAAAATATAACAACATTACTTCAAATCAATGTTCAAATCTTGTAGATTTCCCCTCTCCCCACTTGTTGCCAGTAGTGTCCTCTATTCAGTTGTGACGATCAAAACTGTCTCCGGACGTTGTCCAACGTCCCCTGGAGGCCAAACCACGCCTCGTGGAGAAGCACTGTTGTAGACAGTAAGAAGAAGGAAGGAAGGAAGCTCAGAAGGGAGGGAGAAGGTGCAATACTACATCCAAACACAAAACACATCTCCAAAGTGTTGTGTTGAGTAAAAAAAATTTTTTTAAAAAGCTAGACACACAAAAAAGTGCCCAGAACCCATGTGGTTCCACACACATGAAGTTTAAAAGCAGACGAAATTAACCCATGGTGATCCCATCAGAGCAGTGGTTATCTGGGGAGAGGTTGCTGCCAGATGGGTTCTGGGAGCTGCTTATACATGGACACACATGTAAAAATTCATCAAGCTGTACAAATAAGAGTAATTAAGTTTACTCTAGGTTTGTTAGATCTCAGCTGGAAAGTACTTAAAAAATAGATGAGGCAGCCCCAGCCATCTGTCTCCTGGGGCCTCCTCGCCCTTCCCAAGCCCGTCCCCTGGCAGAAAACCCAGGCATCACAAGCATCACTCCTCTCTGCTGCTCCTCCTCTCCCCCTTCCTCACTCCCATCTCCTTCCAGACACAGCAGCTCAGGGCTCCCACAGACACGGGTCTCCCAGCAGAGAGTGGACCACTCTCTGGTCCACTTGCCTTGCAACTCAGGCTGCAATTCTCTCCCAAGGACCTAACGATCTCTATAGAACCCACCTTGGGCCTCCAGTTCCAATCTGCCCTCCTTTTTCATGTCTAGCGTTTTTTCTTTCTTTTTTTCACTCAACACAACACTTTGGAGATGTGTTTTGTGTTTGCATGTAGTATTGCAAATGCTACTTTGAATCAACATGTTCAAGAGGAATTTCTCCTCTCATTTCATAGTTCCAGACCAGTCCACAGCTGACTCTGACCCTGGTGGGATCCAGCAGTGTTGGCAGAGCTCCAAGCTGTGACCTGGGGGTTGGCAAGCAAGATGGGTCCTTTGTTTAAGGTCCTGTCGCAGAGTCTGGGATGAAGGGCAGATGGCTCTGTAACAAGACTCATCCTCCCTGGAACGTGAAGGGATCCAACCATTGCACTTGGACACCTGGAACCACAGCAAGGTGTGTATCCACAAGGAGCCTGGCGTGGACAGAGTACCAAGAAGAGCTCCAGTTTACACTCCCATCATTTGGGCTTCCTTGGTGGCTCAGTGATAAAGAATACGCCTGCCAGTGCAGGAGATGTACGAGATGTAGGTTCAATCCTTGGGTTGATCCCTGGGTCGAGAAGCTCCCCTGGAGGAGGAAACGGCAACCCACTCCAGTATTCCTTGCATGGAAAATGTCATAGACAGAGGAGCCTGGAGGGCTACAATCCACGGGGTCACAAAGAGCGGGACATGACTGAGTGACTCAGCACGCACACACCCTTCATTCAGCTGAGAGGCGTGGAGTCTGAGTCCATACCAGTCTCCCTAGGAGGTGCTGGGAATGCAAAATCAGGAAACTCTCCAAGGTCGGGATGCAAATAGCCAGTGAGCACATGAAAAGATGCTCCATGTTATTAGTCATTAGGTTAATGCAAATCAAAACCACAGTGAAATACCACTTTAATCCCACTAGGATGGCTAAAATCAGAAAAATGGACAAGAATATGTGTTAGTGACCATGTGGAGAAATCAGAACTCATATGCAGCACTGGTGGGAATGGAAAATAGCTCAACTAGTATGAAAAACAGCGAGGCAATTCCTTAAAAAGTTAGATATAGGATTGCCACAGGATCCAGGAACTCCACTCCTAAGTATGTATCCAAAAGAATTGAAACAGGGACTCAAACACAGATGTGTACACCGACATTTATAATTGCATTATTCATGTCCATCAGAAGAACAGAGAAGCAAAATGTGGTGAATATACACAGTGGAATATTCTTCAGCCACAGAAAAGCAATGAAGTACTGACCCAGGCTACATTTGGAAGATCCTCAAGCACATTATTGGAGAAGGCAATGGTACCCCACTCCAGTCTCTTGCCTGGAGAATTCCATGGATGGAGGAGACTGGTGGGCTGCAGTCCATGGGGTTGCGAAGAGTCAGACCCGACTGAGTGACTTCACTTTCAATTTTCACTTTCATGCATTGGTGAAGGAAATGGCAACCCACTCCAATGTTCTTGCCTGGGGAATCCAGGGACAGGGTAGCCTGGTAGGCTGCCGTCTGTGGGGTCACACAGAGTTGGACATGACTTAAGCAACTTAGCAGCAGCAGCAGCAGCAAACACATTATGCCAAGTCAAAAAGCCAGCTACTAAAGACCATGTCCTGTGATTCCATGGATATGTCCTCGTGTTCAGTCACTCAGTCATGTCCAACTCTTTGTGACCCAATGGACTGTAGCCCACCAGGCTCCGCTGTCCATGGGGATTCTCCAAGCAAGGATACTGGAGTGGGTTTCCATGCCCTCCTCCAGGGGATCTTCCCAGCCCTGGAATCGAACCCAGGTGTCCCACATTGCAGGCGGATTCTTTACCATCTGAGCCACCAGGGAAGCCTTCCATTGATATGGAATGCCCCAAACTGACAAATCCATAGTGACAGAAAGTAGATTGGTGGTGGCCAAGGGCTGGGGCAGGGAGAGGGAGAAATGGGGAGTGAGTGCCTTCATTTGGGAGTGATGAGAATATCTGGGAATGTATTAGAGGCAGCGATTGTACAACATTGGGAATGTATGAAATGCTGCTGACTTGTAGAATTAAAATGGTTAATATTATGTCTATTTTGCCTCTGTTTTTAAAAATCAATGAGATAATCCTTGTTCTGAGAAATCCTAGAGGAGATCCACTATTTGGAAGGCAAGGACACATAAAAGCACATTATTCTGATTATTTATTGCTGGATAACAAATTCTCCAAAATCCAGAGACTTCAACCCACTTTACTTTGCTATCAATTTATGGGTCAGAAACGTGGACAGGGCACAGCAGAGATTAATGGTCTCGCTCTACAACGTCCTGGGAGTCTGCCGAGAAGACTCAGACAGCCAGAGTCTTCTAGATGCCTCCTGATGCACCTGTCTGGGACCTGTGTGTGCACGCTCAGTCACCCGGTCGTGTCCGGCTCTTTGTGACCTCATGGACTGTAGCCTGCCAGCCTCCTCTGTTCATGGGATTCTCCAGGCAAGAATGCTGGAGTGGTTTGTCATTTCCTTCTCCAAGGGATCTTTCCATCCCAGGGATCAAACCCATGTCTCCTGCGGCTTCCGCATTGGCAGGTGGATTTTTTACCACTGAGCCACTTGGAAAGTCTGGCATGCAGGCCAGAGTGATTTGTAGGTTGTGCTCAGCAGGGACCCAGAACACCATCACTGAACCATTCTATGTGACTTGGGCTTCCTCCCAGCATGGCACCCTCAGAGCCTGGGCAAACCAGGCAGAAACACTCTAGACACTTTTAACTCACCATGTTGTCAGATAGAATCACTCCTGCCATACGCTATCGGTTGAGGCAGTTACAAACCCACCCACCTTCGAGGGAGGGAACATAGACCTTATCTCTCAGTGGGAGGAATGGCAGAGAATTTAGGGATGCACATTGAAATCTCCACACCCATCACTAGGGCATTAAATAACTCATGCCCATCTACATAAGGAAATCTGGCTTCCCTGGTGGCTCAGTTGGGAAAGAATCCACTTGCAATTCAGTAGACCCAGGTTCAATCCCTGGGTCGGGAAGATCATCTGGAGAAGGAAATGGCAACCCATTCCAGTATTCTTGCCTAGGAAATCCCATGGACAGAGGAACCTGGTGGGCTACAGTCCAAGGGATCGCAAGAGTCAAACACGACTTAGCGACTAAATCACCACCACCATATAATGGAATACTAAGCACCTGTCAGAAAGAATGTGGCAGCTGCATGATGCACTGATAAGATGCTCATCTGAGGTACAGATTTGAGTGAAAATAGGCAAGGGGTAGAGAAGAGTGCAAAGAAAAGGGGAATGTGGTTATAGTAACGGCTTATACACGCACAGACTGTCTGTGAGGATGCACAGGAAATTAGTAACAGGCTTGTTTCTGGGGAGGTGAAATGGGGACTGGGGATGCTGTCAGGAAATGGAGACAAATCATTTCACTTTCTATCATTTTGCACAATTTTTTTTTACTATGTGTCTATATCACCAGTTCAAGGGAAATATTTATAAAAATTGAAAATAAAGGAATAAGTTGGACAAGCACTGCTGTGGAAAGATGCCAAGGCATTGGTTTGAAATTCACTTGTTTTGCTTCATATGCATAGCACAATCACATTTATAGACAAAACAAAAGGATACACTATACACACTTACAATCACCCTCATGAAGGTCAGGAAAGCACGTACAAAACTGAAAGGAACATAGGATTAGATGGGGGTAAGACTGCCTCTTTTTACTCCCTTTGCTTCTGTATTTCTTTTATCTTTTATAATAAGAATGTTTGAAAACTATTTATGAAGATGTTCTAAGTAAAGTTGACAACTTTAGACACGAGACATCACCATACAGCATGATATATGTGGAGAAGGGAGCCAAGAACAGTAGAAGGATACAGGATGGCAGCTAAAAGGATCTGGCAGTCAGGGAAGGCTTCCTGGAGAAGGAGGCAACTGAGCTCTCAGAGCCTATTGTCTCTCCCTGAGTCAATGGAGGAACAGTCCTAGAGAGAGCCCCTCTTCTTGGTCTCACCTGCTTCTTGGTCTCACCTTCTTCTTGGTTTCTTCTTGGTCTCACCTGCTTAATCCAAGAGGAATAAGCCCTGGTAGGACCTGCCTCACCCTCCTCTGTTCAATGCCATGAGCATGTGCTGGTCCAAGACAGAATAACTACAAGTGTGGGAGCCCCTGCTTCTCTTTTCTCTCTTTTCCCTAAATTTTAAACTCAGATCAATTAATTAATAATCACCACTTTGAGCCAGGTATTTCTGCAACACTTTGTCTTAACTTAGGAGTACTATTATAATCAGTGTTCCAATTTTACAGATAGGAAAATGGAGGCACAGAGGGGTTAAGTGACTTGCCCAAGGTCACACAGCTGGAAAGTGGCAGAACTGGGATTCTGAACTTTCAAAGTCTGGCTCCTCAGTCCAGACCCTTATCCTCTCACTGGGCTGCCTGGCCTTTCGGGTGCTCTCTCTACCCCCAGTAGCCCCCAAGTTCCTCTTCATCCAGTAGGTTTCTCCCTCTCTCCTTTCCTCTGCCTCCATCTCCCCTTCCTCATTTCTGCAGCCAGGGTGGCCTTGAGGAAGGTCAGCTTCCTTCACAGACACAGTGCATTTCAGCCAGCTCAGGTTGCTGAAGGCACCTCCTAAACTCTTTAAAATTTATTTATCTAATTAAAAACCTCTCAGCAGCCCAACACACTGGAAGATTTCATATTTAACCAACACACACAGTTAACCCAACCTGTCTGGGCAGGGCAGTCCCATCCCAGGAGCATCACCCTCGCCGGGCCTTGGGAGACCGGGGTGGCCAGAACAGCCATCCCCGCCCACAGAGTCAGCGCCAGCAGCTGCGTTTCCGGCCAGTGAACCTGCCACTCAAAGCCCCCTTTTTAATTAGCTCCATATCTCAGGCGGCCGGAGCACGTGGGCAAACTTCTGTCTGACTTCACTGCGAAGCCCAAGCACATCCCAGTTTGCTTTCTAAGAATAGAAGCGGGGCTGGGGGAGGGAGGAGGCTGGGATCTAAAAATGAATTTGCAACCCAGAGCAAAACAACCCAGCCGAGGAGAGGGGAGAGAAAGCAACACACAAGCCCGCAGCCCGGCCCGGTGGGGGCTGTCTGCTGCCATCCCGGGTGTGAATCGCGGGCCTGGCAGTCTGCCCAACTGTCTGGCAGGGACGGGGGTGGGGGGCGGCGCGGCTCATGCCAGGAGCAGGCAGCTGGGGACACCCATGGGAGTCTGGATGTTTTCTGGGCTGCTTGGCTTTCCCCAGTAGACAGCAGTGACTCACGGGCTTGCAGGCTGGGCTCGGGGGTTCAGGAGAGCCCCAGATGTCGCATGAGGTTTCGGGCACTCAGGAGCCAGATGCCTGGGGGGCAAGGGGTGAGATTCCACCATCAGGGATACCCTCACCCTGGTTGGGCTCAACTTAGGAATTGATGGGGGTGGCAAACTTACCTGCTAAATATAACAAAATCAGTAACAACAAGAATAATAACAGCTCCTGTT
The DNA here is from genome assembly GCF_023699985.2 of Odocoileus virginianus. Classification (NCBI taxonomy): domain Eukaryota; kingdom Metazoa; phylum Chordata; class Mammalia; order Artiodactyla; family Cervidae; genus Odocoileus; species Odocoileus virginianus. The sequence goes on from NC_069682.1 coordinate 54,341,105, forward strand.
TATTGAGATTTCATCCTGCCCATCACTGTTCTAAACACTTAGCCTGAAATATCTGATCTGAGCCTTGTGACAACCTTGTGGGGAGATGAGCTACTCTTGACCCCCTTCTACTGATGAAGAAACTGAGGCCTGGGAGTTTGTCCCATGTCCAAGGTCAGTCACACACTCAGGAAAAGGTACCCAAGGATTGGAACCCAGGTAAGCCTCAGGTGTGGCCCAGGCCCTTCACACCTCAGCAGCAGCATCTCACTCCTACCCTGAGTGATGCAGCCCCAGCCCAGAGGGCACTGCTGTAGGCCAAGGACCACCAGAGGCCGACGACTGTCCAGGAGATGCTGCTGCTGAGACGTGAAGGGCCTGGGCCACGCCTGAGGCTCACCTGAGCTCCAATCCTTGCGTACCTTTTCCCGAACGTGTGACCTTGGACGTGAGACAAACCCCCAGGCCTCAGTTTCTTCATCAGTAGAAGGGGGTCAAGAGTAGCTCATCCCCAGTGAGGCTGTCAGGGGTCCCCGGACCCAGCATCAAGTAAAAGACTACACAGACAGAGCTCTTCCCTTTCCATTGTCTCTTATCTTTTCTAGTGAGATCCGTCACAGAACAGGCTCCGTGGAGTGTTAGTTTGTGGCTTGTCCTGAATACCACTCCCACCCAGCCCTTACTAGACTCCCTCTGGGACCAAGAGAGCAGGCTAGCACTCCCGAGATGTTTATGACACTTTGTTTTCTTTGGGTTTCTTTTTCCATCTTTACAGAGAGAGACCCAAAATTTCCTCTTAAGGTCTTGATACTAAAGTTCGCTTTTAAGATAAACTCAGTTTTGAAAGCAAGTCCAGTGTTTTAGAGACAGATACTGAAATATTTATGGATCAAATGACATGATGTCTGGGATTCACTTCAAAATAACTGGGTGTGAGGGTAGACTCTGAGTAAAGGTACATAAAGATTGGCCATGAGCTGAAGTTTTGTGACGCTAAGCTAATGGGTAGGATAGTATATTAAGTATAATTCTAAATATGTTTTATATATAATTTAAGATAAAATTTATTAAAAAGTTAATATACTATCTTAGGCTTCCCTGATAGCTCAGTTGGTAAAGAAACTGCCAGCAATGCAGGAGACCCCGGTTGGATTCCTGGGTTGGGAAGATCCCCTGGAGAAAGGATAGACAACCCACTCCAGTATTTATAGTAATATAATATTTATAGTATGCTAATATATTTATTATAACATATAAAATTATATATTATAATATATACTAATATATATATATACTAACATTAAAATTATATATAAAGCATTGAGTTATTTTATTGATTATATAATTAATAATTGTATTATATAACTGTACCAAGTCACTTCATTTATGTCAGACTCTTTGTGATCCCATGGCCTACAGCCTGCCAGGCTCCTCTGTTCACGACATTCTCCAGGCAAGAATACTGGAGTGCATAGCCATTTCATTTTCCAGGTATATAACTGTATTCATTCTATATAATATGTTATGTTACATATAGTTTATGCTTTATGCATTATATATTATGGGTATCTTATACAATGTTATTCAGGCTCCTTTTATAAGTATTTAAAATTTTCCACAAATACAAATGATTTTTTAATACTATATAAAAAATGTTTTTAACTAAGTTGTTTTAAAGAAGAAGTTAAGTAAGAGGTACCCAGAGATGGGACTTCCTAGGTGGCACTAGTGGTAAAGAACACCCCTGCCAGTTCAGGAGACTTGAGACGTGGGTTCAATCCCTGGGTGGGAAAGATCCCCTGGAGGAGGGCATGGCAACCCACTCCAGTATTGCCTGGAGGATCCCATGGACAGAGGAGCCTGGTGGGCTACAATCTGTAAGGTTGCAAAGAGTAGGACTCAACTGAAGCAATTTGGCATGTACTCAGTACTCCTGCCTGGAAAATCCCATGGATGGATGAGCCTGGTAGGCTACAGTCCATGGGGTCACGAAGCGACATGACTGAGCGACTTCACTTTCACACACTGGAGAAGGAAATGGCAACCCACTCCAGTATTCTTGCCTGGAGAATCCCAGGGACAGAGGAGCCTGGTGGGCTGCCGTCTGTGGGGTCGCACAGAGTTGGACTTAGCAGCAGCAGCACTAAGAAATGACAAAACTAAGACCAGGAAGAGCAAATGAGCAAGGCGTGCAGAACACTGGCACATGACTTGTTTCTAATGTGTACAAGCTTATTTTCCTTCCCAGGAAATGGGGAGAGGGGGTGTACTCCTCCCCCTCTCCCAGGACTTTCTCCTTCTGGCTGCAGACTCGTGGGCTCCTGGTGAGGCTGGTGGTCTAATGTCATCTTTGCAGATCTTGAGAGAAAGGGCAGGAAGGAAAGCACTGCTTTTTTTATCTTTCCCTTTCAACAATATAAAAGTGCAATATTGCTAAAATGATCCCATCTGGAAATCCAAATGCATTAGAAGCAAACAGGCCTGGCCCAGGGAGGGGGCGTGTGGCGGGGCTCTGTGCCGAGGGCATTCACAGGCCACGCTGCAGGCCCCACCCAGAGGACCTCGGCTGAAAGCTTGAGGGGAACAGGCTGTCTGGGCCACCCAGAGCCTTGCCCCGGGGAGGGTACACCCCCTCAGCAGAGCCAGCCAGACCCTGAGCAGCTCTGGGCTCTGCAAGTCGGCCCAGAGGTACCTCACAGAGCAGAGACCATGAGCCCAACAGACAAAAGCAGGAGAGGCCATCCAGCCAACTTGTGGGTCACTCCTTGGAAGTGTGTAAATGGAAAGTGTTTGTCATGCAGTTGTGTTCAACATTTTGTGACCCCCATGAACTGTAGCCCACCAGGCTCCTCTGTCCGTGGAATTCTCCAGGCAAGAATACTGGAGTGGGCTGTTATTCCGTTTTCCAGGGGATCTTCCCAACCCAGATATTGAACCTGGGTCTCCTGCATTGCAGGTAGATTTTTCACTGTCTGAGCCACCAGGGAAACCTGCTCATTCCTTGGTTAAAGGGAAATGAAGAGGCTTAATTGGGAGCAGTTTATGATAGGCAGGAAGATTATTCAGGCACTTAAGAGGTTATTAACACCTTTTATGAACCTCATTGTTTAAAACCCTGCCATGCTTAATCATTTTAGCACCGTTAAATCAGTATTAACAACAACCCCACGACTTGCTCTCCGAAATATCACCGTTTGATAACACTCATGAAACACAATGCCGTGGGAAATCTGGGCAGAACAGGTGAGTGCTCGGCTTGCCTGTGAACCGTATCTTCAGGTTGGTAGGCCCCAAGCTAAACGGGGGTACCCTTGCTACTCAGGCACTTAGAATCTGTCCCCAGCCCAGCTGCTTCCCAGTCTTTCCCCCCAGCTCGCGAGCAGGCCTGGGATCCTTCCCAGAGACCTCTCCAGCAGTCATCCATGAGCCCCACTCAGAAGAACACCCTGGGAGCTATGAGAGAGCCTGAGATGCAGAGGGTACCTGATAGGAATTGTGTAAATTAAGTCACATTTTTGTATGGTTTCCCTGCTTGCAAAAGTGTTTGTCCTTCTCCCCCACACTTGAATCCCAGCTCTGCTACTCAAGTGCCTGATGGCCAGTGGTAAAGGAACCGCCTGCAATGCAGGAAACAAGGGTTTAATCCCTGGGTCAGGAAGATCCCCTGGAGGAGGAAATGGCAACCCATTCCAGTATTCCTGCCTGGGAAGTCCCACGGACAGAGGACCCTGGTGGGCTACAGTCCATGGGGTCACAAAGAGTTGGACACGACTGAGCGACTAAGCATGCTACTCGAGAGCTCTGTGACCGTGGGCAAGCAACTTCACCTCTCTGTGCCTTCGTTTTCTCACCTGTAAAAAGGGCATCAGGATAGCCCCTACCTCCAAGTCTTGTTGTAAGATTAAGTAAGAGACTCTATGCCTTCAGCATAGTGCTTAGCACCTAGTTAACACTCAATAAAGTACACAGCCTCTTAAGTTCCAGAGGTAACATTGTCAGTAGATTGGGATATCTCCTTTCAGACTTTTGTGCATCTTATGCATACCCTGCCCTGTGCTGTGCTCAGTCGTGTCCGACTCTCTGCGACCCCAAGGACTGTAGCCTGCCAGGCTCCTCTGTCCATGGGGATTCTCCAGGCAAGAATACTGGAGTGGGTTGCCATGCCCTTCTCCAGGGGATCTTCCCAACCCAGGGATTGAACCCAGGTCTCCCACATTGCAGGTGGATTCTTTATCATCTGAGCCACCAGAGAAGCCCACATATGCATGATTGTTTCTATAATTTTTGTTGCTTCATTGTTCTTTCACTCTTCTTTACAGAACTAAAATCATTCTATTTATGCTGTGGTGCATCTCAGTTCAGGGCTTCCCAGGCGGCCCTAGTGGGAAAGAACCCACCTGCCAAAGCAGGAGATATAAGAGATGCGGGGTCCATCCTTGGGTCGGGACGATCCCCTGGAGGAGGGCATGGCAATCCACTCCAGTATTCTTGCCTGGAGAATCCTATGGACAGAGGAGCCTGGAGGGCTACAGTCCATAGAGTCACAAAGAGTAGGATATGACTGAAGTGACTTAGCATGCACGATTGCATACATCTCAGTTTAGGTATTTTTCTCACATGACAGTAAGTCCTGGAGAGACTTCCACCCTCTTTTTGTTTTGTTTTTTATGTAGCAAAGTTTTTCTGAAAAATGGTCGAATAGTAAATATTGTAGGTTTTGCAGGCCATGTGGTCTCCATGGCAACTACTCAACTCCACTATTACAGCTTGAAAGCTGTCATAGACAATATGTAAATAAATGGCGTGTTCCAATAAAACTTTATTTACAAAAACAGGAAGTTCACCACCCTTGGCCCTAGGGCTGTAATGAGTGGAGCCTGGCTTCAGCCCCACCCTTGTGGATAGCTCCCCACAGTATCCAGGTATCCCAGAGTGGCTGTACTGTTACCTATTCAGTTTCCTTTTATAGAGAATTTAGGTCATTTCCAAGTCTGACTTTTCAAACGATGCTCCAAGTCTCACTCCCAGATCCCTGGGGCACCCATAGCTGGAGGCTGCCTTCCTCCCACTGGGAATTCTGGGTGATGCAGGAGGCGTTCCTTGAATGTTACCAAGTACAGGTAGCATTTTAAATGCATGAAGCACACCCCTTGGACTGCAAGCACATCAAGGGATCAATTGTTCCCATTCTATTGTTTTCTGAACAAAACTAGGGCTATTCTAAAAACATGGCTTCTTCAAGGTCACCAAGCAAGATGATGGGGAGTTAGATGATAGGAACCACCTCTCATGAGAGGGAATGGCCTGGGCTGCTACACACAGCCCCCTTTTGGAGCTCTCACTCAGATAATTATGACTGACCTCTAAGAATCCCGCAAGGTAGGAACTGGTGTTGTCTGCTAAGAGCATGTGTTTCCTCCCTCCTATTGCTCCAGAGCAGCCCTCTCCAGTTTCTCAAACTCACCAAGGTCTTGCCCTTACATGGGCCCGAGGGTTCCTGGTAACCCCAGCCTCTTTCCAAAGGGAACTCCTTCTTATCTGGTCTTTCTGACCTCAGCACAGAGGTCTCATCCCCAGGGAGGCCCTCCCAGACCTGCAGATCCAAAGCAGGCCCCTGGCTCCTCCGGCTCCCTTCTCATTCCCCCAGGAGCACCAGAATCTGCCATCATTTAGGGTCATTCACTTGTTTGTCCCTTTACTCCCTGTCTCCTCCCATGTCCCTCACCCTTTGGATGAGCGCTCATTCAGCCACTCAGCACAGAGTCGGGATTTGAACACAGGTTCCGCCAACCATAGCAGTTCTCCTTTCTAATCCCAAGCACGCCCCTCCAGCATCAGGGTAGTGATGGAGGCTCCAGAAACACGCCACTGTGGAGTCCCAGTTAGTTCATCTTCCCTGGCTGTCAGTGGATGCTGGCACCCAGGTCCTGGGCTCCTCTGGGCATGAAATGAGTTCGTAAGGAGGTTTGAACAGTGAGCTGTGCAGCTGTCACTATAGCACTATGATTCTTCACTTCTAGGAAGGTGCCAACGTCCCCAGAGCACCTTTCCAAGGGCAAATTCAAGGTGGTCCTGGCTTCCCCGAGGGGCCAGCCAACACAAGTCATCAGTACTCTCCAACTCATGGACCCCCCCAGCAGCTCCAGCAGCTTCAGATGTTATTCAGTCATGCCTCTTTGCTATTCCGTTGCCTGCAGCATGCCAGACTTCCCTGTCTTTCACTATATCCCAGACTTTGCTCAAATTCATGTCCATTGAGTCGGTGATGCCATCCAACCATCTCATCCTCTGTCACTGCCTCCCCCTCCTCACTCTCAATCTTTCCCAGCATCAGGGTCTTTTCCTATGAGTCGGCTCTTCACATCAGGTGGCCAAAGTATTGGAGCTTCAGCTTCAGCATCAGTCCTTCCAATGAATATTCAGGGTTGATTTCCTTTAAAATTGACTGGTTTGATTTCCTTGCAGTCCAAGGGACTCTCAAGAGTCTTCTCCAGCACCACAGTTTGAAAGTTATAATTATAACATTCAGTTATAATTCCCATTTTAGAGATGAGGAGACAGAGGCACCGAGAGGTTAAGGAACATGATCCAGATAAAATGGTTGGTGAGGGAAAGAGTGCAGATTTACCCTCACGCCCTCGATTCCAGGACCCATTGTTACAATCATACATACACAAGGCACTCCCTCTCCTGAATACAAACACCCTCTTCCATCAACACAAGAGAAGACTCTACACATGGACATCAACAGATGGTCAAAACTGAAATCAAATTGATTTTATTCTTCGCAGCCAAAGATGGAGAAGCTCTATATAGTCAGCAAAAACAAGACCAGGAGCTGACTGTGGCTCAGATCTTGAACTCCTTATTGCCAAATTCAGACTTAAATTGAAGAAAGTAGGGAAAACCACTAGACCATTCAGGTAGGACCTAAATCAAATCCTTTATGATTATACAGTGGAAGTGAGAAATAGATTCAAGGGATTAGATCTGATAGACAGAGTGCCTGAAGAACTATGGGTGAAGGTTTATGACATTGTATAGGAGGCAGTGATCAAGACCATCCCCAAGAAAAAGAAATGCAAAAAGGCAAAATGGTTGTCTGAGGAGACCTTACAAATAGCGGAGAAAAGAAGGGAAGGGAAAGGCAAAGGAGAAAAGGAAAGATATAGCCATCTGAATGCACAGTTCCAAAGAATAGCAAGGAGAGATAGAAAGACTTCCTCAGTGATCAATGCAAAGAAATAGAGGAAAACAATAGAATGGGAAAGACTAGAGATCTCTTCAAGAAAATTAGAGATACCAAGGGAATATTTCATGCAAAGAAGGGCACAATAAAGGACAGAAATGGTATGGACCTAACAGAAGCAGAAGATATTAAGAAGAGGTAGCAAGAATACACAGAAGAACTATACAAAAAAGATCTTCTTGACGACGATGGTATGATCACTCACCTAGAACCAGACATCCTGGAATGCAAAGTCAACTAGGCCTTAGGAAGCATCATTACGAACAAAGCTAGTAGAGGTGATAGAATTCAGTTGAGCTATTTCAAATCCTAAAAGATGATGCTGTGAAAGTGCTGCACTCAATATGCCAGCAATTTTTGGAAAATTCAGCAGTGAACACAGGACTAGAAAAGATCACTTTTCATTCCAGTCCCAAAGAAAGACAATGCCAAAGAATGCTCAAACTACCGCACAGTGGCACTCATCTCACACGCCAGCAAAGTAATGCTCAAAATTCTCCAAGTCAGACTTCAACAGAATGTGGACCATGAACTTCCAGATGTTCAAGCTCGATTTAGAAAAGGCAGAGGAACCAGAGATCAAATTGCCAGCATCTGTTGGATCATCGAAAATTCTAGAGAGTTCCAGAAAAACATCTATTTCTGCTTTATTGACTATGCCAAAGCCTTTGACTGTGTGGATCACAACAAACTGTGGAAAATTCTGAAAGAGATGAGAATACCAGACCACCTGACCTGCCTCCTGAGAAATCTGTATGCAGGTCAAGAAGCAACAGTTAGAACTCGACATGGAAAAACAGACTCGTTCCAAATCAGAAAAGGAGTATGTCAAGGCTGTATATTGTCACCCTGCTTATTTAACTTATATGCAGAGTACATCATGAGAAATGCTGGACTGAATGAAACACAAGCTGGAATCAAGATTGCTGGGAGAAACATCAATAACCTCAGATATGCAGATGACACCACACTTATGGCAGAAAGCAAAGAAGAACTAAAGAGCCTCTTGATAAAAGTGAAAGAGGAGAGTGAAAAAGTTGCTTAAAACTCAACATTCAGAACACTAAGATCATGGCATCTGGTCCCATCACTTCATGCCAAATAGATGGGGAAACAATGGAAGCAGTGACAGGCTTTATTTTGGGGGGCTCCAAAATCACTGCAGATGGTGACTGCAGCCATGAAATTAAAAGATGCTTGCTCCTTGGAGGAAAAGTTATGACCAAGCTAGATATCTTCTTAAAAAGCAGAGACATTACTTTGCCAACAAAGGTCCATCTAGTCAAAGCTATGGTTTTTTCCATTAGTCATGTATGGATGTTAGAGTTGGACTATAAAGAAGGCTGAGTGCTGAAGAATTGATGCTTTTGAACTGTGGTGTTAGAGAAGACTCTTAAGAGTCCCTTGGACTGCAAGGAGATCCAACCAGTCTATCCTAAAGGAGATCAGTCCTGAATATTCACTGGAAGGACTGATGCAGAAACTGAAACTCCAATACTTTGGCCACCTGATGAGAAGAATTGATTCATTTGAAAAGACCCTGATGCTGGGAAAGATTGAAGGCTGGAGGAGAACAGGATGAAAGAGGATGAGATGGTTGGATGGCATCACCAACTCAATGGACATGAGTTTAAATAAACTCCAGGAGTTGGTGGTGGACAGGGAAGCCTGGCCTACTACAGTCCATGGGGTCACAAAGAGTCGGACATGACTGAGCAACTGAACTGAAATGAACTGAATTTCTGAATACCCTTCGAGGCATCAATTTCATGGGTATGGAGTTATCCTGAGACAAGAATCAGATAACTACACAGAGGACAGTGTTTTCTGCAGCATCAGGTACACAGTAATAAAAAAAACACAGAAGCAACTTAAATGTCCATCCACTGGGGACTGCTCAAATCACATATAATGCACCCAAGCCTGGATGATCTGCTGCCATGAAAGATGATGAGAAATCTATGTTCATTAGCATGGAAAGCTGTGACAGCTAAGTAGAAAAAAGCAAGCCACTCGAGCACTCGTAGTGCGAGTCTATTTTTGCTTCAATATATATTTAAGTATATATTAAATATATATATACATATATATGTGTGTGCAAATATGCATAGAAATGAGATTGGAAGAAAATGCATCAAAACGTTCGAAGTAGTGTTTCTGGGCAGTAAGATTCTGGACTCTTTCCACTTTCTTTCTCCTTATAATTTTCTGTTTTCTCTATTTTCTGCCATGAGCATGTATTGCTTTTATAATTGGGGGCGGGTGGAGATGTAAAACCTGATTTAGCTCTTTTTCATTTGGAAAAATGTACAACTTGCTTTCTGTACTTCAAGAGAAATCGTGTGGGCACCTCTCTGGACACACAGATAGAAATGAAAGTCTTCTTTATGATTGCTGCACTTGCTCTGGAGTATGGAGGGACTGCTACTTACTCAACCCTTCCCATAGGGACAGTCAATGGACGGGGTGTCAGCCCTGTGATGGCACATGGCAAAGCTGAGGGCGTGCTTCTGCCATGCTTACATGGTGCTCTGAGCACAGTCTTGCTATAATACCAGACTCCCTCCTAAAACTTGGTTCCCTCACTGTCTCTGAAGAAGCAAACAGCTCAGGGTACCACAGCCACAAGGGAATCGGTTCCACCAATAGCCTGAAGGAGCCCCGAAGCTGATTCTTTCCCAGTCTCAACCCTTGATTTCAGGTGAGACCACAGTCCCAGTCAATACCTTGATCTTAGCCAGGTGAGATCCTGACAGAATCCTGCTAAACCATACCCGACTCCTGACCCAGAGAAACTGTGAGATGATGAATGAGGATTGTTTTTTAAAGTATAGCTGATTTACAATAATTTATTAATCAGTTTCAGGTGTACAACATTGCGCTTCAGTATTTTCACAGATTATACTCCAGTAAACAGTCTTGCAAGATGATGGCTGTCATTCCATGTGCTGCACAGTGTATCCCTGTTATGTGTCTATTTTATATATGGTAGTGTGAATGTGAATTGTTCTGTGCTGCTGTTTATGGTGAAATGTTATGTGGTAAAAGAGAACTAAAACAAACCGGGTAATTCATTCACCCCACTCAGCTCTGCTAGACAGGGTTGTCTGATTTTAGCAAACAAAACATGGGATGCCCAGTCAAGTTTGGATTTCAGTTAAACAATGAAGAATTTTGTGCTATGAGTTTGTCTTCTGTCATACTGGGGGCAGATGTACACTAATAAATTATTCACTGTTGAACTGAAATGCAGATTTGCTGAATGTCCTTTCTTTTATCTGGCGCCCCTACCACAGACCCCAACAGCAGAGAGCTGTGTGTATACTCTTATCTTCTTCTGGAAAGGTCTGCACAGCAAACCCAGAACAGTCTGAGAACAGCCCTGAAAGGTCAGACAGGTAAAGACAAGGACCTAACCCCAAGCTCCTCTTTCGTAACCCCAGATGTTCAACATCACATCGCTGTTCCTAAAGTGAAGTGACCCTGTGTGTCTGCATGTCAGTTCGCCCCAGCCAGAACATACCTGGAACATGCTTCCAGGGCTCCCAGCCACAACCATGAGGGCTGGTGTTTCACATGCAATACCCTCCTGGGCAGTGGGGATAGCCCGACCCCCAGGTAACGTGACTGAGGGTCTGTGACTCTTGACACCAAGTTACAAAGGTAAGATATAGTCCTACCCCTCAAGGGGGTTGTGGCCTAAGAGGCAGAGAGGAAGAGAAAAGGAGGCAGGGAAAGAGAGGAGGAAGGAGGCAGGAAGGGAAGGAGGGAGGAAAGGGATTCACATAAGCAAAGCTGGACGCAGATGTATCGTTCATAATGGCTGATTGCTGGAAACAGCCCCGTGCGCTTCACAAGAGATGGGGCACACACTGCGGTATATTCACACGCTGGCGGGCTACTCAGCAACAGAAGGAGCAAACTGCTGACACAAGACAAGGACGGAGGCTTTGATCACAATGTCAACTGAGAAAGCCAGAGACACAGAAAAGAACATCTTGTGGATCCATTCACATGAAGCTACAGGAACTTCAGCTTATATATGTGTCAGGAACAGGCTGGGACCCCCTGGATGGGGGACAGGGGTCTTCCAGGCTGCTGTTCCTCTCCTGCTTCTCCATCTGGGTGTTAGCTGCACAGGCGTGTTCACTGTGAAAATTCACTCATCTGGTCAAGTAGGATGTGTACACTTTTCTGTATGTATTTTGTGCTGTGCTGTGCTTGGTCACTTCAGTGGTGTCTGACTCTTTGCGACCTGTGGACCACAGCCTGTTAGGTTCCTCTGTCCATGGGATTCTCCAGGCAAGAATACTGGAGTGGGTTGCTGTGCCTCCTCCAGGGGATCTTCCCAACCCAGGAACTGAACCCGTATCTCTGGCATCTCCTGCATTGCAGACAGGTTCTTTACCCACTGAACCATCTGAGAAGCCCTGTATATATGTTATACATCCATAAATAATCACATTGTAAGAAAAGACATAGGTTGATCAACAGGTGAATGGAGTTCAGTCTGTCCACATGATGGAATACGTACCCAGAAAGCAAAAGCAGTGAACTATCGCTCCACACAGCGACATGCCTGAATCCCAGGCTAATTCTGTTGAGTGAAAAAAGCCAGACCCAAAAAAGCACATACTGTATGATTCCGTTTATATAAAACTCTAGAAAAATGCAAAGTAATCTATGGTGGTAGAAGCAGATCAGTGGCTGTAGAGGAGGAAGGGGGTGAGAGAGATGACCAAGAGCTTCTCAGACGGACAGAGATGTCTGGTCTCAGGACTGTGATGATGGTATCACCAGCTGGGGGTCCCTGGGTCAAAATGGGTCAAGCTGCACATTTCAAATACTTGGAGTGTATTGTTTGTCAACAACGACTCAGTAAAATTACTTTTTAGAATAGAGATAAAAACCCAGGATTTCCCATAGACTGGATATGGGGATAGGGGACGAGAAGGAGGTATCAGAGTGACCCCAGACTCGTGGATCTGGAATGGGGGAGGTGAAGCTCCCCAGGACAAACAGTTTTCTGGCCCCAAATGTCAACAGTGACAGACCCCAGTCTAGAGGTAGACTTCTGTGTGTGTGTGTGACTGCTAAGTCACTTCAGTCATGTCTGACTCTTTGCGACCCCAGGGACTGTAGCCCACCAGGCTCCTCTCTCCATGGGATTCTCCAGGCAAGAATGCTGGAGTGGGTTTCCATGCCCTCCTCCAGGGGATCTTCCTGACGCTGGGATCAAACCCATGTCTTTTATGTCTCATGCATTGGCAGGCAGGTTCTTTACCACTAGCGCCACCTGGGGAGTCCCCTGGGGGTTGAAATTCTGAATCTGCCCCTTCAGAGTGAGAAGAGACCGCAGAGGGAGACCTGGGTCAGCGTGTGCCTCCCCTGGGAAGCTCACAAGCCAGGAAAAGAGCACACCTGCCCCCTCAACCCCAAAAGAACAGGCACATTGTCACGTGCCCTGAACGTGTGTGTCTGCCGGTCAAGCTTGTCAGGAGGGTGTGTAACATGATACACAGGGGTCTAAAAATAAATAAATAACTGGAGAGGCCCGAATTAGCCGTCTGATGGTTTTAGCATGGAGATTTGGTACAGCTTGCTCCAAGCATCCTGGTTTCCTTGGATACGTTGGCCACGCATTAGCTGTCTCAGGCCAAAAATAAAAGATTTGCGAGAAAGAAGCCACGGGACATTGTCGCTGTCCCTGCTGCTGTCAGGATCACTCGTCATCTTAAAAGACATGACACCCCAGGCTCCTGGGACAGACAAGTGCCTCATTCTCTCTTTGTTCTGATGGCAGGACAGTGCAGCAGCTAACGAGGCTGGATGGGTCGGAATTCCAATCCTGACCCCAGAACAGCTTTTAAGTGCACTATCTGACCTCCCTGAGCCCCTGAGAAGTTACCTTCTCTGCTCATCAAAAGAGAAGATGCTTCCACCTCATAAGGTGGCATGGGGCGTCAGCACAGAGCGAGGCCCCAAATCTAGAAATTGCTTGCATCATCTCCAGGGTATCCAGGCATCGGCGGCCAGCACACAGACTGGGCACCATTAGACGTGCTGTTAGCCAGCCAAGGAGACACATCCTGAGCCAGCACACCCCCATGCCCACCCTGGCTGGAGCCAAGGGAGCTGCCCCTTAGATGGGCCTGCCCTCCCCTGCGGCCCCAGGGCCCAGACTCTCCTGGGCAGCTGGTGCTGGTCACAATTATTTGTGCAATAACTCAGGTAGAGACCTGAGAACAGTGCTCAGCACGTAGCAGGAACACAGACTGAATTCACAGTTGATATTGTGACTATAAGCCAGCCTGTCCAACTGCAGACCCCACACTCTTTCCACGATGCCATCTGCCCTTCTCTCTCCCTCCCTCCCAAGTCCATGTGACCAAAGGATGTCAGGACCCACAGGCCAGAGCAACAGGCTGTCTTTGGCTATGAACCAAGGAGCACTGACTGGCCCTGTGGGCAGACACAGTACAACTTCTACATTGACCAACTGAGACCTTCCCCAAAAGGAACCAGACCCTCCAGGAAAGGGAAGCCCGGGCCACCTGCCTGTGCAGAACCAAAGGGAAAAAAAAGCCCTCAGTTGTCAAATCAAGAAGCAGTTTGTCTGCTGGTTGGATTCTAGACTCAGAAGCCTTCCAGGACTAATGGGCAAGGCTGGTTCCCTGCTGACCTCAGACAGGTGTTTCTCATCCCCCTACAGAAGCCTCCCCGGTCACTTTGAACCCCGAGACCTCACCAAAGTGGCCACAGCAAATGGCATTCCAAACAGGATGACCCATCCCCACGGGAGAAGGCGGCAGCTTCGGACATCCTCTCCGAGGCCAGTTTGCCTCCTCCCGAGTTCAGCTGACACACGGTCATTTGGCAGCTCTTCTGGGCCTTCTCCGTGCCCGGCAGGAAGTTGGGATCATGCAGCAAACAAGGCTGACAGGTCCCTTACAGTGGGCTAATGGTGTGAGGCAAAGATGTGAACAGCAAACAAATACACACACCAACACTCAGGGGTTCTTGCTGGTGGCCCAAGGGAAACAGGGTGATGGGGTAGGACATAACAGGAGGCCAGGGGAAGGCTTCCAAGAGGAGGTGATGTTTGAGCTGAACCCCTGACAGGAAGGGGCTGGCCATGAGAAGGCCATGCTCATCAGAGGGAACACAAGAGCCAAGACCTTGGGTTGGGGTGGGAGTTTGCGGATCATGTCCAAGGTCATGTAGCTTTGGATACTCAGCAAGAAGCAGCAGGAGGAAACCAGACAGGGCAGGTCACGGGCAGCTCGAGTGCCCAGCTCTGGATGCAGACTTTGTAGAAATGCAAGAGGAAGTGTCTAAACATTGCAGCGGCCTCTCCCAGGTGACTCCTCACCTGGTGCTCCTGGAGGCCCCTGGTGGACAGGAGGCTTCGTCTGTCTCCAAGATTCAAGCTGGGGTGGAAGAAGGGTGATCTTCTCATCCACAGGCAAGGCGTTTGGAATCTGATTGCATTGTCAGGCTTTGGGTGAGGAGGAAAGGGTGTAAGATTTGAAATCTGGTCCAGAACAGGCATTTCTGTTTCTGTCTGTTTCCCTGACAACATCTGCTCTCGGAGGCATGAGCAGAGTCGGGGGAACTCAGGAGTCCTTTCTGATCGCTGGACCATGGGTTGCATGAGGTCAGAGACTGCATCTGCTCCATTCAGAACCAAATAAACAGAGACCCGAACATGGATCAACAAACGAATGGAGGAACAGTGGGTTCTGGTGTCTGCTGTGGCCGTGCGGGTGGTCTTCAAAGCAAACTCACAGAGGCTTTCTCAGGGAGCGAGCTACACGCCATGGATCCAAGAACACCTTCTCCAGGAAAGGGAGCCCTGTGTGACAGTGCATAGCCACTGCAACTTGTGTTCCATTTCAGAAACCGAGGGCTGGATCTCTAAGAGACCTGGGTGGTACTGGGTTGAATGGTGGCCCCAAATTCATGTCCACCTACAATCTCAGAATGTGACCATATTTGGAAATATGGTCTTTTCAGATCTTATTAGCTAAGATGAAGTCCTACTGGATTAGGAAAGATTATGAGCTGTGTCCGACTCTTTGTGACCCCATACTGTAGCCTGCCAGGCTTCTCTGCCCATGGGATTCTCCAGGCAAGAATACTGGAGTGGGTTGCCATTACCTCCTCCAGGGGATCTTCCCAACCCAGGTTAGGGTGAGTCCTAAATCAGATGACAGGTGTCCTTATAAAGCCACTTTTGGGACTTCCCTTGTGATCCAGTGGTTAAGGTTCCCCATATCCACTGCAGGGGGCACAGGTTTGATCCCTGACCAGCAAATAAATAAATACTCAGACAACATTTTTAAAAATCCTTTTAAAAAAAAAAAAGAAGAAGGCCACCTAAAGATAGCAGAGATTGGCATGGCAAAACAAACAAAAAAAAAGGCCACCTGAAGACAGCAGAGATTGGCATATTTTAATCATTCATACCCTGGGTCAGGAAGATCCCCTGGAGGAGGAAATGGCAACTCGCTCCAGTGTTCTTGCCTGGGAAATCCCATGGACAGTGGAGCCTGGCATGCTACAGTCCAGCGTATGGCAAAGACTAGGATACAACTGAGCAACTGAGCACACACACAATCATTCACACATTTGGCTGCAACCTACAATCACTGTGTCCATTTAACATCTGATCTGAACCCCACCACCCCCTCAAAGATGTTCTTCAATAGTTTGTGTGACTTTAAAAAGATCCAATACCTTCCTGTGCAAGATGTGGAAATGAAGATCATGTTGGGAGAGATCAAGGACTTAAAACCCAGTTGGGGAGAGGAGTGTCCAGGAAGAAGCCGGGGTTTTCCCTGCTCTGAGATCTGTCCTATTCCGAGTCTCAACAGTCACTCAGATGAAGTTCATGCTTGTGAAATCTGCAAGTGATCCCAAGGGGGAGGGGAGCTCTGGGGCGGGTGTGTGAACGTCCAGGGTTCAATGTCAGTGGTCAGAAAGGAACAGCAACTGTGAGTTCTGGCATTCAACTTCCTTAGGTCAGTTCCAAAAGTCAAGCATGACGTCACTAGGAGAGTGCAATTAAAACAGGGGCAATATGGAGTGTCGGTAAGGCTGTGAAATCCTGGCAAGACTCATGTGACTGCTGCTGGGAGTACACATTGGTACAACCAGCTCAGGAGACTGTTTGGCAATAAACACAGGCCCACCTCTGACCCACATCCCCAGTCCTGGCAATGACCCCAGGTTAATGAGTGCACGTGTGCAGTGAGCACACCGAGACAGTTCCAGTTCCCCACAGCAGCCCTGCCTGTAATGCCAACAGCTGAAAACAACCAAAATGAACAGGAGAATCAATGTGAGAACTGTGGTGTGTTAAAACTGCTACAGAGCAATGAAAAGGAACAAACCATGATTACACCAATGAGGATGAGGCTCCCAGACTTAATGGTGAGTGAAAAGGTCAGACACAAAAGAGTGTGTACTGTAGGATCCTGTTTGTATGATGTCTGAAAACAACTGAAGCATATCCTCAGAGGAAGAAGGCAGATTGACTGCTACCTCTGCAATCGGGGGTGGTGGCTGGGAACTGGGATGGGACTGAAGGGAACTTTCTAGACTGGTGGATGGTAGTTACATGAGTGTGCATGCTCAGCCTCTAAGTCGAGTCCAACTCCTTGTGACCCCTTGGACTGTAGCCCACCAGGCTCTTCTGTCCATGGAATTTCCCAGGCAAAAATACTAGAGTGGGTTGCCATGCATGGATTGCCGTGACCTCCTCCAAGGGATCATCTCAGATCAGGGGGTTGAACTCCCATCTCACAGATTCTTGGCCACTGGGGAAGCCAACATAAAAGGTCATTCAACTATAGACTTTGGATCTGTGCACTCTGCTCTAGATATATGTTCTATCATAACAGACAAAAAGTCAAGTGTGGAGAGCCAGCAGATAGATGCAGGGCAGGTAGCTGGGTAGGATCTGTGAACCAGGACTTCCAAGGAAAATATAGACCATGCCTGTGGGTGCCTTCCCCTGGGCACAGCTGGAAACTCTCCTCACTCTGTCCTGGTTCAGGCAGACCTCCTATTGCAACATGCAGATCTGCAGGACATTACAGGACTGGGGACCACCCATGGGAACAGGGCCCACTCCATGGGGTGTGAAGGAGTGCAGTTAGAAGGAGTTTTTGAACTCTGCAGTCATCCCTTTGACATTCTTACTAATTTTTGAACCAGGGGCCCTACATTTTTAGTTTGCACTGGGCTCCACAAACTATGTAGCACATCTTGATTGGGAAGCTGTGATGTGTATTTGGGTCCTTGATTTCTGAAAGCCTGTTCCATGGTAAGAGAAGCACACATTTGGTGTCAGGAGCATGAAGTCAAGGAAGTTATAGAGCAACTGAGACTCAGCTTGATGTAAGGAAGAACCTCCTGCCAGTGCCAGTGCCTCCTAAAGAAAGATCAGCAGCCCGTTTGATGAGCACCTAGTGAGTGCCAAGCATCTTCCCTGCATCATCTGACTCTTCACAATAACCCTGTGACCAGGGACTGTTTTTATCCCCATTTTGCAGAAGAGGAAACAGAAGCAGGTTGTTATGGCCGAGCATCACTCAGCTGGTTGGCAGTGAAACTGGGATTCAAATCCAGGGTTAACTAAGCCAGCATTGGCATCCACCACCAGAGTTTTCAGAAATTCTAGCTGAGGGCTGCACAACCTCAGGAGCCAGTGGAGGGCCTTTTAGCTTTGGGAGGTGCAGAACTTCAGGGCTCAAGGTGGAAATTCTCACCTGAGTGCCAGCCCAAGGAGGCTGGTCTTCAGGTGCCAGGCCTCACCTGGGGCCTGCCTTCATGGTTAAATAAGGGGCTAGAGATACTCAGGTGCTGGTAGGGACATGTTAGTAAAGGCAGACATGTGTGACACAATAGAGAGGGGTGAACACCATGGCAATTTAGAAAATTTTAGAAAAATTGTAACAAACATTAGGCAGGCAAAACCTAAAGCACTTCTGCAGGCTGTCCACAGTTCACCAGTGAGTGGTTGCTGGTTTAGACTACCAGCCCCATGAGGGTCTGTCATGTTCATCAATGTACCCGTGGCCCAGCCCAGCACAGGGCCTGACATGTCCCAAAGGCAGCCTCTCTGTTCACCCATCTCTGACCTCTGCTACACAGCAAAGCTGGGCCGCAGCAATTCTGTGCATGGCAGGATGCCAGCTCACCTGGCTATGCCATGCCCACAGGATTCCTACTTCCTCTCTTTTCTCTGGATTCCCAGGAGCACAGGGATGATTTATGAGAATTTTCTTAGGAAAGAAAGACAAGTACTGGATAAATATTGGGATGGCACAGTGGTTAAGATCAGGGCCTCTTGAATCTAACCCTATCACCTCCTAGCTATAGGATCTTAGAAAATACCTGGCCTCCCATTGCTTTGGTTTTCCATATCTGTAAAATGGGAATAATAATGTTACTTAACCTACTTTTTTGTGACTATTAAGTTACATAAGACATGTCATTTTGTAACCATTAAATGAAGTAATACACAGTTAATGCCCAGAATGCATTTAATAGTCATTTAATCAATGCTAAAATCAATTGTTCTTTATTCCACAAATAGCTACCATTTGTCAAACCTACTATGTGGCAAGCACTGTGCTAAAAACTGGTCTTTGAACTAATTACTCCACAAGTACATATTGAACATGAACGTGGGGCGGACCCTTCACAAGGCACAGGGTATCTCCTTTTATCACTCACTGTCCCGTGAAGCTCGCATCTTAGAGGAGCAGAGTAAACGCTATGGAGAAGAGCAGCATGGAGGTAGCGATAAACCACTTGCTGGAAGTTACACAGAAGCGTGGATTCTCTGGGTATCTCTCATGGGCCCTGCCTGGCAACATGGTAGATGGTAGCAAACATCAGTCCACTGAACGAACGCCACTGGATACTCACAAGATCCTATAAGGTACCTGCTGATACAAACAGCTGCGGTGAGGCTGAGCACCTGGCCCACTTCGCAGGAGGCGTGGAGGGTGGCACCCTAGCACACCCTCCAGGGTAGACAGCTCTCTCCCCTAAGGCGCAGTCGCCGCCACCGCCCTTCCCTTCTGCCACCACGTGGATTTAAAACCCATGCGGCCACCCGGCTCCTGCCCCTCTTCCGCCATTGGGCAAGGCCGCGCGCACTTGTGTCCAATCGAATAGCTGCTCCCAGAATGCAAACTTGGGATTGGCTCGTCCGCTGTGTCATTTCGGGTTGCTTCTGACGTCAGCGGTGTCTGGCGCCCCCGCCTCTTCCGCGTCTTAACTGGAGTTAAAGGAGCCGCACCGGAGACAACGTGCAAGTTGCTTCAGAAGCACTTACGAGTAACCTTTAAATGTTTTTTAAAAAATAATGTTCATTGTAAAAAACACAGCAAACCATATAAGAGAAATGTTAATTTCACTTAATCCATTACATAAAACTAGCTGCTGTTAACATTTTGGCATGTATCATGTAGTCTCTTTTTCTAAAAATATAATTTTATTTGTACAAAACTGGGATCAGTTCTGAAGCCCATTTTAAAATTTATTTTATGAAGGACTTCTTTCTATATTGTCGAATAATCTTTGAAGACATGTTTTAAACAGTTATGTTATATTTGACCTTCCTGAGTCAACCAATCCCATATATTTTTTTCTTAATTTCATTGAATTTTGCTTTTCCAAATGAAAATAAATAGAGAAAAGTTCTCTGATTATTTCCTTAAAATATGTTGTAGAAATCGAACTAGAGGGTGAGGACATTCATCCTTGAAGGCCTGATGCATATTGCAAAATTGTCTTGCATACACATTCAACAGGTATGTACTGAGCCATTATACCTGCCAGTTCCTGCTGTGGATACAGCAAAGAACAAGACAAATGTGTAACCCACAGCTCTTTCAAAAGTACTGTGCCAGTTTCATCACCTTTGAAGCCAGCATTGTGTTCATAAGCCATGTGTCTGAGCCTAGGGCTCCCTGTGCAGAGGGGAAGAGGTTCTGTCTCCAGCTCCAGCATAGCGTCTGCAAATGGAAGGCTTAGAGGATTTTCTGGGTGCCACATCCTTGGGTGGTGGAGGGCTGTTGGGGTATCATGATGCCCCATTCCTCTGGATTCCAACAGTTCCTATCCTATCAGGTGTTCTGGAGATCTTGGGGACCTCTGAGCATCCCTTTCTGGGACCAAACATGGGGGACATGCAGGGACAGTCCAGCGAGAGACACTGAACAAAGCAACTCACAAATTCATTTAAAAATTACAATTTGGGCTAACTTCTCCAAAGGGAAGGAGGGTATTATAGGGTTCACTGGGGTTTTGTATGGAACAGGGAGTTCCTGCAGCACAGAGCATGAAGTAATAACAACGATTAACTTTGGGGGACTTCCCTGGCAGTCCAGGGGTTGACTTTGCCTTCCAATGCAAGGGGTATGGGTATGATTCCTGGTTGGGGAGCTAAGATCCCACATGCCTCGTGGCCAACCTCCCCCCCCCCCACCCCGCCCAAATCATAAAACAGAAGCAGTATTGTAAGAAATTCTCAATAAAGACAAAAAAATGGTCCACATTAAAAAAATAATAATAATTAACTTTTCTCAAGAGCCTCTTCCCAGCCAAGCCTGGGAGTTTTCGTATTTAATCCTCCCAATAGTGCTATAAGTTCCTTGATGGTCTCCGTTTTAAAGGTGAGGAAACTGAGGCCTGGATGCATTAAGTAATGTTCCCAATCAAGGCCTTGCAGTTAGCAGTGGTGGCCTATACTTAATGTGACCCCAGTTTTGGACATGCAGAGTCCAGTCCTTGGGGAATGAATCACTGAATGATTGAGCCCCCAGAGGGTAAACTCTGCCCAGGCAGAGCCTGGCTTGCCATGGGCACCCTGTGGCATGGTCCCTGTGTGCCAGGTAGGGTGCCCATCGTCAGCCCAGCCCAGCCAGGCAGACACAGTCTTCCTGGCACCCTCTGCAGCTAGCCTGGCCGATACCCTCATACCTGCTTCCTTCTTCACCAGCCCCCACCCCCCAAGTGCCACCACCCAACCTGGCACAAAGGCCTTTTATGCCACCAAGCATCACAGGTTTACATTATTAATCACTCCTGACAACAGTAAAATGTATCGCTCTGGAGAACAGAGACACAGAACATTTCTGCTCCAGTATTTCTGGTCCATGAAATCAACTTGAATGACAAACAGTTCTTTCTGAAAGTGTTTCAGACATGAGTTGAACATCTGGAATCTTCTAAACCCCTCTCAGGCACAGTCTGCGGCAGGGAAGTCTGTATACTAAGCTATTTAAGGTAACCAAAGGTTCTGCAGGGCCGGGAGTTGGGAGCAGGATGCTGGCTCAACCTGGCCTTGCTCCAGCAGCTTGCCCTTAGCCAAGTCATGTCCCTGCCTGAGCCTCAGTTTACCCACCTATCAGAAGACACAATTTAACTCAAAAGTTTCCTCCTGTCCTTTCCTTCAAGCCCACACCTCATCTCCTTGCCTTGGTCCCAAAGCCCTGCCTTCTCTATGGAAACTAGTTCCCTGTGGGAAATGAGAAACTGGATGGGAGAGAAAGAAGTGACCCCTCTAGTTGCATCGGTGACCAATTTTGCAGGGCTCCTTTGGCTTGTTGTTTGAGAGCTCAATGATGTGACATTTGTCCAGGAGCTGAACTCCTGTATCAGTAGCTAAGCACATAAACCACAACCAACAAAACATACAACACACACATACCCCTCCTAGCACGAGTATGCACAGGGATACACCCCTGTGTAACATGTGCAACAAATACAAACACGCACAACACACACACCACACAGACACACACACTTGCTCCTCACATCTTTTTTTTTTAATCTTTATTTTTTTATTTGACTGTATCAAGTCTTAGTTGTGGCATGCAGGATCTTCGTTGAGACCTGGGGCTTGTCTCTAGTTGTAGTGCACAGGCTCCAGAGCATGCAGACTCAGTTGTTATGACACTCAGGCTTAGTTACCTTGTGGAGTGTGGGGTCTTAGTTTCCCAACCAGGGATCAAACCCATGCCCCTTTAACCACTGGACCACCAAGAAAGTGCCTTCACACCTTTATGGTTACCACATCTGGCTCTGGTACCAGGCAAGCACTCTTTCTTGGTAGGCACAGACCAGGTTTCTGGCTTCCGGATACTAAGTTAGAAGCTTGTCAGTAGGTGGGCAAAAGGAGACTGGGAGTAGAGTGTGTGAGCAAGCTGAGGAGACAGCCTGTCAGGAAGGGGGCCTCAAGTGTGACTTATCTGTTTACATGTGCAGGTGCATGCATGCAAGCTAAGTTGATTCAATCATGTCCGACTCTTTGTCACCCTATGGACTGTGGCCCTCCAAGCTCCTCTGTCCATGGGATTCTCCAGGCAAGAATACCAGAGTGGAGTGGGTTGCCATGCCTTCCCCAGGGGACCTTCCTGACTCGGGGATCAAACCCGAGTCTGGTCTCCTGCATTGGCAAGTGGATTCTTTACCTAGTGCCACCTGGGAAACCCCACAGGTGCAGATACTGCTCGTTTACTCTGCAGAGGTTTGCCAGCTGCCCACTGCATGCCAGATCCTCACCCATGGACTCACCGGAGTCACATAGGGGACAAGCCACAGTCCAGCCCGTGTGGCATTGCAGTGAACAGTGAACAGTGAACAGTTGCCAGACAGTGAACATGCAAACACGTGTACAATGCTGCTGGTCACTGTGCTGAGGCCTTGACACACTCCCCGGACCCCTATCCTATGAAATCCTGTTCCTTCCCCGCTTAGGGGCAGATGAAATGTGGTTTCAGTGAGGAGATGTGGGCTGCAAAGTTCATCCAAGTGGGATTTCGGCAGCAGGCAAAGGAAGCCTGTATGAAGCCCAGGGAGCCGTAGTGACCCAGTCCAGTGGGAAAGGCAGGGCAGACCCAAGCAGAGATAATGAAGATGGGGCAGGGGAGCAGAAACACCACCTGCTGAGGTCAGTCCACAGGCTCTGGGGCCAAAGTCCCTGAATTCACATTCCACTCCACCTTCCTCCTGAGTCCATGAGCCTCAGTGTCCCCAACCGCCCAATGGGAATGCCATTACCTTATACTTCCCGGGACTGCTGTGGGGATCCAGAGAACTGAGCCCTGGCTCCCTGTAGGATCCTGATGCATATTTGTCGAGTGATTAAATGGACAAATATGAAGTGGCCAGAAGAGGTCCTGGCACATAGGCGGTGTCCAATAAATGCTCTTATTAGTGTTTAAAAGCAAAACAAGACCAAAAAAATCATAAAAATACAAAGTCCCAAAATGCTATCTTGGGAACATCAACAGGCCCCTTAAACCACCAGCAGGACTAGGGGGTAGGGAGCTGGGGGAAAAAGTGACTCAGCCTGGAAGGGGTTTCCAAAGGTGGTGAGTTGGGAGTAGAAGTGGTTAAACCACTTCAGGCTGTCAGAGACTGCTTCTGAAAAGCAGCTCTGTCCCACAGGCCTGGGGGTGGCAGGAGGTGAGAGGGCAGAGCTGGACCGCAGAGGCTGAGATCTGCCTTGTCCCCTCTGTCCGCTGTCAAAGCAGGCCCCAGCAGGCACAGTCAGGACACAGCCAGCCACCCTCAGCCACAGCCAAAACCCATGCTGGCTTCCTTGGTCCCCGACTGGCTGCCAACCAGGGCCTGGCACCTAAGCAGGACGTCTGCAGGATTTGCCGGGCCCTTTGTTCAAAAATGATCAATTATGAAGAATTTCAAGATGGTGACAATAAAACATCAAACCAAGCACGGGGCCCTTCTGAGCATGAGACGCTGGCACCTGGCTGGGTTGCACACCCACGAAGCTGTGTGCATGGAGCCCAGCCCTGCAGTGGGAGCGAGGCCTCCTTACTGGCCTGGACCACACGGTTTCTATCTGAAAACCTCCTTGTGGTGGACCCAGCCCCTTCTCAGGGCAGACAGCAGCATGTGCTGTTTGGAGGCCCTGAAACACCTGTGCCCAGCGGCTGTCTGGGGACACACACCCATTTCACAATCCCACCACCTGTAACTCGGTTGGGAAATGTGTTCTAAGTCCCAGATTTCCTTTAGTTCCTCTTCCACTAAGGACTTTGGCCTGGGCACCTGCTGCCCCCAGCCTGGGGCTCCTTCCCCGCTATCCCACTCCGCAGAGGGGCCACCTAACCCCATGGGATCCAGCTGCATCCAGGCTGAGTCCCTTTGTTCCTTTCCAACTCTTGTCCCTCTGAAACCATCGCCTGGACTTACATGTTTACAAATCTGTTGTCTGCCTCACCTGCAAGCATCTGAGCCTCAGAAGGCCCCTAGCAAGATGCTCCATAAAGATGAGTTAAATGAAACTCCACCTCCTCTGAGTGGACTACCCTGATTACTAACTCAACCTCTATCTCAGTGTTACCATATCTGATGTAACTTAGTTTAGCTATGGCTTTGCATGCCTGTCTAGTCTGTCTTGCCCAGCCCCCAGGATGTCACATTAGGGTGGGGAGTTTGTTTTTCTATTTATTTATTTATGGCTGTGCTGGGTCTTTGTTGCTGTGTGGGCTTTCCTCTAGTTGCGGTGTGCAGGCTTCTCATTGCGGTGGCTTCTCTTGTCATGGAGCACAGCCTCAAGGGTAAGTGGGCTCAATAGTTTTGGCTCCCAGGCTTTAGAGCACAGGCTCAATTATTGTGGTGCTCGGGCTCAGTTGCTCCATGGCATGTGGGATCTTCCCAGACCAGGGATTGAACCAGAGTCCCTTGCATTGCAAGGTGGAGTCTTTACCCACAAGTTACCTGGGAAGCCCCAGGAGTTTGTTTGGGTTGCTGCCCTGTGTCTACTAGACCCAGCACAGTGCCTGCACTGAAGAGGGGCACAAAGGTAGAAAATTCTTTCCCCAGCTTTCAGTCTCCTTCCCACGGACTCAGGCTGGTCCCACAGAGGTGGGCCACCTCCTGCTTCCAAGAGGGTGAATTCTCCCACCCTGCCCACATTACTTCATTCCCTGCCTGGTCCGGCAGTGAGCTCTGCCCTTCCTCATCACTGAATTCCCAGCATCACATAGGGCTGTGCCTGGCACACATAGGGTTGCCAGATTTAGCAAATAAAAACACAAGCCATCCAGTTAAATTTAAATTTCAGATAAGCAACACATAAATGTTTAGCGTAAGTATGTCCCCAATACTGCACAAGATACACTTATACAACAAGCTGTTCATGGTTTGTCTGACATTCACATTGATCTGGCAGCCCCACGCACTCATGAACTTCCATGAGTGTGGGTAGTCAGGTGCATGCTTCTTCCAGAACACCTCTGTCCTTTCCTGCTTCTGACTCAGCCAGGGGCTCTGTCATCGTGGGAAGACTTTCCAGTTGTCAATGCCCTCATCTGTAAAAGAGAAAATAATATCATACCAGTTTCTCCCCTCCCAAGATTCTATGAGGATTAACTAGCCTAACTGCTAATAAATAGATTGCTGGTGGCTCAGACAGTAAAGAATCTGCCTGCAATGCAAGAGACCTGGGTTCAATCCGTGGATTGGGAAGATCCCCTGGAGAGGGAAATGGCTACCCACTCTAGTATTCTTGCCTGTAGAATCCCATGGACAGAGGAGCCTGGTAGGCTACAGTCCATGGGGTTGCAAAGAGTCGGACACGACTGAAGTGACTGAGCATGCATGCACGCTAATATATATTCAACCCTCTTCTTACCTACTTCCAAGCCACTGCCTCCTTCACCTCTTTGGATCACCCCAGGCAAAGGCACTATTAGCATTCCCATTTTGAAGAGAAGGAAACTGAGAGATGAAAGTACTCGCTGAAGTCACATGACTGTGTCCCACTCATCTTAGGAGGTGCAGTTGCCACCACCACACTGACGCCCTGCATTAGGCCTCCAGGCAAAACTCACTTTGGAACCAGGGCGGAAACCAATAACTCGTCCCCGGTGACACCATCAAAACAGTGTGATCACAGTGTAGGTGCTCATTAAATGTTCCCGTGCTGTTGTCCCAGACAGATCAACCAGAGGTTGATATTGTGGGTTTGTTTTTTTCATCCACTGAATTAACTGGTTATTTTTGCCAGCCATCGGTTTAACCTGGATTGTATAAAATGCTGCTCCATTTCCAAGACAATCAACCTGTGTGATTCTTGTGGCCAGACAGGCCAGATCAGCTGCATGAGACTTCAGGAGGGTAGAGACAGCTGCTCCTGGCCTCAGCCAATTCCTGGCACTCAGGGTTCACTACAGCTCAGGGAATGTCTGTTGTTTGAATGACTCGAGGAATGGCTGAAAGGAGGGGAAATGCTGGTGACCCCCTGTGGCCTGACACGTGAATGGGGCTCAAGGTCATTCCCAGGCCCTGACAACATTCTCACTGCGCCCCTGCACCCCCAGCCCTGCCCTCAAGGAATGCTCAAGACTCTCCTGCTTTTCCTCCAAGCTGCTGAAGTTAAACTGCAGCAAGACCTTCCCCCTCCTTCCGTAGGCATGTTGGTGAGACCTGCCTCTTCTTTAAGGGAGGGGCTGAGACTGCCTTGAGTCTGTGACAGGGGTCCCCTCCATGGTAGGTCCTGAGCAGGCCCTCCCTTCTGGGGCCCTGGGCTTGGCTTCCTCACCAGCAAGTCACCCTGAGCTTGAACCCTCCAGAAAAAGCTTCCGGCTTGTGCTAAGAAAGCAAGAGGCATCACTGTGCCCAGTTGCAGAAGAGACCTCACCACTTCCTGGGCTGGGTTTCTCTGAGTTCTGTGAGATACAGCTACGGTTCCATAACTTTTAAGCCTCCCCCCACCACCGCTGCCTGCCCCCTCCCCGCCCTCTCCCCCCAATGCAAAAGCTGTCTCTATTAAGAAAATTCCAGGCAGTTCTGGGATATGCAGAGGATATTTCAAGAACTAAATATATTTGGGGCAGGGGGTCTGACCTGGGTTCAGATTGGAACTACTCCATGTGTGACACCCCCACCCCGCCAGTTTCCGTGTCTGTAAAATGGGAATAATAATATACCTGCCACCCAGAGTAGGTGTCAGATGGCCTTCTTGTTTGGTAAGTTTCTGGCACAAAGTAGTAAGTACTTGTTAAATAAATAGAGACTCAGGGCAGGGTCTAGGAGAGGACACACCGAATTGTTGAGAGGATGGAGATGTGCCAGGGAGGGGGGCCTCTTACATAATATTTTAATATCTTTTTAATTCCAGGAGAATGTGTTCTTGTAGCACTTGTGTAATTAAAACTTGAAATAAAAGTACACCCTCGCACTTCCTCCCGCGTCTTTAGAACTCCGGAGCCGCTTCTCCCCACCTCGCCCACCGCAGGCCAGTGGCCCTTTGGGCAGCAGACCTAGGGTGTGGATTCCCCCCGAGCCTCGCTGGCCCGGACAGTACAAGTCCCCGACACGTATTTACATGACAAGGGTTTCTGGGCGTTTCTCGGAGCAGTCCGGGGCTTGTCTACAGGAGTTCTAGTTTTCCCCAGTCGACCTCCTCTAGGTCGAGATAAATTGCGCGGGGGGCGCAGTGGACTTGGGGCCTCTTGGAGCTGCAGATCTGGAATCGGGGAGTTGACTGCGAAATCAGGTAACGGATGACCTGAAGGGCTCCCCGCTTTTCCCTAATTTCCCCTGCCCGGAGTCCGAGGGACCTCGTGTTTCTTTGAAGGGGGACAAGCTTCCCCCCAAAGCCTCGGTCAAGGACCTCGGGTTGGGGGGAACGCACCCACAAAGGCTGGGACCCAATCCCGCTCTCCCGGGCCTGGCCTGCGCGGGGCAGAGCTTCCAAACTGACTGCCGTTTGGGAGGGGATGCTGCACCCTTCTTTCGCCGCGCGGGTCCCGGGTCTACGCGGACCGCTTTGCTCTGGCCCTTTAAGAGCCCGCCCCCTTCCCCGTCACCCCGCCCCGCGGCCCGGGGAGGGGGTGCGGGAGAACCTCGGCGGGGATTGGCGCAGCGCGCGCCCCCTCCCCGGCCCCCGCGCGGTGGGAACCGGCAGCCCCGTCTAGCGCTGACGTCAGACCGTCTGCCTGCCTCCGACCGCGGTCTCGGAGCGAAACCCGATCTCCTTGGACTTGAATGAGGAGGAGGAGGCGGCGGCGGCGGAGGCGCTCGGCTGGGGGAAGCTAGCAGCAGAGGCTCAGCCCCGCCGGCAGCGCGCGCCCCGGCTGCCAGCCCATTTCCCGGACGCCACCCGCGGGCACTGCGGACGCCCCCGGGGCTGCGGAGGGGCAGCCGGGGGGGCGCAGAGGAGCGCGGCCCCGAGCACTGAGTCCCGCGGCGCCCCGGTAACTTGGCAGCGCCCGGAGCCCGGCGAGCCGGGGCGCGCCTTCCCCGCTGCGCGCCTCCTGCATGCGGGGCCCGAGCGCCGGGCGCCGGCCGGAGCCCCCCCCGGCCGCCCCCGAGCCCCCTGCGCCCCGCGCCGCGCCGCCGCGCCGTCCATGCACCGCTTGATGGGGGTCAACAGCACCGCCGCCGCCGCCGCCGCCGCCGGGCAGCCCAATGTCTCCTGCACGTGCAACTGCAAACGCTCTTTGTTCCAGAGCATGGAGATCAGTGAGTGACCCCGCGCCCCCCTCCCCGGAGGCCCCGTCAGGTTCGGACCCCGAATCGAGATGCAGATGCGGGCGGGGGCCCGGGCCGTGCGCGCCCCCTCGGGCTGTGCGCCCTGCGCCCCGGCTGCGCCCGCCGCGCCCCGGGCGCGCCCTCCCGGCTCGCGGCAGCTGGCGGCCGGCCCGGCTTTGTCCCGCGGCGCTGAGAGCCTGGCACGGCCCCCGCTGCCCGCGCCCCGCCCGCCGGGACTCGGACCCGGGGCCGAGCGGCGCAGAGGGCGACAGGGCGCCGTGCGCGGGAGGGCTGGGGCGGGTGGATCCTTGAAGTTTCCATTTTATTTCCCTAAGGGGCAGTCGCAATGGAGCAATTAGGCCGGCTCTTTATCAACTTTGGCTTGGGGGCAGCGGGGGGAGTCGGGCGTGTGAGACACTGTCTGGCCTGCGCGGTGTCTGGAGCTCCGGGTGTGTGTCTGGAGTGTGCGTGGCGCTGTGGGTCTCGGTCTGTGTGAGTGGGTTTCCGTGCCGTCCGTGGAGTGTGCTCTGACTGTGTGTCTCTGTCTGGGTCTCGGCTTCCCTCTCTGTGTCTGGCTGCCCCTGGAGTGTGTGCCCGAGCCTTCTTGGTCTCTGGGTCCCTCGGTGTTCCGATCTGGGTGCCTCTTTTGAGTGTGTGCGTCTTTCTGAGGGTCTGGGGACCATTTGTGTCCAGGTTTCTGAGTCCAGGGCTCAGCGCTGGCGAGACGTGGATCCTGAGTGTGTGTCATTGTGTGAGTGTCTGTGTCCCCGACGCACCTATAAATAGCCTCTGTCTGGACAGCTTGGCTCAGTCTGGCTGGGACGGTGGTTGCAAATGAGTCAAAGTTTGGGGCTGTCTGTATTTGGGACTGACTTGCTCCGAAAGGGGGAGGTAGACTTAGGGTGGGGAGGGGAGTGTTTGAAGCTTGGTGCTAACTCGCCCTGCACTCGAAGAAGTTGAGCGGGGAATAAGCTTGGAGTCCCAACATCCGTAGCCCACCTAGGTGGGCTTTGGTCTAGGTGGTGAATTGACTGCCACCCCCCAGGGGACTGCCTTCTAGCCTATACCCCCTTCCCCTGCCCATCCTTTTGGGGACCTCTTGCCTCTCTGAGCTTCACATTCCCAGTCTTTGCTCCCAGTCACCCCAGGCGGGGGTGGCACACAGCCCTTCCCCGCAAGGGCCAGCCTTCCAGCTGGGACCAGGAGTCCAGAGGCAGCCGCCACCAAGGCGAGGGCAGTCACTGGGTGACTCATAAGCCAGTTTCCGCAGGCGGCTGCCACAGTTTTCGGCCCCTGAGCCTGTACAGTGAAGCGCAAGAGGTAAAAATAACCCGTGACCGGCCAGGCTGGGGCAGGCTGGCTGGCTTTGGTGGTGGGTCCTTCCATCTGCCGGTCCCCCCCCCGCCCCCCACCTTCCCCGCCCTCCAGTCCTGGAATTGAAAGCCTTGCTCCCCCCCACCCCACCCCTCCCAGCTGCCCCGAGCCAGGCCAGTGAGATGCCAGGAGAACCTGCCCAGAGCCAGCGTTTGCGGAATTGAGTTGCACTATACCAGATTGCTTCCAAAGGCCCTTTGTGAACTCAGGAGGCTAATGAAATGCACGAGGATATTATTAAAATATGTTCGCACACGTTTGGAGAGCCTCGTCCTTCAGTGGTGCCTTATTTCTTCCCCTCCTGTAAAGCTGCCTTAGGGAGCTCCCCCTGCCCCACCAGAGGTCGGCATTGGCAGCCAGAACTTATCCATTATGAGGGCTGGGCACAGTCAAATGTTCCATTCTTCTTCCTTTGTGTTCAGAACTTTTTAAAAAATTCATTTTTATTTCTGTGCCTTCTTGGGCTAACTAGCCCTAACTTGGCTGACACGGAGGGGCTGTTAAGTCTGTTGCCTGTTGTGACTGCTGCTCGTCGGCATCCGAGAGGGACCCTTGAGGTTAGCGCCTGGAACCCGGGCCTGCTCCAGCTGGCCCCGAGGTGGCCCATTAGTCACCATGTTCCGTGTATTTTTTACACACGGCCCCTGCTTCCTGGAAGAAAGCCCAGGGCAGGGAGGGAAGCGGACTGTAAGGCGCAGGTATAATATAACAGTTTGTTGCAGGTGCTAATCAGGTTTCCCGGAAATGGTCTGATGAGGAAGCCTTTAAGGCCTGGAGTTTCTTTATACAAAAAGGAGGAAGGAAGGATGAAAGGAAGGAAAGAAATGGACAGTGGCCACTGTGCACTTCCCGTGGTCTCAGTTGGGGGTTCAGGTAGGTCAGAGTTGGATTTGGAGGTGGGCTGAAGGGCAGTGCCCAGGTGGAGAGAGATGGCCCTTAAGTCCTCTGGGCCTTAGCTCTCTCATCTGAAAAAGGACACCGTGATGGTTGAAAAAAACAAACAAATTCTGCCATCTTTCATGATGAGACCTCTCCCCTCCAGTGTCTGGCTTGAGTAGTGCTGGGCCCTGGTGTGGACTTCAGTGGCACCAGATTTCACACTCGGGGTTCATACCCTCAATTCAGAGATGCAGGGAAGTGACAATGAGAAAAACTTTGCCCAGGCCCGCAGTCAATGCTTAGACATAGGTACTCGTGGAATGCACACTCCATCTTGAATATGGAATGGGGGCCCCAGAGTAGGAGCCCACCCACCTTCACCTTGCGGGCTGGAGATCAGCAGCATCTCCTTTGCCTCTGGGAGACTGGGAACTGGGTGGGCTCTGAGGATCATCTTGACTTTGACAAGACACTGCCCAGACTCTCCAGGGGCCCACCTCTTTTCTGAGATTCAAGGAGGGCTGCAGTCTGACGGGAATTCACTGTTCCCAGAACATACCCCTTGAAAAAATATACCCGTTTTGTAAATGAGCCAGGGGTCTTGGAATCAGACACAGCCAGCTCGAGTGACAGCCCACCAGAGGTGATCACTGAGGAGTCAGATGCACTGACTTTTGAGGAAAGTATTCCTCCTGGCACATGTTTGCATTTTTCTTGGCATTCTTTGACCTCTTTTTAGTTCTTCTGCGTCTGTTAGAAATCACCCCCTTTCTCCTCCAGCTTCTGCTTGAGACTTCTGGGGGCAGACAGGTGCTCACTCTGCTTTCTGGACAGACTGAATTGTGGGGCTAGACAATAACCAGCTGTTGGTTCTGGTGGCAGTATTTCAGGAGGATCCTGGGAGGTGCCCCTGCCCTGACTGTGCCCTACACCTCTGCGGCAGTGTCTAATGTGGGAGCTTTTATTTTTTAAACACTGGCATCATGAGCTTCTGATTCCTCTTCTCTGACCTTTCCTCCGATCCCGAAAATCTTCTTGGGCACCAGAGACTCAGAAACTCCTAGGACAACCCAATTTTCTGGCAGTTTGTGTGGCACGTGTGCTGTGCATGTGTAACACTTGAATCCCGGGGAATGTCAACCCAGGCTCTAGGATGCCTGGGCCAGACAGTTCCTTGCTGGGACTAAAGGGACGGTTGTCTTGGGTGTTGGCGTATCACCCAGCATCCTGGCCTCTACCCTCTAGAGATCAGGAATAGGATTGTCCTCCCCCCACCAAGTTGTAACAACCAAGAATGTTTCCAGACTTTGGCAGGTGCCCTCTGAGAGGCACATTGTCCCTGGCTGACCATCGCTGTTTTAATCAGTTACTGGCTTTTCCAAGGGGACTGGGTTGGGGAGGAGGGCAGAGATGATCATCAGTTTCCTTCCGAAACCAGTCCCCATGAAGCCCAAGTTGGCATCTGCCACTCATCCACGTAGCCTTTATTGAGGGCCTGTTGTGTGCCACACGGGGAAGATTGGGGCTCCTTCTTGATGAAATTTCTGGTTTTCACCTTGAATTTGCTTTTACCACCATGAAAGACGCAGGCAGCCGTGAAGACAGATATTTCAGGTTTCTGGTTAAACTATTGATTCAACACCAGCTTTTATACCCGTGGGCCCTCTCAGTTGGGACTTTTAACCCACATGTTTTCTGTCTGGGTTTTAGGTTGAGGTGCTGCAAGAGGCTGAGTTTTGACTGGATCTCAGGTCAGGCCCTGGGCCATGTCTTCCCAGGAGGCCTGGGTCAAGCCAGCTATGTCGCCCAGTGTGACCTGAGGTCAGGGGTGAGCTTAGTGTTTGTCAAAACACAGAATAACTAGTGGCTCTTGTGCACACATGCTTACACAGGCACACACGTGCATGTGCACACACACCCCTCGGCATGCAAACACACACACACACACATATGGGTTCACACAGTCAGCTGCTACCCCTTTCTGCCTTTCCTGCCAGCTTCTCTTGGGGTTGGGAATGGTTACAGCTTCTTCTGGGCATGTGAGAAAAATAAAAAGGGAAAAAGTGCACACACACTTCCTCCCCGATGAGTTGTGCAAATATATGCACTCTCCCTTCAAAAGAGAAGGGAGACAGAGCTGTGGGTGAGGCTGCAGGGGAGAGGAGGCTGGTGGCAAGGAGTGGGGGGGAACTTCTTATGTTTGGGACTGCAAGATGTGAAAGATCACGTGCACCCCAGTAATCCCAGAGCAATCAGCTCAGGTGTGCCTAGGTACCCGCCTCCATGTACCTGCCCCACCTCATCTAGCCCAGGGCCAGGGTTTTTAAATGCTTATGATTCCAGCAATTGTCAAATCATAGGAAAGTGTTGGAGAGGAGGGTGCTGGTGGTGGACCCCCACCAGGAGGGCCCGCGTGGCATTGTCTCCTCTCGTGTTATCACCCACAGAGAAGTTGGCAGGCAGCTGGGCACCTGGGATCCTGAACAAAGAGGAGCTCTGACAGGTTGAGTGTTGGAGGCTATATTCCTGCCGGCCTTGGGCTCTTGTGTGGCGCATGTGCTGAGTAGCAGATCAAGGCTAAGGACCCATTCTGTGCTTTATAAAAGGAGTTGTATGCACGTGTGCCTGTGTGTGCGTATGAGGTACCCTTGGTTGGGGTAGGGCTGGGTGCTCTGTGTGCCACATGCCCCTTTGTATTTGTGTACCTGTGGAGCAGAAAGGATGTACCTGCTGCTTGGGGGCTTCCCGAGGCCCAAAGGGGACGGCTCAGGGTGGCAAACTTGTCCTCAGGGCGGGGGAGGGGGGGCTGCAGAGAACCAAGGACAGAAGTGCCGCCGAAAGGGACATGGACCCCGTGAGGCCAGATCTCCCAGTTTCAGGGGACTGAGCTAGATTTTGTTGTAAAACTCCTGGATTTTAAGTACAAGCAATTCCTTGTTTTCTCACCTGCTCGCAGACCCTTTCCAGCCAGAGGACCGCAGTGGGTTCAGAGCCAGAGGGATGGAAGCTCCGCCCCCATATCAGCATGCTGGCTATGTCCCTTGTCCCTCGGCCCATCTGTCAGGCTAGGTGACAACAGCTCCCATGTGCTGGGGTGTTGTGAGAATTCTCGAGGAGTCTGGCCTGCTGTTTGCACCCTGTGTTCCTGGGGGTCGGCGGTGACATTGGTGGACTTGGCCCAATGACCTACTCGTCCTGTCCCCAGTGGTCACACTGTGGCCCTTCACCTGTTGAGAAGACCTTCAGAAGAGGGTTTCCCCACTCTGAGCCTGGGGTGCCAGAATTGGCTGGGAATGTTGGAATGAACAGGCCCACGCGGGACCATGACCTTGAGAATGGAGGTGACTGAATATTTGTGTGTGTCATAGTTTCTGGCTGGCAAACCCCCAGCACATCCGCCCTTGGTCTAGAAGCTCCAGACATCTCTTAGGGTCCCCTGCTGGGTTCGTGGAGCCCACAGTCCACTTTGGAGGCAGAAGCTGGGCTCTGGGGCTGTGTGAGGCCCTGAAGTCAGCACCACCCTGACCTCAAATACCCACTGGATCCATTCCTTAAGATGGGAGCTCACAGCCCAGAGACTCAAAATGGTGTGAGGCTCTTGTTTTGAAAATTCATTTCCATTTTTAACAAGTGACTGTACGGGGACCAGGGGGTGTCCATCATAAAGATACTCTAATCTTCTTTTCGGGGAGGGGGGCAGATCCTCACGTCTCAGCCTCTGAGCCACCTGCGTCTGAAGTCGCGTCAACTTCTCTTTCGTTTGGGTGACAGCACAAAATCAAACCCTGACACCATGGGATCTCGCCAGGGCCTCCTCAGGCACCCGTGAGGTGTCTGTCGGCAAGCTGGGAATTGGCCTGGAGTGGCCCCAACAGGAGCTGGGGCTTCGGCACCCCGAGAGAGGCCGAGAAAGGTTTGGGGCATCCCCAGGCTTTCCCAGAGCCACAGAGCAGCTTCTGTCTTCTGTTTCCAGGGTGACTGATGGATTTTTGTTTCCACTCCCTTTCCTAGCTGGATATGGAGAGCTTATTATGTGCCAGGCACTGGTGACGCATTTTTCTCCATCTTCAAAACAACTCTGTGAGAGCTGTTGCTGTCACCAATTTGTAGATGCAAATAGTGGGGATCAGAGAGGGTAAGACACTTGCTCCAGGTCACACAGCCAGGAACTGATGTTTTGCTGGGATTCATATCTCAGTTCCCTGGCCCTGCAGCCCATGCTCCCGTGATTTCTTCCCCATGACACCACGCCAACTCCCATTCATTAGGGAGAAGCACCAACAAATCTCAGGCACACAGTTGTGTCCTTTTCACTCTAACAGTGCGCTGGCAGACTGTTCATTGGAAAGGTCTGCATCAAACACATGTCTTGCATCAGGCTATTGCTGTCTCCAGCTCCTTCCCCCACCTCCAAACTACCACCATCCGATCTGGTGTCAGGGGCTTGGAAAGTCACCCAGGACTGTCCCTGGAGGGGCCATATCTACTTTTCCAGAATTTCCAGGTCATCCGGGGTCTGGGCATGCCAGCCTTCTGGCCAAGGTGAAATGATGAGTATCTAGACTTTACAGGGGACCTGCGTGGAGCAGGGCATCCCAGACTAGTCATTCCTGTTTGGGCTCCAAGAGCCCTCTGTGGGTCTCTCCTTCCAGACCTGTCCGTATTGTTGAATGTTGTGTAATGAGTTGTGGCATCTCTCTCTCTTCTGGTTACCAAGTGCCAAGAGGTTGGAGATAGTATCGGTTTTGTTCATTATATCCTGAACCAGGTTGGTACCTTGTGTATGAGGGGGGATGGAAGGGAGTGGGGCGGGACAGACAGACTCCTAAAAGATTCCAGGCAGGACAGGATGTGGTCAGGATGTAGACCTGCAAGACCATCCTTTTGGGGTTCCATCCTGGGCCTCCACTTGCCCCTCTGCAGAACAGAGGGCAAGCTAACACCTACTTCAGAAATTGTCAAGACAGTTGCCCAGCAATCAAAAGCACCTCTGGCACAAAATGCCGTTTTGAATACTAGAGAGATTTCCA
This sequence comes from Odocoileus virginianus, assembly GCF_023699985.2. Taxonomy (NCBI): domain Eukaryota; kingdom Metazoa; phylum Chordata; class Mammalia; order Artiodactyla; family Cervidae; genus Odocoileus; species Odocoileus virginianus. The sequence continues at coordinate 54,377,144 of NC_069682.1, forward strand.
CTGTTTGGGGCAGGAAGTTGTGCCCCCTCCCATCCTCCTCCCACCATCTCGCCTGAAGACCTCAGAGCCGCACGTGGGGGCAGGTGCAGAAGCCCACGCAGACACGCCCCTGCCACCGCCGCCTTGCCCAGGGAGGTTGGGGGTCTCCCAGTGTCACTTTAGTGCCACTAGGCTTCCCAGGTGGTGCAGTGGTAAAGAATCCACCTGCCAGTGCAGGAGACTCAAGTTCGGTCCTTGGGTCAGGAAGATCCCCTGGAGAAGGAAATGGCAACCCACTCCAGTATTCTTGCCTGGGAGAATCCCATGAACAGAAGAGCCTGGCGGGCTACAGTTCATGGGGTCGCAAAAGAGTTGGACACGACTGAGCACACACGCAAGAGCTTAGAAGTGACAAAGGCATATCACCAGGACCTGCCCCACATCCCCAGAAGGAGGATTTCCAGGGCACCTCTTTTCTGCACACACTTGCTTCAGACTTGGGGTGTTTTTCAGTTGCCCTTTCCACTTGATGTTGGCCCCAACGTGACTGTGAGACCCGTGGATTGGAAGGGGTGAGGCAGCTACTGTGAGGTTCCAGGTATTGACTGGATCTTCCTAATTTTCCCATAGAGTCTGATAATGTATTTGTTTTTCATTGGGGTAGGGGTGGAAGGAAGAAGGGATAAGTCTCTGGACTTATTGTCGGAGCCTCTCCACTACACTTGCTCCCATGTTGAAAGCATCAGGAAATGTGGAGTCTGATTTTCTCTTCTTTCCCTTCAGATGTATTTATGGGAAGAAAAAGTGAAAGTGCTTGTCACTCAGTCGTGTCTGACTCTTGTGACCCCATGCACTGTAGCCCACCAGGCTCCTCTGTCCATGGGATTCTCCAGGCAAAAATGCTGAAGTAGGTTACCATTCCCTTCTCCAGGATGTCTTCCTGACCCAGGGGTCAAATCTGGGTCTCCTGCACTGCAGGCAGATTTTTTACCATCTAAGCCACTAGGGAAGCCCTCAGATACATTCATAACTACAGTCAGTGTACTGTTGTATCAGTGGGCTTGGGAAACGGCTCTCCGGGCAGAAAAGAGAGCTTTACTTATTTGGTAATGAGTGTAAAATCTGAGTGACTCTGACCTCCACAAGCCAGCTTTAATGTCCCACTGTCCACTGTCCTCTAGAAACACCTCCTGGTGCTCCACGCGTGGCACCAGTGCTCGGCTCCCCAGGGCTGGATAGGTACAACTGAACCATTAAGAGTCATGTGGATTTGAGGCACCAGCTTCCCTTCGATGTTTGGAGAAGTGGTCCCGTATCTTTTGTCCCTGATATGGACTTTGGTGGTGATGGGGGCTGGCAGCAGTGCCACATTCTACTTGGGATGGACATCACTTCTGCATGATATTGGCACAGAGTAGATATTCAATAAACAGTGAAACAGTGGGTGAAAGAGTAGATTATGGTGTTCCTTCATTTCCCCCAGGGCCACTGGGAGCCCACAGTGAGGTTCTGTAAACTCCTGGCCCTTGGCCTGCCTGCCAACCTTGACCATACAGATGGGGGAACACGTGCAGGTCACGTCAGGCTTTAGGAACAGGAGAGTCTCTGTTGGTCCTCAAGGTCTACAGGAGCTGGTGTTTCCATCCCTGGCTTTGCAGGTGGGGACCAAAGTGACACATTCAGCCATGAATCTGTTTGGGTGTCAGTGGTTAAGGATACAGAAATACATGTTTTAATATATAAAACCATGTTCATGCATGTTTGCTCAGTTGCTTCAGTTGTTTCCGGTGCTTTTTGGCCCTGTGGACAGTAGCCATCCAGGCTCCTCTGTCCGTGGGATTCTCCAGGCAAGAATACTGGAGTTGGTTGCCATGCCCTCCTCCAGGGAATTTTCCTGATGCAGGGATCGAACCCACATCTCCTATGTCTCTTTCACTGTAGGCGGATTCTTTACCATGAGCCACCAGGGAAGCCCATAAAACCATGTATCATTGGATATAAGAAATACATATATTTGTAGGATAAAACATGCAGAAAATTTTAAGATGGGTGCATTCCACCCAAGACTAGGAGACATCTCTGAGGTCCCTCTACTCAAGGCCGTGGGGGGACCTCCCCACCTCTCCCTGTGCTCAGGACTGAACCTGAGGCTTTCCTTGGCTTTGCCCTGGGCTCCCTTGGAGACGAAATCAGGCCTCTCAGGCTCTGTCTTCGGAAGCAATAGAAGTGGTCGCTGAGTCCGTTTTCCTGCACATGTGCGGCATAGAAACTGTCCTTTCTCTAAAGAGGTTTTCTCAGCCCCACTCATCTTGGGTACCTGGTTGCCAACTGCTCATCCAGAGTGGATTTTGCAGGACAGCCCCACTGCCCCTTTGTCCTGCATTGCCCGAGATGGTCCAGGCAGCTGCTGGTAAGACGGGCTGCCGCCCAAGAGTATCAGCCAGCGGTGAGCTCAGGTTTATTCTCACTCATGGGACTTTGCCCACCAGAGTCAGACACTGCTGATGGGGATGCTTTCTGCTGTGCTCAAGCTGCCCCATAAGGTTCAGATGCCTGGCCCACAAGCATCAAGTCACGGGCTCAGTTCTTGGGTCAGGAAGGTCCCCTGGAGAAGGAAATGACCACCCACTCCAGTATTCTTGCCTGGAGAATCCCATGGACAGAGGAGCATGGCAGGGAGCCACAGTCCATGAGGTCGAAAAAAAGTCAGACACGGCTTAGCAACTAAAGTACAACAATAAAAGCTGCCCCATAAGGTTCAGATGCCTGGTCAACAAGCATTAACCCAAGCCCTTGTGGGTTGATCAGTCCCAGAGGCTACATGTCCACTGGGGAAGCTCAGAATTTGCACGTGGCCACCACAAACTGTTTCTGAATCAACCCAAATTTTATGCCAGGTAGAGTAGCCAATATTCCTCCAGTGGATGTCAGTTGAGAAGTGACAGAAGAGTTTGGTGACTGTAGGTCATGTGTTTCAAAACCCTGACCAGGGAAAGGAGAATCTGTATGGTCTGTTGTGGCTGCTACACTTAGATAAATGAAATAAACGTTAATACCAAGACATTTGGTAAGACTCGGTGCATATGTGCTTACTTCCAGACATCGCTCATGTGGCTATACATTTTAAGGTCTTAAACAACTGTCCAAAAGAAAGTAGAAAGTGAAGCTGGGGCAGGGAGGCTCCTTTCAGCCTGGGGAGCCCTGCAGGACTGCCAGCGCCCCCGTTTTGCAAATTCCCAAGTCTGAGAATTCAGGTTGGTCATAGGTCTAATTGCCTTCCTGAAAACAGTTTAGTCGGTAATAATTCTGTAAACCTATGAATCAACTTTGTGCAAACACCCTGAGTAATTTCTTTGTTCTTTTCTTTCTCCTTTGTAATTGGTGTCTGTAAAAGCCAAAGGTTTGGTCCTGGGGAAGGCATGATTCATTTATTGGTGTCTGTGCTGCCCCGTTATCATGCAGTCATTTCAGAATGCCGTCGCGGTGAGCCCAGGGTGATTCATAAGGGGCTGAACCGAGCAGCCGACGGGGGTCACGGCCATAGGGAAACGATTTTTCCTAATCTGTTTATGGTATGGGAGAGGGAGGTGGCTGTATTGAGGTGATGGGGAGGGTGTCAATTACATTGGTGAGTATAACCGATTAAATAACACTGGCCAGCCCTTTGAGCATCCCTACATTTGCCACTGTTGATGGACCACAACTAAATGCACTCCTATCTTGGGTATATCTCTCCCACATTTATGGATGCCAATCTCTGAGCAGGCTGACATGTAAGGACACCCCCATCAAGCCTCGAGCAGAGTTTCAACCCAAAAGCTGCAAAGGCAGAGAATGTTGCCTTTTTAAAAAGTCTCTGCCCTGGGTCCACCATGGAACAGTTTAAATATCCAGGCTTAAGGGTCTTCCTAGGTGGTTCAAGTGGTAAAGAATCTGCCTGCCAATGTAAGAGAGGCAAGCTCGATCCCTGGGTCAGGAAGAGCCCCTGGAGAAGGAAATGGTAACCCATTCCAGTATTCTTGCCTGGAGAATCCCATGGACAGAGGAGCCTGACAGGCTACAGTCCATGGGGTCGCAAAGAGTCAGACACGACTTAGTGACTGAATACACACAATACACATGCAAGGGCCAGGGGCCACTCCTATCCCCTCTCCATTTCTCTAATGAGGATAGTTATTAGATGTTTGCAGTTGTCAAGACTGCATTAACCTTTAGTATGTGAAGACTTACAGGTGGAGCTGCTATTGTGTCTAGTTTTATTAGTTACTTTTGGCCCTAAATAAAAATGTCACTGTCCTCCCATCCGGAGTGTGATTAGAGTCACCTGCTACGTGGCCTAGAGGTACAATTATGATTCCAACCTCCAATCGTCCACATAAATCTAGGCCCTGCCTGCTAGTGCATAATCCAGAAGTTGGTCTGTTGAGATAAGGAATATTCCTTCCTGCGGCCCATTCTCCCGATGTCCTCTTGTCCGGTTTATTTTGTCCGTGTGACTTGTTCCATTATTTCCTGTCCTCTGCATCAGCTCAGGTATCTGTGGATTCCCAGCTCCTCTATGTCTTTAACATAGTTAGAAGAGAATCCAGCTGGTACCTCGTGAGCTGCTTTGTGACTTTCACAGTGTGGATCAAGAATGAGTACATGGCATTTGAGCCAGCACTCCCCTTGTTGCCCGTGACAGACATTGCTAATCGATCCCAGCATGGGGGAGCAGCAAGGGCTGTGGAAATCCTGGAAGAGGAGGAATCACTCCTGAACACAGCCACCGATACTCCCCGTCTGCTTAGCATGTTACACGGAGGCCCTTGGGCTGCCTGACAAGTCAGGAACCGTCCCTACTGTCAGATCTAAGGCTGTGCCGCCACCTCGATGTGACCCAAATCCCAGCTTCCGCTGTCAGGCCTGGGTTCCTCACAGTTCTCTGGACTTGTTCCTGGTGAGATCTGGAACGAGACCCCTACCGGTGTTACTCTCACCCCCCCAGACAGTACTTCAGTTGTCTTTCTTTACAGTCAGGGTCACCAACTCAAACATCACAGAAACCTCTGTTTTCACCTTGAATGTGTATTGTGGAGTTCCTTTACACTCTAGTGAGAATGAGCTCTGGACCCTTCTCTGGAATAGACTCAGGAGATGGGGATGGGATTCAGAAAAAAGAGCAGGAGAGGAGAGAAGCTGGGCAGTCAGTATCTGGGGACTGAGCTCCCAGTGACTTACTTTGTTTTATTTTTTTGGCGATCGCCTTCGTGGCTTTTCGAACCCCAGCTAGTCCTGCTGATGGTCTCGGATGCTCACTGAGCATCATGCACGCCCTGTGGCAGCCTTGTTGGCATGGAGGAGGCGGAGCCGGGGCACGTGCCAGGGTGCGGAGATCGCCAGCCTGGAGCAGAGCAGGACTTGATCTTGGGCCGCTGGGCTCCAGAGTGTCTCCCCCCAGCTTTATAACCACCTGTCACCCGTGTGCTGGTGTGGCTGACTTCAGGCCTCCTGCCTTTGCCCTCCGGCTTTTGCAGCTGGCCTGGCGTCCTGTTCCTCCCTCCTCCACACACTCTCCTTCTTGGAATGGTCATGGGCAGCCATCCCGGGGCTCGGGGCCAGCGGGAGCAGGGCTCTATCCTGGGTTGGATTGCCGCTGACAGGAGAAAGGGGTCATGATGACCTGTGGGGTGCTGGGCCCTCGGCAGAAGCGTGAGAAGAGGGTCCGGAGACCATTCCCACCGAGGACCCTCTCCAGTCCCCTTCTCAACCCTGCTCTTCTCCGTTCTGCTGACTGTGGAAGCCACAGCCACAGTGCCTCTGCAACCCTGATCCTCAGACGCACCCCAGGGTGGGAGCAGGGCTTCTTAAAACTCCCCAGGGAATTCCAGGGTGCAGCTAGGGTTAAATCCCACTGGGCTGGCCCCCACTCGGCAGTGCTTGCAGATAGAGGAACTGAGATACAGTTGAGGAAGTACCGGAAACCTGGGCATGAAACCCTTCTGTGGCTGATGGGAGCACTGCCACTAATAATGTCATCACTGTGAGGACAGCGGGCTGGCGGGACTCCACGCAAGCCAGGCTGGAGCAACGCTTGCAAGCTGCACCATGAGTCGGGCAGACGGGCCCATGGGGCCCGGGCCTTGCCTTCCAGCACCCGTCTGGAGTTCCAGGCCAGGTGCTTGAACAGCCAAGCAACACCTGAGGCCTCTGTTCGCCATGTTGCAGGGGGTTGGTCTGGGGCCTGGTGGCTTGAGTGGTAGCCAGGGGCTGTATGTTACTGTCTGTTGGGTAACGGTGGGGCGCCTGGTTTCACCAGGATGAGGATGAGCACCCAGTGTCCTGGCTTCCTCTTCTGCTCCCTGTGGCTGCCAGACATGGCCTGAAACCTGGCCTTCGACTGGATCTGCCCCCTCCTTTTACCTCCTGCATTCTTGGTTTAACTCTCTGTGGGTTTCTGCTTCATGGGGGTGGCACCTTGCTTCTTGAAGGGGCATCACACAGAGGCGGGAACAGGGCACTGGTGGGCTTGTAGCCGAAGGCAGACTATTCCAGACATAAGGTTTTCCCATCACTGAAGCCCCCCGATGATCCCTGCTCATAACCTCTGTCCCCTACCGTCTCTCCCCATCTTCTCCCTTCTTAATTTTGTTCATGTAAAACAGGCTTAATTGAAACCCAGGGTTCTTGTGAGAAGGAAGACACTGCAAAGGCCCAGTCAGATCTCACCAGCTGCCCCTTCTCTTCTCTTCAGTTGTTAAACTTCCTCTTGGAATCTGTGTTTTCCCCTGCTGTGATGTGTTTATTGAGGTATAATTTATAGACACAAAGTGCACAGACGTTAAGTGTACACTGTGATGAGTTTGGGCAAGTGTCTATGTCTCTGACAACCATCCAGGTTGAGAGGAAGGTCCTTCCGGCTCCTCACAAGCCCCTCTGCCCCTTGCCTCTCCGCACCTGCCCCCCGAGGCAGTCACTGCAGATTCCATCACCAGAGATTAAATGTTCCGAGTGGAAAGCTTTGCATAAATGGAGTCCCACCGTATGTTCTTTTTGTTTGCTTTCTTTTAGTCAGCCTCCTGACTTTGAGATCTGTCCGTGTTATGTGTCTCGGTTGTGGTTCCTCTTTATTTCTGAGCAGCTCTCCATTGTATGGATGAACCATGGGCTGCCGTTCACACAGGGGAAAGCCTCGTCAAAGGGGCACATGAACCCAAGGGAATGACTGTTTAATGGTGGAATTCCAGGAGCCTTCATGGGGAAGAGGTTTAATAACCTGAATCTGAGCCCCATAAACAGGCATCGAGGACCTGGGCGTCTGTCCAGCTCCAGCATGGGGGGCTCAGGATGGTGGCAGAGGCGTTGGAAACTTAGCAGGCCATACTTCTGCTGCCACCTGGCACGACTGCACCAGCCGCAGAGGCCAGTCCTCCAGCCTGCCTCACCTGGCCCGCATTCCTCTGCAAGGAATGAGGATGTGGGTGACCCCAGACAGGTGTGAATCATGTCTGGGAAGGTGGTTACTCAGAGGCAGAGAGCACTGAGGCTGAGTTCCTGCTGGCTGACGCCGATGGACAGTTCGGACCTTGGGATGGAGCTGTGTGTCCTGGGGGTTGGGCATGCCTCATTGGAGAGTGTGGAGCTGGCAGAAGGGGTCCTTGACACTTGGACTCAAGTGTTGCCTGAAGAAGGAAAGGACCCTCGCAGAGTGGCTTTAGAGACAGAATGCGTTTAGAATCACAGCTCTGTCACTCCCCAGGCCTCAGTTCTTCATCTGTAAAATGGGGATGCTAGTAAGTGTTCTGACTCTCTGGGCTGCATGTGACAACACACAGCTCACTTGCAGGTATTTACTGAATGCCAGGCACCATGCCACATGCAGCTTTGCAGGAGCTGCTGTTACTAGACTTGTTTTTCAGATGGGCAGACAGTCCAAGGCTCAGAGGACAGGAGTCACTTGCCAAAGGGCACACAAGGATAATTGACTGAGTTAGATCTGGGACCCCCATGATACCACTTGAGTCATAACCTCCTGACCTTGTAAGTTCAGAGAAGTTGACAGACCCCAAACCGACTGGCAGCCCATGAGAAAACCTTAGATGGCATGTGGACGGGCATTTTAGATTTAATAGTTATGTTTTTAGGTTAAAAGATGTTGAATGTAAATTAGGAAGGATGGGACAAGCAAAGTGCATCATTGATTTCATGAGTGTTGCTTAAAACAAGGCTACGTAGTCAAAGGGATTGAATATTTACTTTTTTTAGATATCAAGAAATTTAAATTCCTGTAACAGGGTATTTGGAAATGGCAAAGCTCAGGAAAGCTGGTTGAAGTGATGTTTAAGGTGCACTTACCAAGGAGTCCTCGGGGGTCTTTAATAAGCAATTATAGGCTCACAGCACTTTGCTCTTTGCCCCTCTAGGGTCAGCTGGCTGTTTAAAGGTCGGGGTCAACTCAGTTCTAATGAGATCAAGGTCGCAGGGTCATGTCAGAGGTGGGAAGCCAAGGGGATAGTTCATGGGCAGGGAGTTATGGATGGAGGGGGAAGCCCCCGTCCTTCCCCTAGACACACAGCTCCAAGCAGCTTCCTGCAGGTGACAGGCTCTGGCTTTATGCTCAGGAAGGTGGGGAGAAGCCAACCCATTGCCCTGGCATCAGTGACCTGCTCCGCACAGCTGTGTATCCTCGGATCTCTGTATGTGTTGGAATCAAGATTTCTGTGTTCTTTCTTTGTAAAAGAAAAAAAAAAAAATCTCTGTAGTTTAATTGCCCTCCAGTGCTTGGAATGATGTGATATTTTGCAGAATAGACCTGATTTATTGTGTAGGCGCCTAATGCACCTTTTTGGCTTTGGGGAGAGGCAGGCATAAGGGAAGTACAGAGTCCCATGGGTCCCAGCTCCGTCCTGGGTCTCACAGTGGGGCATGGGCTCCTGACTGGCTATCTGCTGCACTGCCCCCACCATCCCCTGATTATGTCTGGGATACGCCCCTGCATTGGGGGCAGTCCTGCCGCCTGTCTGACTTGGGGGTTGGCAGAGCTGTGTTTATTTCGACTATTTTCAAAACAGTCAAAGCATGTGACAGACGGTGGAGGGAGCTGTTTGAAGACCCCTTCTGAGGCTGGCATTGAGCGTCTCGGCGGGTGTCACAGCTCCCTGGTGGGCCCCACTGGAGAGGCTGGTCTGATGGGGAGAACTGGGCTTCCTTCCAAAGAGCCTCAGACTCGGACCTTCCTGCCCCTGCACCCCCAGTCTCAGATCCCAGGCCTGGGGCCAGCCTGAAAGATCTGAGAGGAAAGGGCAAAGAGGCCGCTCTTTCAACCCACTGGCCTTACTTGTGGGAGCACACAGCCTCGGCTCCCCTGCCCTCTGCTCATCCGGGCCTGCCGCCTCCCTGACTACCTGTCTAGGAATTTTTATTGCAGCCCACAGAGGCATTGCAGCTCAGCTGGAATGTGGAAGATCCTGGGCGTGTGGCAGGCGTCAGACCCATGGGTCCTGGCCCCTGGGTGGGAATGCAGGCTCAGCAGCCCCTGGCCTGCTCACCGGTGAGCTGGGCCAATGCAGTTCCACTGCCTGGGGGCCCATCTGGCCTTTGCACCCCCTGGTCCCACCTCCTTGATTCTGGGTAGATTTTGGTCTGACCACTTCCCCAAGACCTTAACCCAAGCCAGGGGCTAAATCAGGAGCTGATTGTGATCAGGTGTGAAAGCCAGGAAACTAGTCTTAAGAGTAAGAGCTCTGTGTCTCAGAGAACAAGGGCCAGGACTCTGCCTGTAATGTGGAGTCCTCCCGGCATCCCCGGCAGGACTGTGATCACTAGGTCCCTTGTATAGACACGCACACGCTGAGGCTGGGAGGGTGCTGCCTGAGGGCTCATGGCTGGTGAGTGGTGGGCCGGGCCCTGCACCCCAGCAATCTGGCTCCCATACTTATCTGTGTGGGCTACAGGCTTGGCCAGGGAATGGTTATGGTCCTTGTGGATCTGATCAGCCTTGCCATTCAGCGCCAGGAGGGACCAGCCTGGCCAGTCCAGGGTGGCCTGGGGTCGCAGAGCTCTGCCCTTTCTCTCGACTCTGAAGAGTGTCCAGGTGAGGTGGCAGTGGACAGAGGGGCCCCAAACTCCAGGCTGACTGGTTCCAGCTTCCATGGGTCACCCCATCAGTGGGTTTCAAGCCAGCAATGCCAGCCGGCATGGGAGAGCCGTCCTGCCTCTTCTCCATCTGGCAACCTCGGCTCTAGAGGAATTCTTCTGCGACTAGGAGTGGCCGTGTCCATCCCTTGCCGGCCTCAGGCCACGTGGACACCCAGCTTCCCTGAAGGAGCAGAAGAGGGGGGCTTCTGGGGGAGGGGCCAGGCCCTTGCTCCTGGCTGCCCTGTGGGTATCAGCCCCACCCTGTGGTTCCAGGGGCACATCTGATGTGCATTGAAGAGGAGCAGCCTTCAAAGTCCTTGTTGAGGCCAGGCCTGGAGTGCGGGGAGTGAGCAGGCAGCCGACCCAGATCCAAGGAGAAGAAATCCAGGCCCCGACCTCTGAAGCTTAGGAGACTGTCCTTGGGGCAGCTGCCTCTGCTCTCTGAGCTTCTGTTTTCTCCTCTGCAAAATGGGGGTGGTGAGAGCCACCCACGTTATGGGGTCGTAGTGAGGACTGCGGGAGAGAAGACTGTTCAACTGAGTGACGGGTACCTCGTAGATGCTCCACCAGTGCAGCCTCTCCTATGGTTAAGATGTGGCCAGTATTGAGGGAGAGATGGCTTTGGGAATCCTAGGACCTGCCCACGAGAAGGGAGGAAAAATTGGCGTGGGAGCCCTTGGCTCCAGTGGGGAAAGTTAGACAAGGGTTTGAGGCATGCATAGGAGTTCTACCTAGGGAAAGTTTTCTCCCGTGAGGTTAGAGGTACCAGCCCCTCCCAGGAACATTCAGGGTTCTCTTCACCCCACTGTCCACAGGAAGTAGAGGCACAGTGGGAGTGGCATTAGAACTGAGGCTGTGGGTACTAGGGAGGTGGTCTGAGCCACCTGTTGTAGGTGTATCATGGACGAGACCTAGACCTGGAGTTGTGGACCTGGCCTCAGCCTGCTCTCTAGCCTCAGGCCATGTCTTCCCTGCTCAGGGAGGGATGAGGGTGCTGGCATCTACCAGTCTCCACTCTGACCCGTTTCATTTTCCACTGCAGAGGAGTGCTTTCTTTGGGGGAAAGTTCCCTCTTCCCTCCCCCCAGAGGCCAGGAGAAGAGTTCTGAGGAATGGGAGCTGCTGCTTAACAGGGGGCCCCCCTGCAGACCCTGCCCGTGGGCCTGCTTCCCTGGGCTCCCCGGGCACCTCCTTCACCCTTGTCTCATCCTTCCCAAGAGACCCTGGTGACCCAGTCCTGCGGCACGGCGGGGGACCTTGACTCCCGTGAATCTGCCCCTCTCCCTTCAGAGCCTGCCCCAGGCCTGTGCCCACCCCCCCCCCAACTCCAAGCCCTTCTGTGGATGCAGGAAAGGAGCCCTCAGCCCATCCTAACTAACAGGTGTGCTGGAAGGCTGGGGTGGGTGTGTCATCTATTATTTTGTGCTCATGTAGGAGCCTCACTAATGGGTAGGTTGCCTCAGTATTTCATTCGTGAATTCAGCACATTTACTGAGCACATTTACTTCCCACGTGGCTCAGCTGGTAAGGAAACTGCCTGCTAAGGCAGGAGACCTGGGTTTGATCCCTGGTTCAGGAAGATCCCCTGGAGAGGGGAACGGCTACCCACTCCAGTATGCTTGCCTGAAAAATCCCATGGACAGAGGAGCCTGGCGGGCTACAGTCTGTGGGGTCGCAAAGAGTCAGATGTGACTGAGCACGCACAGGGGACCACGCTGAGCATCTACTGTGTGTTGGGCCTAATGCTCTGGAAGGTCACAGCCACGAGAAAGGCAGCCCCACTTGAGTGGGGCAGACAGGAAGTAAGGAAACCAGTGAACGTGAAACAGCTTTCCCCAAATCCCACAGGAAGAGATGGGAGAGGAGGGCCTGGAGGCCAGGGCTGGCTTTCTCTGTTTCCTCTGCTTTTCCATCAACCTTGTAAACGGGGGTGTCCCATGGGACCAGTGCAACCCGTTTTATCAGATGCATGGGTTCTTAATTCAGATGTGGAACTGAAAAAGAGAAACTTCTGGACTTGCCCACTTGGGTGCTGATCTGGAAATTGGAGGTGTGCCAGGAGTCAGCATTTTTATGTTTTCTTGTAGGAGATACAGGTTCGAGACCCCACGGTCCTGGATTCTGATGAGCAGGATCCCCAGCAATGCCGGCGTCCAGGGCCTCCCCCCCATCCACCCAGGGGTTGTGGTGGGTCAAGACTGGCCTTGAAGCCCTTGTGCCCTCACCGAGCATTTCCTAGGACAGAGGCCCAGCAGAGGAGTCACCGGCTAGCCCGTGCGCTGCTTTTCAGGCTTCTGCCTTTTCCATGAAGACCTCTTGAAATGCCCATAGCAATGTTTACCCACCCTAAAGAGATAATGATAATTTCACAGTGAACATAGCCTGATTCTTCTGATAGAAAAAAGTGATACATGCTCCTTATTTAAGAAAAATTCAAAGAATTTGATAAATGACAGAGACAAACGTCTAAACGCTCACAGCCCCATCACATGGAGATTAGTTCGTTCCACAGGCCTGTCTCCAGGCACCTGCAATGCAGGCTGATAAAGGGGGGATAGCAGTGGTTGGAGAGATGGGTGCAGGGCCCCCACCATGCCCCAGCAGTTTTGGGGAGGGGGAGGGAGACATCCCCTCTGGGTGGCCTGTGCCCTGTCTCCTCCCTGAGACGTGGGGTCTGAGGCTGGTGTGGGGACTTCCTGCTCATCCTGGCTGCCTGGGTAGCAGCCTGTGCCTTTACGTCTCAAACAGGCTGATGCCCATTGGAGAGGCCGGGCCAGTGCCCAGAATGAAACAGGTGTCTGCTGCTGTGGGGGGTGGTTGTGCAGTCTCTTACCTCCAGCCCTCACACTGGCCAAGCAGTGCTGCTTCTGTATCCATTCAATAGATCAACGGTCCTGAGTCAGACTTCCATTAAATCAAAGGTCTCCCTGGTAAAACATAGTCTGAGAAACCACAGATCTTACTCTAGCCTCTTTTTACAAAGGTGTCCTAGAGGCCCAGAGAGGGTGAGTAGGAAGGTGGAGTCACACAGCCAGTGTTTGCTGCCCAGATGTCCGAGAACACATCCCCTCCACTACTCGAAGCAAGGCCTTCCAGATGCACGAAGACACTCCTCACCTCCAGGGTCCCTGCTCGGGACTCCCCAGCCTGGCCACCTCAGCCCAGAACACACTTGAAGCTTCTAAACTGGTCATGATAAACAGCTGACTTATTTTATCTGCGTGCGTGTGCGTGTTCAGTCACTTTGGTCATGTCTGACTCTGCAACCCTACAGGCAGTAGCCCACCAGGCTCCTCTGTCCATGGGATTTTCCAGGTGAGAATACTGCAGTGGGTGCCATGCCTTCCTCCAGAGGATCTTCCTGACCCGGGGACCGAACTTGTGTCTGCTTGTGTCTCCTGCATTGGCAGGCGGATTCTTTACCCACTGAACCACCTGGGAAGTCCCTGACATTTCTGTACGTGCCTGCATTCAGGCGCTGCTTCTAGGGCTTCCTGTGAATTAGTTCCTTGAGTGAATTAGTTTTTAGCAACGGGCCGAGGGATTCCCTGCATTTCATTTGGAGATGGCACATCCAACTTGGCAGCCACCCAAGCCGGATCCTCGAGGCTGGGCTCTGGCCACATCCCTGTCCCCCAGGAGTGCAGGCAGTGCCTGGGACCCCAGAGATGTTGGGTCCTCACACACCCCTCCCGGCCACTGCTGTGCCCCGACCTTTCCACCAGGGAGGCCAGGGCTCCGTCCTGGTTATACAATGCCCTCTTCTCACGTTCAGACCGGCGGTCTAGACGCTCACGCTCCCTTTTGTTCTGGAGGGTCAGGGGTTGGAGAGAGGCCCCAGAGAGAGGGACTTGGGCCGAAGCAGGAAGAGATCTTCCCCCAGAGAAGAAAGGAGAGGGGAAGGGTGAAGGGACACCCATTTCAAAGGAGGCAGCCCATTGTCTCCCCTCTTCGGCCAGTGACCAGCCTCCCAGAAAAACGCACTGATTTGTAATGCTGGAGGCCGCTCCCAGCGGAGACGCGCCGTGAAACCCGATGGAGCTACGCCCACTTGGGCCTGTGTGCCCGGAGCTGCCCAGTAGACACCATCTAAATAAAACCCCACAGCCCGTGCCAGGAGATCTGGGCCAGGCTGCCAGCCGGATCCCAAGGGTAGCGCTTGGCCCGGCCTGAGCCCAAGAAACCCCGTGGGAAGAGACACAGCTGTACCACATACCCCAGCCTCCAGCCTTTGTCCACCTCGTGTTTTCCCCATGTCTGGGTGCTTCATCCGGGGTGGGGTAGACCAAAATGTCCCTAAGACGCCTTGTCTGTGACCGTTGGTGACAGGAAGCTCAGGGCGTCTCTGCCTGGGAGCTGGCGCTGACCAAGGAGAGAGACAGTTGGAAGCTCTAATTCTAGGCCTGGTTCTTAACTAGTGAGGTCTGTAGGCACTAAGAGCCTCAGCTGCCTCATCTGTAAATTGGGACAAACATGAGCTAACCCACACTCCCTGAGTGGCATCCCTCTTGACGTTGGTAACTGTGACATTGTTTGTCTTGGGATAGAGCCCCCCACCCCCCCTGGTGAATTCAAGGCCAGGAGACAACCTGAGCAGAGGCCATGGCAGTCAGGAAGAGAAGCATCTTAGGGTGCAGGATGGCATCGGGAGGTGGGGGCAGCTGGGGAAGCAGGGCTGGGTTGGGGGTGATGTGCCCAGGATGAGAATCAGCCCAGTGGGGCTGGGCCCTGCCAAGGACTTGTGATGCAGCCAGTCGCTTGCTCTGAATGACCCCTCCCAGCTCTGCTGTGCTGGGGAGAAGCTACTAGAATTGGGATGCCTTATGGTACCCATCACCCATTAAGGCCACAGTACCTATTGGTGCAGCCTTGGGGAAGGAGAAGCAAGATTTCATCCCAGGGATGAAGAGTTCCCGCAGAGGTCAGAGAAACTGTGTGTTGCCTTTGGGACCTTCAAAGCCATCAGGATGGCTGGAGCTGAGGGGTGAAGCGGGGGCTCTTAGAGTTCGGAGGATGGGGCTGATCTCACCAGGTTTCAAGGGAGTTTAGAGTTGATGCTGGGGTACTGGGGAGCCCTGCAAGGGTTTAGAGCTGGAGGGGGAGGGGTAACAGGGTCCAAGGGACACCCATCTCCAGCTGCAGCATGGAGAATGGGCTTGAGACAGGGCAGAGGTGGTCTTGCCATGTTCCAGGGTACCAGGGATGGCAGTTGGACCTGGTGTAAGGGGAGGGAAGGCAGGGTCAAGGTTATGGTGAAGGCCCTGGACCACCAGCTTGACCTCAAGGTGGTCACAGCTGAGAGCAAGACAGGGACAGAGGACCTGGGATGGTCAGGGTCAGAGGCCGTGGTGAGGGGAACTGGGCTTTTGTCCCTTGGACACTTTCCTCCTCTCATGGGAAGAGCTGCTCCCACTTCTCAGGAGCCATCTGGGAGGCCTTGGGGGTCTGAGATGTGTCTGGGAAAGCGGAACAGGATGGAGAGGCAGGCAGAGCAGGAGCCTGTGTGGGCGAAGGTGCAGAGAGATGTGTCTGGGTTTTTGTGATAATCCCTGGGTTAGGGATTATCACAGTGGTCCTCCTAGCTTCCCTAGACCTTGTCCTTCAGGACTTCTCCTAGTTACTCCCCATATTTTATCATTTCCTTTCAAAGACTCCCCACGTCTATGTTTGGAGAAAAGTTTGCAGAAAAAATGCTTCACTTAACTTCCTGGGACTCTGGGGACAAGAATCTCCCCGAGGCCTGAGCTGGGCTGGGGGGGGGGGGGGGGGCGGCGCGGGGGAAGTGCAGTCATTGATTAGTAATGTCTGCTGTGGTTGCCGGATTAGACTGGCAGCAGGTGTGTGTAGGAGGAACTCACAAGTGCAGGAAGCATCTGGGTTCTCTCTAGTCCTGGGTAGGTCACCAGGCCAAGTTGCATCGCCAGTAGCCTTGGAGTCCAGCTGTTAGCAGTGCTGACCAAGCGCTGGCCCTGCCCCAGGCACAGGAGACCATGGGCTCCCATTTCCTATTGCTCCGGTTGAACCCTTGACCAGAGAGAACACTGTTCTAAACCCCAGCATCGTATCCCCCACAGCAGTGGGTGTCTTCCAGAAACTTCACATCCGTGTGTCTGGGTGAAACCAGGGGTTCTGCCCACAGACGGCGGAGCCCGTGGGCTGTTCGCTGTGGGAGGAGCAGAGATTAGAAGCAGCCTCTTAAAAGCAGTTATTAAAGATGAGTCTGGAAACCAAAAACAGAACAGGGGGAAGTGCTTGTCATGAGTCCTCTGACATGTAGCCCACAATCAACCCCCCTTTATTTGAGTGCATTGGGGTCCCTGTAAGGACCAGCAGGGGAGGCCACTGAGGCTTTTTGTCATCTGCACACTCTCCTCCCCAGTGGATGGCGTAGACTCTGGGACCCCAAATCCTGGTGTTTTTTCCCACTTCCTCCCCCTCTCTGCCTATGAGCAAGGCTGTACCCACTTGCCAGGTAAGGGCAGCAAGACCCAGACCGGGGAGTGGGCCTGCAGGGTGTGGGGCCGGTGGCGGGGGCATTTAGTACTCAGGGCGGCCCTTTGGGTCAGGTGGCCAGGACCCCCTTTCAGAGGTGGGGAGACTGAGGCTCAAAGAGACCAGAACCCCAGCACCCTGGCAGAGAAGGCAGTGAAGGTTGATGGAAAGAATGACTCTTTGTTGGGCACCCAGCGGGTGCCAGGCCTTCATCTAGAAGTTGGCAAATCTGAATGGAAGAGACCAGAGACCCCATGTCAGGGACCCCCCACCCCCCACCCCACATCTGGCCACCCAGGTCCTGCCCACACCCTGGGCGGGGGCCCAAGACCTCAGGTGCGGTGTCTCCTCCCTTTGACGCGGCCTGGCCGAGTAGACACGTCTCCTGGTTTCTGGTCGTGTTTGGAGTACCCTGTGTGCCTGGCATGCGCCCCTGTGGCTAGCCCACTCCCATCCCGTCTCAGCATGGGGAAGGAGGACGTTTCGCCTTTGCCTGTTTCCTGCCGACTCTGCGGCGGGGCAGGGGCGCACCTGCACAGCGCAGTCAGAAGTACTCCAGCTCCCCCCGCCCCCTTCTTCTCAGCGCCCCCCAGAGGCGGGTGGAGACAGGTTCTCATCCCACCGCCCCCGGCCCCCCAGCCCCGCCCCGGCATTTCCCCGTTACCCTTTCTGCCACCCCTTCAAGCGCACAGAATCTGCCCAGCCTGGGTGTTAGACACATTTCAGCAGCCGGCCCCTTCAAACAAGAAGATCGAGAATCGTTTGCCAGTGGGCCGCGGACAGTCAGTCAGTCCTCTTTTCTGCGCAACCTGGAGGACGGCCCAATCAGACAGGATGCGTTTTCTATTTCTCCTGGGGCAGCCTGACCCCGCTCCCCGCCCCGTCCACCCGCAGACCCCGAACCAGACCGTTAACTTAGCATTTCCATTGAAGTCCATCTGACAAATGGTTTCGACGGAGAAAGCAACACTGCATCTTTAAATGGCGACTTTGTCAGCGCGTCTCTGGGCGCCGTAAAAAGTCCTTTGTTATCTGTGTCTAGACAGCACGCCAGCGGGATATTTGGTCTGCGTGAGGGAGAGAGATCTGACAAGGTTGAATTCATTTACCGGCTTATTTAAAGCAGAATTTCAAAACACTTGCTCATAAACTGTTTTCGGCCTAGACTCCCCCCTCCCCCCGCCCCACTCGCCCCGGCCTCCCCCTCGCCCACGCTGGCTTTTCTTGTTTTTATAATTTTTCGCCTGTTTGGGCAGTGAGCGGGCTGCAGTCGGGTGCCCTGGAGAGGAGGAGGCGAGGGGTGACTGGGGCTTGCAGCTTTTTTCTTTCTTTAATTGTCCTCTTTATGACCGTCTAGACGCCCTGCAGATGTGCACTCCCGGGGGGAATGGCTTTTCCCTCTGGTTACGGGACGCTGAGTAGGAAGGTTGTAGACGCCACCCCCTCCCACCATCTGACCGCCCTTCTCCCCCCTACCCCTCCACCCCCCCTGCCCAGAACCTTCTTCTTCCGCCATCTTCCCTGTCTTAAATTAAGGCACTTCGCCTTCTGGCAGCGTCTTTGTGTTTATAACACATTTACTTGACTGTGCTAATTTTATACCATCACCGAAAAAAAGAGAGAAAGTGACATCCAGGTTTTCTCCTCTCTGAAGAGTGAGCGGAGACCCCTCCCACCCCCTCCCTACAACTTCCCCCACTTCTTGTCACTCTTTTGCATTCTTTTTTTTTTTTTTTTTGGTGGCACATATAGACTAATGAAACACCAGAGGTTAGCTTTTTGAGGATGAAAACATTAATATCAGGGCAACTTGAATGGAGTCCCGGGTTTTAGTTATTCGAAATAGATGCATGTATTAACCTCGTTGCCATAGTGACTAGGTGATTGTTGCCTCGGTGAAGTGTGAGGCTGGAGGGTCTTCGGACCCCAGAAGCCAATCGCCAGCCCTGTAGGACCTGAACCTACAAATAGACATTGTCCTGCCAGTGATTTGCAAGTGGCCGCTCTGGTTTCCTAACCCTGTAGTGCGAGTTGCGGTGTGTTTTGGGGAGTCTTCTCAAACTCTCCTCCCCTTTGGGGCAGCCACAAGGTCCAGGAGTTAGGAAATGGAGTGGAACTGCCATCCAGCTGGAAGACTTGGGAGGGAGGCAGACTCCAGAGCTCCCCTTTGCAGGATGGAGAGCCCGCTGTCCTGCCTCCTGCTCCTCCCCCATCCAAACCCAACTCCAGAACCATTGTCATCACTGTTGACCTGGCTGCCAAGCTGTAAATTTTCACCCTCCACCCCACACTCATCAATCTGCCCTCTGGGTTTTACATGTAGGGGGCACAAAAGGAGGGGGTTGGGGGCGGCCAGCCGACCAGATGTCTCCTGGGATCCCTAAACTGCATCTCATTTTTGCCAGGCCAAGCAGATCCAGCACATCAATCTACTTCTTTGGGCGGGTTGGGGAGGGGCCGGTGGGTGGGCTTGGACATTTCATCTGCAAGAGATGGGAAATCTGGCTTCTTGGCCCAATCCTTTTATTTCTTCCCCCGAACAGACAAAACCCACAGGCAGGAGTGGCCCGTGACACGGTATCTCCCATTGTGCCTGGCACTGGTTTATTACCAGCTTTGTGGGGGCAGGTGAACACAGCGCCGAAGGAGAACAAGAGGGCGGTCTGTCCTGCTTGTCACCTCAGCCTGAAAGTCTCTGAGTCCTGATCTGTAAGTTCTGATTTGCGACTGAATTGTAATATTTTGAGTTATACAGTCACTGGGGTCTCTACGTGCCTCCACATTACTATAACATCCATCTTGAAGGAGAAAGATCCAAAAGGAAAGTCAGGGGCCTCTTTTCAAAATAAGAGAGAGAGCCCAGAACAGCATCACCAAGTGTGTACTGCCCCCGAGCACACTGCTGGCCCCACTCCCCTTACCAAGCTCCTGACCAGGGATAGTCCTTAAAGAAGGATGGGCTATTAAGTATCGGATACTTGGGCTGGCAGACATGTCTGCACTTAATTGGGTCTGTCTTGGAGTAATTAAAGCAAAATGATGATATTAACCCAGTCACCAAGCCAGCGTGGCATAGAGAAACGAGTGCCACTGCTATTGATGTGCGCTCCAAAAATTGGCCTTTTTCAGCACATCAAAAATGCACTCTTGGCTTGAGTTTGGGGGGACTTTTTTTTGTTGCATTTTTATACTTGATCATATGTCTCCTGGTCTTCTTTTTCTTTTTAAAGAACAGCGGGAACCCCATTCCCTCTAATATAAGCAGCTTCTGTTCACACTGGGAGATGTGAGCTTTGAAAGCCGAGTTTAAGGATGTGCGCGTGGCTCAGACGCCCCAAGAGCCTGCAGCTTGAGAGACGAGATTGAAAAAAGTCTCGTGTCGGAGTCTCAAATCTGGGAGGCCTGGCCTTTTTTTTTTTCCCTTTTCTTAGGGAAGCTGGAGTTTCAAGACTGCCTTGGTGTGCGACTTTATTTAGGAGGCGAATCGCTGCTCATTTGTCAGGCAAAACAGATGTGGCTGGGAGACAACATCTATTTTCATAATTCGAAACAAATCTGGTGGGCCGCCTTCCTTTTCAGTGGGGCCTGCTGAGCCAGAGAGCCCAGCTCCCCGGCAGAACTGAACAGAAATATTTATAGCTCGTCAATTGAACTTTTCTTCCTCCAGAAGTTGGTTTCTCCTGGAGACTGGCAACACTGACTCTTGCAGGCAGTGGGTACTTGGTAGGGATTTTTTTTTTTTAATGCAGGATGGGGGGTGCCAGCATGGCAGAGCAGCCGTGCTTCACCCCATCATCGGGTCTTCTCAGAGTGGGCTGTTTACTAAGGAGCCCCGCTTTGCTGTTGCTGTTTGAACCTCTGTCAGAAAGGGCAGTTGGAGGCTGGTCTTGGGGGGGCCCATCTGGGCAAGCAACTGGCATTAATATGAAGACCTAGGACCTGGACCGCGTACCAGTGGGGAGTTCATGCTTAGGTTTGCAACGGAACATGGGTGTCCATTCCCCGTTTTATGGAGGAGAACACTGAAGCTCAGATAGATGCAGCCTGCCCAAGGTCAGGTGGTAAATTGATGGTGGAGCTGGTCCCCTGGCTCTGGGGCTGGTTCCGGAAGTGACCCAGATTGTTCAGACTCGACTCAAGCATTCATTCCCAACTTCAGCCTTCCACATAGCATTACTCCCAGCTAAACATAGCCTGGTGCCTGTGTCCATGTGGCTTGTGGAGGGAAGTGGGGGGCAACCCCGGTGTCTGGGGAACTGAACACTGTGTTCATCCATCAGATGGTCGAGTTCCGACTGTGTGTGCCCCTGAGGCAGCTGTAGATGGACAGTGGTGACTGAAAAGCATCTGTGCCGATCCTCAGCGGAGCTCAGGCTCTAGTGGGAGAGCAGAAAGTAGTCATTTCAGACAGTGGTAATGCCAGGGAGGAACTAAAACAGGGTCACATGACCATGCCAGAGGTTGTGCTGGATGGGAGTTGAGAAGCCTCTCAGAGGGGCTGACATGCGTGCTGGGACTTGAAGGTGGGACCCAGCCAGCAATGGAAAGATGTGGAGCAAAGAATATCAGGGAAGGGGTGATGGTGAGGGCGTGGGTGGTCTTGTGGCTGTGAAACCTGGATTGGGGAGGAATCAGATTTTAGTCCTTGGTCTGTAAAACAAGGATTGACTAAAAGGTAGGGAAGTTTCTGATTCACCTGGGAAAGCCACAAATGATGCAGTTTTATAGGATGCTACGCAAAGGCAAAAAGATATGGCACTGGAAGATGAACCCCCTGCCCCAGGTCGGAAGGTGTCCAATATGTTACTGGGAAGAGCGGAGGGCAATTACTAGTAGTTCCAGAAAGAATGAAGCGGCTGAGCCAAAGCAGAAATGACACTGTGTTGTGGATGTGTCTGGTGGTGAAAGTAAAGTCCGATGCTGTAAAGAACGATATTGCATAGGAACCTGGCAAACTGGGAGATAGTGGAGGACAGAGGAGCCTTGGGTGCTGCAGTCCATGGGGTTGCAAAGAGTTGGACATGACTTAGCAACCGAACAACAACGACCATTGAGGACACCTGGACTAAGGGTGGAGGGAGATCTCGTTATAGGATGTAAATCTGCAGTTATCCTCAGAATAAAAATTTTGTCCTAAAAAGAAAGGCCTGGGAGGACCCCTTCCCTTCTCATTGCTGGAACCACCCTGCTGCAGGTCCCTGAGTGTCCTTATCACTGTGGCTCAAGAAGAAAAAAAACAAAACAAACTTATGTTCACCTGCAAATTGTAGAGTCTAGAATTAGAGGCTCAGGGCAGCTTGCCCACTGCCCCTTACTGCCCTGGCAAGAAGGAGACCCACGCCAGGGTCAGGGTGCCCTTTGGGTCTCAGGTAGGCAGCAGGTTTGGAGGGCATAGCAGATCCCAATGAGGCAGGGTTTCTTGTAACCACCAGAAGTTGGAACCATATGTGTCTTTTCTGTGTCCTGCTGGCACCTGGGGCAGACATCACTAATCGACCACGGCACACTTTGTTGTAGGCCTGGACACAGCCTCACCCCATTGGTGGTAGAACCTGGGGTGGATGAGTAGGAGCTCAAGACTCGGGAGGACTGGCCAGGAAGATGGCCATGCCGAGTTCCCCAGCCATCAGAGGGCCCTGCTTTACATCTGAAGGCTATACCCCGGGCCACCTGGGGCATTGCAGCTCTCTGTCAAGGCTGAATGAAGACACTGGGTTTCTTAGAGGCACCGGGGCTTACAGTCTCTCTGTGTTTGTGTTAAAGGGCTGTCAGGTAGTGACTGCTGTTTGCATAAAAGGAGGAAGCCGGACGTTGTCAGAAACCCTGGTTTTCCTACGGTTGACATCTCATCTAAAGATCCTCTTTATCACTGATATGGGGCCCACACATGATTGGTTCATTCTCCATCCTCCAGAGAAGAGCCTGGAAACAACACAGGCTGCTTTCTCTCATTCTCACTCATGTACTCTTTCACAGGGCTTCCCAGGTGGCTCAGTGGTAAAGAATCTGCCTGCCAATGCCGGTGATGTGGGTTCGATCCCTGGAGAAGGACATGGCAACCCCCTCCAGTATTCTTGCCTGGAGAACCCCATGGGATCACAAAGAGTCGGACACAACTGAGCACACGTGCATCTTTCACAAGCATTTATGAAGCACCTACTGTGTGCCTAGGACAAGAGGGAGTTGCTCCATCTCTAACCCTCAGAAACGTATAATCTGGGTGTTCGTTGAGCAAGGGCTTTTTCCGTCATTTGTCTGTTTTCACATCAGATTTACAGACTGAGCTGTTGTTAGTCCTTAAACCAGCCACGTGTAACTCATGTCCTTGCCACTGTCTCCGTGTTGAGCCTAAATGAGGACTCTCGTGCTGCCTGACTGCTGTTTAGGGAGCAGGTTTTACGTACCAGGCACTGTGACTCCAGAGTCTCTGGACCTCGGCACTAGCAGCATTGGGCAGGATAATGCCTCTCTGAGGGGCTGTCCTGTGTGCTGTGGGGTACTCAGCAGCATCCCCGGCCCCTTTCCCCCCGTGATGCTAGCAGTACCCCTTCCAGGTGGGACGACCAGAATGTCTGCAGGCATCGCCAGAGGTCCCTCACGGCAGAATCGTCCCCAGTGAGAACCACTGCCTTTACCCTCAGAGCCTGCCCTCAAGGTAGTGCATGAGTGTGGGCAGGCTGGCGGTCTCTGCATCTGTCCAGGTAGGCGATGACAGAGAACATGTGGCTGGTTGGGAGCCTTGATTGGCAGATAGACAGATAGATGATAGATGAATGATAGATACAGATAGATGATAGATGAATGATAGATACATATAGATAATTGACAGGTAAGTAGATAGATGTAGGTACATAGCTTGCACTTAAAGCTTAAGCACAGCCCAGCCAAGTCATAGAAGCTACAACGTTCCCCACTGGTGTGTCTGTTGGGCAGAAGTTATGCCTGCCATTAATTTATCACACCAGGCTTCCTTGGGGCTTTCAGTGACGATGAGGCAGGCTCATTAAAGGACAGGCAGGGTCATGTCCCTTATTCTCTGGAGTGGTGCATCATGCTGACCCCGGCCATGTATGCCAGGGTGGGCACTGGTATCTAAGGGACTGGGAGGCCTGTGCTGGCCCCACCCCCAGCCTTGCCCAGGTAGCTATGTGACTCTGAGCAACCCTCCTCCCTCTGTGGTCTGTCGTTTCTGTGTCTGACCATACTGGGGATTTCCAAGCTGCTGCCTCCCCCAAAGGCCCAGCATCTCGTAGGCTTGTTTTCGGCCAGCCTCATTCATGACCCCCTTCGCTGCAAGGTTCTCTGAACCACTTAGGTGTCCACCCCCTCCTCTCCCTGTCATCATAATTAGTTTAAATATTGTGTACTCAGACCCATGGACTATAACCCGCCAGAATGCTCTGTCCATGGAAATTTCCAGGTGAGAATACTGGAGGGTTCTAGCTTCTCCAGAACTACCACAGGGCTGGGCTGAACCCCAGGTGAAGAGGGACCAGCGCTCATGACAGGTCAACTCCAGATCCAGTCAAGTTTCTGGAGAAGACAGGCAAACAGTATTTGAGAGGACACTCAGATGTCTCCCAAGATGCCCGTGTTGCTCACAGACGCCTGCAGTTCCTGACTCTTCTGTGCCTGAGGTAGACTGGCAGCAGAGTTTGCAGGCACTTCGTCATTGGCGACACATAGACACTTAGCAGTGATGCTTTACTTTGTGGACACGTGACACTTTGCCCTGCAGAACTGGGTCCTGGGTTGTATTGGAGATGTGGTGATACTTTGGGGAACTCCAGCTGCTCTGCCTCCCTTTGGGAAGGAAGTAGGAGATGCTTTTCTCCTTGCTGGTGGGAAGACAGGGCTTAGAGGTTACTTAAAATCTTCTTTCTTCGTTTCTAAATTTTAAATGGCATGTTTAGAATTTAATCTTCAAACCTGGGAGCCAGACCTGCAAGTTGAAAGATGACAGCCGAGAGATGGTTTCGTTTGGCTGGCTGCAACAGCCAGATGGCAGATGCTGTGAGCGGGAGACGGAGGGAGGCTGGCGGGGTGGGGGGAGCGGCTTCTGTTTCAGCTCCTACCCCCCACCCACGAGTAAACCACTCACCCAGCACCAGTCCTGGGCTGTGCACACCCCGAGGGTCACTTGAAGTAGCTGGTATTGCCCTCTACCAGACGGGGCCCCCCATACTCCTCACTTTTCTTTTTAAACTTTTTATTTTGAGATAATTGTAGATTCACATGCAGTTGTGAGTAATGATACAGGGAGAACTCTTATATGTATCCTCCGGCTTCTCCCGGTGCTGACGTCTTCCATAGTAATAGTTCAGTATCCCAACCAGAAATTGACATGCACTGACCTTGTTCCAGTTTCCTCCGTTGACATGCATTCATCTGAGTGAGTGAGCATGTGTGTGCGTGCATTTGTGTGTGCTTGTGTGCATGCTTAGTTCTATGCAATTTTATCAGATGAACCACTGGCAACCAGTAATCTGTTCATCTCTATAATTTTGTCATTTTGAGACTGTTATATAAATGGAATCATACCGTATGTAACCTTTTGAGATGGGGTTTTTTTTCTACTTGGCATGACTCTATAAAGATCCACCCAGGTCATTTGATGTATCAATAGTTCATTCCTTTCTGTTGTTTCTATGCCACGGAGACACCCACGGTAAATTTGACCACTCACCTGCCCTGGAGCATCTGGGCTGCTTCCAGTTTGGGGCTGAGACAAATAAAGACCCTGTGAACATTCACGCACAGGTTTTTGTGTGAACATAAGTTTTCGTTTCTCTGGGCTACAAGCCCGGAAGCGTAATTGCTGGGTCGTATGGTAGTTGCAGATTTCGTTTTGTGAAAAGACCCTCCACGTTTCATCAACACCCATCTATCCCCTCTGGGGGAGAGATGTGAGTCCTGGAGAGTGGACCTTGGACATGAATTTCTTCCTCCTTCAATTATTAATTGACGGCAGCATATTGTGCCAAGCATGGTGTTGCCCTCCAGGGATTCAGTGAGAATGAGATAAACAAGGGTCTTTGCGTGGAGCTTTCCTGCTGCTGAGGTGAGATCAGCAGTCAGCAGGCAGGCACGTCAATAAAGACAGTTACTCATATCAGGCCCTGTCCTTCACACCAGGCACTCTTCAGGTACATTACTGTCCTCGAGCAGACCACGGAGGGACTGCCCTTTGCCCCTAGAGCCATGGTGCCCGCGTGTGTAACCAGTCATATCCAACTCTGCAATCCCATGGACAGGGGAGTGAGGCGGGCTACAGTCTATGAGGTTGCAGGGTCGGGTGGACTGTAGCCTGCCACACTCCCCTGTCCATGGGATTCTCCAGGCAAGAATACTGGGGTGGCTTTCCATTCCCTTCTTCAGGGGATCCTTCTGACCCAGGGATCAAAACCGCGTCTCCTGCACTGGCAGGCAGATTTTTTTACCACTGAGCCACCTGGGAAGCCCTGTGGGAAAGAGCGGACAATCCAGGCTCCTAACTTACACTGCGTTGCCCCTCATGGCCAAGGCTGGCCGTCGGGAGATGCAGAGCGAGGTGAGACGTGAGTATGTTTGGGATGGGGCCACTGGGAGGCCTCTCTGAGGTGGTAGAGGTGTTGATGTTCAGTCGCTAAGTTGTGTCTAACTCTTTGAGACCCCATGGACTGCAGCACACGAGATTTCCCTGTCCTTCACCATCTCCTGGAGTTTGCTCAAAATGTCAGAATTTGCTCACAGAACATGGTCCACTGGAGAATGGAATGGCAGACTGCTTCAGTATGCTTGCCTTGAGAACCCCGTGAACACTGGCTGAGGTAATCCTCAGTCATCCTGGCAGGTGATGCTGTTACTGATCTTGCTTTTTACGGTACGGAAGCAGAGCAGGGGGCCAAGGTCACACATACAGGAAGTGGGACGTCTGGACTCAAGTCTGAAACCAGGCCGCTTGCCTCCCACAGCCCTGCTGGTCCACATCTCAGTCCTACCATGAGCCTCTGCGTCCCTCAGAGAACCTTGTTCTTTCCATTGTTTGGGATTTCTCTGCTCCTGGAAGATGTTCAAGAGGAAATGATACAAGGGCTGGAGTAGCCTCACCCATGGGGTGGAGACCATGGAGTGGCAAACCGCTTTCGGGGAGGCGTCTGGCGTCTGGGAGGCTTGTCACTTGCCCTCTGGGATTTATTTTGTTCATCATCTGAAAAGGAAAGAGGAAGGGATTCATGAGCACCACAGGGAAAGACTGGACAGATTTGGACACCAGACAATCTCAAACACACACACAAACACATGTGCATACGTGCACCCACAGGAGACCCTCAGAAAGACAGACAGCCCAAAGAGAAGGACATACGGACACAGGAAGTCAACAGTGGGACACAGATGCACAGACACCCTCAGACAGACCCCGACCTGCGGACCCTTGGAGAGAGGCAGAGACGGACGCTGATGCTCCCACCTGCTGGGGTGTGGGGGGTGGGGTTCTGCAGGGGTGAGGTCACCCCCCAACCTGAGCTCCTCCCAGCCAGGGGTCCATGCAGTGGCCAACTGTCAGTGTATCCTTCCTTGGTTCCTAGAGTCCCCACCCAACCCCCCAAGCCTGTAAATAAACTCTCTGTCAGGGATTCCTCCTCCTGGGTCCGGACTCTTCTTGGACCTGCATCCCACATCCAGGTGATGAGCCATCCTACCTCCCTGGCCAGCATGCATGTGTCACCTTTCGGTCTGGCCCCTGGTGGATCGGCCTTTGCCAGCTGCTGCTCTTGCTACGAGACAAGAGGAAGTGAGCCAGAGTGAAGGACCACTTCAACTGGGGCTGCCGGGAGGCGGTGGTTTGTGCTGTGGCTTTGTTGAGTTTCTGGTCCAGAGGACAGCAGTTAGGACTCCAGGCCCCATGTAGAGATCTGTGTGAGTTCCAAATCTCAGGTTCCCTGTCCGTGTAACAAGGGTGCCATAGGACTAACCCCCCAACCCTGGAGCTGCTAGGAAAGGTCTGTGAGATGACAGCTCAGACCTGGGAAGCCCTGGGAGCTGGGGCCATGCCCACTGTAGGTGTGTTGTTAGAATGAATGGCCTTGGGAGAGTCCAAACCGTCAGTCGTCTGTCCCAGAAATACATTTAGCCAGGTTTCTGGCAGCACAGACCTGAACCCTTTTGCTGTGGAGAGTAGGATTTATTTATCACCCTGAGAAACCTCAGTTCCCAGAGTCTGGGCCCAGCACATAGCAGGTACTTGGTGAATGCGCTGCCGGAATGATCGTGTGGGACAGCAGGGTCCTGAGGTTGGAAGTAGACCACAGAAAAGAACATCCCTCGTGGAAAATAAGATCACACAGGCCCTGGGCATTGTGCATGGTGTTGTGAGCGGACTGCTGCTGTGCCCACAGGTGCACTTGTGTCTCCATAGACCCATCCCCCCTCCCCTGCCATCTGCGCCCCTGCCCAGGGCAGGTACCCCCCTTCCACAGTTTGCAGCCAGCCAGTCTCCCTGCATCAGCTCCTACTATTCAAGATGTGTTAGTGAGCTCATGTCTAAGTTCAGGGTGCCCGTGAGGGCTCTTCCTCAGGCATACACGGCCACCTTCTTGCTGTGTCCTCAGATGGGTTTTCCTTGGCATGTGTGCAGAGAAAGTGAGTTCTGTGGTCTCTCTTCCCTTTTGTTTTTTCTGTTGGCCCCACTGTGCACCTTGCAGGATCTTAGTTCCCCAGTGCAGTTCACAGTTCAATCACTCAGTCGTGTCTGACCCTTTGCAACCCCATGCACTGCAGCACACCAGGCTTCCTTGTTCATCACTAATTCCCGGAGCTTGCTCAAACTCAGGGATTAAACCCAGGCCCCAGCAGTGAAAGCTCTGAGTCCTAACCACTGAACCACCAGTGAATTCCCTTTGATGTCCCTTTTCATAAGGACACTAATCCTATAAGACCAGGACTCCATCCTTGTGACCCCAGTTATTCTTAATCACTTGGAGGCCCCATCTCCAAATACAGCCACACTTGGGAATTATGGCTTCAATATATTATTTTTTGGGGGGGGGACACAGATTCAGTGCATAATACAAGGTACCCTTCTGCTCCAAGCAGAGGATTTGGGAAGGCAGGTAAGAACTGCCACTCCTTGTTGGTTGATCTTAGCACCAGCCCCCCACTGTAGGTCTACATCTTGAACCCTGCACTGCTCTGGAGGTTCCAGGCTCCTGGCTGCTTGCCTGACTGTGTGTTGACCAAAGCAAGTTTCTTTGCTGCCTGAGCACCAGGGTAGGCCAGATACCAGGGAGAGACCAGTAAAGGGGATGCCTTCTTCTTTGGAGCTGGGAGTCCCACATGGTGATGGTCAGGGTTTGGCACTGTAATAGGATGTAAAAGTTGCTCTGGAACAACCATAGCTGGACTTTGAGGGTTGAAGAGGAGTCCTTCAAAGACTGGGCAGAAAGGCTCCTGCTTGCCAGTCTCATGCTGGCTGTGGGGAAGCTGCAGGACAAGGAGACCGCATGCTGATGGGCAGACGGATAGTGACAGTAAGACACAGACCAAGTCATGACACATGCATTTTCTTGGAAGTCATAGCAGATAACCTGGGTGTTATATGAGAGAGCTTACAACTGCCAGAGAAAGCCAGAGAAGAAAGTGGCTGCAGGGGCAGTTGAACCTGGGGTCAGAAGCTGGATTAGGAGGAAGAGGAGGTGACAGGACGTCCCAGGCAGGTGGATCAGCCTGGACAAAGGCCCTGCCAGAGGGAAGCTGAGGTTCTGCTCAGAGGGCACCTGAGATGCTGCCTGGCCGAAAGGACCATGCAGGCTGTCAGGAGGCAATTGGCATGAAAAGTGGGAGGCCAGGGTCCCAGGAGAGGGTCACACTAGTCCTTGTGAAATAACAGCTGATGCTTATGGGCTACTTGACATGTACTGGGCGCTTGATAAGGAATTTAGCCATGTCCTTAGGTCACACGTCTGGCCATGGGTAGATCTGGGGTTTGGGTCCAGGCAGCCAGCTCCAGGGCTTCTGCTCACTCTGCTCCTGGTGTTTGCTGAATCCGATTCAGTTCCAGGGAGCCCAGGGGTTCAGGGGAACCCATTCTGCCCTCACAGTTTCTCCGGCCTCTCCTGCCGTGTGACCTTGACCATCATTGCATCTCCTGCCTCTGCCCTGCGTGAGACCTAGAATAGCTGGGCCCCCCGTGGTCCTAACGGAAAGGGGCACCCCCGGCTGGCACTGAGACCCCTCCTGACCAAACCAGTCCCGCCGACCCGAAGGCCCCCAGCATGTGGCCACCGTTTTGATGGAGGAGCTATTGAGCGGTGGCTCAATCCCGGCTGCATTGTGGGCTGATTCAGAGCTGAGCTCTTTGTCAGAGAGGCTTGGAGACCGAGCCCCCTTCACTTACCCTCTCCTGGCGCTGCCCCCAAGCCCCTCCTAGCTCATGTTGGGAAACACCAGGCTCTTGAAAATCAGTAATTGAGAGAAACACTGCTGGTTTCCAAGGAGCACACGGTGACTCCCAAGTGGCGAGGGCAAGCCAGAGTCACCTTGTCACCACGTTTGGAAACTCACAGACACATACACAAGAGCACGCGCCCCGGTCTCTTTGGTATGTAAATTAGGATTGGTGAAACTAAAGCTGTCCATGTTTGTTATAAAAAATGCAAGCAATGTAGAAATACAAAAAGTATAAAGGGTTAGATGCCTTCTGTCAGTAGTCGTCATCATGAACAATTTGATTTTTATCCTTGTTTTTGCTATAAAAATGGGTGCATATTATAGATACTGTTCCAGTTTCATTATTTCTGCTTGGCAATAATTTCAAAAATAGCCATCCCTCCTCAAACCTATATAGGTCAGCTGTTCTCAGCCATGCATGGTTCTGTGTTCCCCAGGAGACACTGGGCAATGTCAGCAGACACCTCTGGTTGTCACAACTTGACCGTGGTGGTGCTACTGGTTTCTAGTGGGCAGAGGCCAGGGATGTTGCTAAACATTCTACAGTGCACAGGCACCACTGCAGAGAATTATCCAGCCCCAAAATCTCAGTAGCACCAAGGCTGGGAAACCCCACTGTCGGATTACCTCTCTTTTTGTGTGTGTGTAATTTTTATTGGAGTTTAGTTGCTTTACAATGTTGTTAGTTTCATTAAACAGTAAAGGGAATCAGTTATACCGATCCACATATCCACTCTTTTTTAGATTTCCTTCCCATGGAGGTCAACACAGATCATTGAGTGGAGTTCCCTGTGCTAAACAGTAGGTTCTCCTTAGTTATCTGTTTTATACATAGTGTATATATGTCCATCCCAGTCTCCCAGTTCATCCCACTCTTCTTCCCACCTTGGTACACATAGGTTTGTTCTCTATAGCTGTGACTGTGTTTCTGCTTTGCCACTACGCTCATCTGTATCATTTTTCTATATTCGACATATAAATGATATGGGCTTCCCAGGCGGCACAGTGGCACAGAATCCACCTGCCAATGCAGGAGACGCAAGGAACACGGATTTGATCCTGGGGTTGGGAAGATCCCCTGGAGGAGGAGATGGCAATCCACTCCAGTCTTCTTGCCGGGAAAATTCCTTGGACAGAGGAGCCTGGTGGGCTACGGTTTGCAAAGAGTCAGACATGATTGAACATGCATAAGTGATATTTCTTTTTCTCTTTCTGACTTACCTCACTTTGTATGACAGTCTCCAGGTTCATCTAAGTCTCTGCAAATGGCACTATATTGTTCCTTTTTATGGCCGAGTAGTATTCCATTGTATGTATGTATTGTGTCTTTTTTATCTATTTCTCTGTCAGTGGACATGCTTCTATGTCGGGGCTGTTGTAAATAGTGCTGCAGTGAACACTGGGGTGCATGCATCCTTTTGGACTATGGTTTTCTCTGGATACATGCCCAGGAATGGGATTTTTGAGTCATATAATGGCAAGACAGTGAGATACATATATACGAGGGTTAGTTTAGTGGAATTTAGATGTTCTCTGGTTGTTCACAGTCACAAAAAAACCCTGCAGAAGTGTCCCCATACGTGTATGCTCTCAGGTCCTTCTGCGGATTTTTCTGTTGGATACACTTTTGGAAGTTAAAGTTGCAAGCTGGAAAGGTAGCGTGCCTTTTAGATTTTGATAGGTCCTGCCACGACGCCCTCCAAGCTGATTATGGTCATTGACGCTGCCACCGCAGACAGCTCACTCACCCACGCCTCCTCTCCTCAATTAACAAAGCGCATTTGATTTATTTTAAATAACTTTCCGTTGCACCTCCGTGTCCATTGACAGACACAGCACTCTCTCACCGCAAATTCACTCCATTCTGCCAATAACTCTCGAACGGTGATTGATATTTTGCTGACAGTGGGTGTTTAAAGATGTTCGATGTCGGTGACAATAGGAAAAAAAATCCCATTAGTTCTTTCCATTTGGGTAATAGCAAGAAAGATAAAAGGCACGGCTTTGTCTTTCCTTATTGAAGGAGCGTTTAATCATGAGGCTCTAAAATGATTACACAGGCCCTCTGCTCGCCCTGGAGTTGATTTTACCTCCCCATTCCCACACACACTTTGAGACTCAGGGCTCACCCATCACCTAGCTGCAGCCCTCTCTCAGGTGACCTCCTGCAAGGTGACATCGGGATGTGTGGGCTGAAGCCCAAAAATGAGTGAAGTGCTGCACACTTTGCCACTTGGGTTCAAGAAGGCAGTTGCCTACATGCAGGACTAGGTGTCTTACTAGTTAAAGGAGATGCACAACACAGAAGGGTATGTGGGATTGATGACTTATCGTTCACATCCTTTAAACCTGGCCCTGTATTTGTTGGCTAATTAGTGCACCTTGACTGTCTGGTCCCCTGGGCTTCCGAATGCTTCCACCGACACTGGGACAGACCAGCGTGGAGCCTTCTCTGTTAGGCTCTGCTGGACAGGCTACAGAGCTGAGATCTGGTGCTCCCATCCTGAGATGCTCTTGAGCAGAGTTGGGTAGACAGGAGTTGAGAGGGTGATGCCTGCATGCTGGGGAGCTCAGGGAGGGACCGGGGGAAGCCCAGCAGGAAAGTGTGTGTGTGTTCATGCATACTCATGTACGCAGGTGCAGTCCAGCGGGGGAAGAGGGGAGGGAGGGAAGCAGTCAGCCAGGCAAGGAGAGGCTGGAGGTGGCTCAGGTGGACGGAAGGAGTGGTGTGACTGTGGCCCGTCTTCTGTCGTCCCGTTTGCTCTACCATACAACACTTTCATCCCCAGAGTGGCCGTCAGTTCAGCCGGTGCTGGAGAGAGACAGGAGACACAGTTTGACAAGGCAGCTTTGTGTTCAGCCACACTTGTGTCCCCCTTCCAGGCGAGGGAGCTGGATGACCACCTGGCATCTGGGTATCACCTTGGGCTCCTCAGCCAGGGCATCATGGAGTGGTGGTCAGGCCCTCGCCTGCCCTACGAAGAGCACCCCTAGCTCAGCACCTAAACTCCCAGGGCCCATCAGAGGCACCCGAGGCCAGGGTTCCACTGCCCTCAGTCCCAGGCTGAGGGGCTTGACCCAGCCTCCCCTCATCCCCCGAGAAGTGCTGCCAGACCCAAGATGACAGCATCTTTGCCAGGAGACCTCTGGGAAGCCCCATTCCGGGGATCAGCTGCCTGGTTTGGAGACTGACAGTCGCTTAGTCTCTTACTGTCAATGTAATTGCACGTGCTTGAAGGTGAATGTGCAGGAGTGTGTATTACAAGGAAGGAGCCATCCCCTCTTAGGCACTCCCAGGGTAACCATGCCTGGCCCTTGAGTCATGTAGGTGCATGTAGTCACTCACAGAAGTATGTATGTGTCACCCGAATCACTTTTATTTTAAAATATACACGTCTGTGCTTTTAAACAAGGATGGTCCTGTCTCATTGGATAGCTTCTCTTGCTCAGGGAGAAGCACAGATCTGTGTACAATTTGTCGTTGCACACAAATCTGCTGGCAGTGCCTTCCTCGGTTGTGTCAGCCCCTTGGAGGGGGGACGTTTAAGTGGTTCCCAGGGATTTTGCCTTTTCACCTGCAGTGGGCCTTCCTGCGCGCCTCTTTATATTTGAGAACGCTGTGATCCTTTATGCCATGCATTTCTTGTGTGCCTGCTCTGGGGAAGGTGCTGGGGACACAGAGAATGAGCGATGGACCCCTGGCGTTCTGGGAGGGAGAGGTGCAAGCCCCTAATGAGAGCTACAGAGAACCATGAAGCAGTCTTGGGGCATGGGTCCCAGGGACCAGGGCAGACACTGATGCAGACAGGATGCTTCCTGTGAGCATGCTTCCTGAGTGAGTGACACTGGAATGGAGACCAGGAAGGAGCAAGCACAGGCTCGTGGGTAAGACCATTCCAGACAGAAGGAGGGGCTCATGCAAAGGCCCTGGGGTAGGCTGTGTTTGGGCCCCTTACAGAGCACAGGGGCTTCCCTCCCTGCCTGGTGTCTCAGACAGTGAAGAATCTGCCTGCAATGCAGGAGATGCTCACTCCATCCCCGGTCGGGAAGGTCCTCTGGGGAAGGGAATGGCACCCCCCTCCAGTACTCTTGCCTGGAGAATCCCATGGACAAAGGAGCATGGTGGGCAACAGACCATGGGGTCAAAAAGAGTCGGAAACAACTGAGCGACTCATACTTTCACTTTTTTTCAGAGAGCACAGAACAAAATTCTCATTAGAGCAGAGAGAGCTAACGGCAGAGAATCCCAGGAAACCTGCATGTGGAGATAAATACCCCGGAGGTGATTTGTCTGGTCAGGGGTTCTCGCTTCAAAGTTTTGAGAGATTGTTACTTTGCTTGTCGGAGATGCTCCCAGCTTGCACTGTCTATCAGCTATGGTGCCGGCAGAGGGACCCACCTTGCTGGGCCTTCTCCAGCCACTGTGATTCCACCGCCTGGCTCAGGACAGGTGTGGCCCAGAGCCTGGGGTTCTGGGTTCCACGTAATGAGGCTTCCCGGGTGTTCTCCTTGCAGAGGTGCTGCAAGCCTGAGTCTGTGGCTGCAAACTGACCCATACAGTTCTCACCACAGCCACCGGGGATGGGGACTGGGTCAGCCCTCCTTGTTCTCGCCCCCAAATGAGGACACTAAGTGATGTGCCTGAGGTCACAGTTAAAGTGGCAAAGTTGGGATTCGAACCCAGGAATCTTGGGGACACACTTCATGTTCTGAATCAGTGCCCTGAATTCTGCCATGGGCAGCAATGCGTGGAGCCCCAGTCCCCAGTGCAAGGCTTGCCCCCGCCCCCCCAAAACAACACTGGACAGCATCGTGGACAGTATCTCACGGTTATGTGCTCCGTTATCAGGCGCCTGGCGCCCAGCTGCATGCTTGGCACAGAGTAGGGGCTGGGTAAGCGTACAGTCTGTCTTTAAAAATGAGAAAACTGGCCTAGATTTCTGCCCACCTCCCGAACCTTAACAGAAAATCCGTTCTTTTACTTACAAACGGTCTTACCCTAAGAAAATCAATGTGCCGTCAGGGGTGTTTGAAATGGCACCAGGAGTGATCAGAAAGTTATTCCTTTGACGTCTGGCTCAATTTTATTTGAAATTCCAGGTTGGGGGGAAGGAGCTGGGTTCTTATTCAAATGCAGTGGGGGGGGAGGGGCAGTAAATGAAGTGGCAGGAACCCCAGGCTGGCTGGGGCTCCTCAGAATGACAATGAGGCCTGCCCCGGCCAGTCTCATCCAGGCAGGCCTAACGAGATTAGATTTTCATAAATTTCAGACAGTGCCAATTCCTAATTCCTCAGTGTGCGGCCAGGAGGCCAGACAGGGCCGCCTGCACGGACTGCTTGTTAACCAGGGAGCGCGCCGGCTGCCCCTCCGCCTGGAGCAGACACAGGGCGGGGGGCGGTGGGGGGGGTCGTCTGGTCTGGAAACCTCCTGTGGGCTGGCAGGAGCTGGGTGGACTCTGGTCCAGCTCTCCAGCCAAGAAAAGAGAAAAGATCTCCCACATCCGGCTGTTTCTCCGACGATTAACTGAAAACGCAGTGACGGTTGCGCCCACACGGTGCATGGCAAATTCTGCACCAGCCCTCTCCCCATTTACAGCCGGGAAGCAGCTGGACAGGGGTTTGAACTGAGGCTCATGCGTTTGGTTTAGGTCTGGCTCCATCACTCCGAGCAGGGGCCCATAAACTTGGTTGCAAAAGAATTGCCTCTTTACCTTAGCCACCCCTAACAGGAACACAGGTACCAAACCACAGGGCATCAGCAGCTACTTGCAATCTGGTCGCCGGTAGAAACCACAGACTTCCTATTCATGGAAACCTCCCAGGTCGCATTTAATGTGATACTATCCCAGGTCACTTGTGTGATCCTCTTATGTTCTTCCTATATCGAAAGTCTGGTTCAGAGTTTGAGAACTATATTTTGATAGAGTTGGGTTCCTTTTAAAGCCTCACATGAATTTTTATTTTTAATTTTATTTTAAAATGTGCATTCTGAGAGCTCATCCTGGCTCCCCCAGCTGCCAGGGAAGGAAGCCATGGGGTCTGGACTGCACTCTGACTCCTGGCCTGACAGAGCCGACACTGCCCCTCCGGAGTTTGTGGGGACTAAGTGGGGAGGGATGTCCTATCCTGGGCAGGTGCTTATCACTCAGATAGAGACAGAGGAGAAGGCAGCTGTGTCTTTATGCAGTTTCGTGGGAGGTGCCCAGAGCTCCCCCAAATGCATGGCACGAGGCCTATCTAACAACCATCCTGTGACTTTCCTCTGTGCTGGTGGGGAGGTGGGGACCACTGGCCAAGATACTGGCTTCATGGACCACATGGCAAGTGATGCTCTAGGCAGTCTTGATCTACCCTGGCAACCAGTCCCATTCCACACGAGCGCCTGACTTGAATCAACACTGTTCCTGACATTCTGGGACCACGGTACCCAGGACCATTGGATGTGGGGCTGTCGGCCTAACCCATCCCTGAAAGCACAGGCTTGGGGGTCTGGGGTCTTGAACTGTGTGGCCTTTGGCCAATTATCTCCCCACTCGCAGCCTCAGTTTCCTCATCTGTAAAGTTGGCGGTGGGGGTCATATTGGTTTCAATTTCACAGGATGCCACTGAGGGTCAATAAGATGATACCCAAAGAGATTCAGGCCACACCTGGCCGTGAGGGGGCTCCCAGACGCTACCCCTCACTAGT
This sequence comes from Odocoileus virginianus, assembly GCF_023699985.2. Classification (NCBI taxonomy): domain Eukaryota; kingdom Metazoa; phylum Chordata; class Mammalia; order Artiodactyla; family Cervidae; genus Odocoileus; species Odocoileus virginianus. The sequence continues at coordinate 54,413,846 of NC_069682.1, forward strand.
GTCAGGTGAGCTGGGAAAGGACCAGAGACGCCTGTATGCACACCTCAAAGTGACTGCATCATCTCTGGAGGGGACACAAAAGCAGTCAGGCTGCTCCAATGAGGCTGACGAATCTGTTAATTTGAAGTTATTCATGAGGAAAGAAGATGCTCAATTAAATTAGAGTGACCTTACTTTGCATGTGGAAGATGGGCTTGGCCACCCCCAGAGAACTTGCCGCATCCATCACGACCCCAAGGGGGAAATTACCAAGAAAAAGGACAGGACCGCTCCCCTATGGTAAGCGGGCCTGTTGCCAGGAACAGAATGAGCAAGTGTGATGTTTCCTCCCCAAAGGCTCCTGTTCTCTGCACAGGTCCTCGAAGCGGGGACTGGTGCCCGTAAGTCCAGCCACCACACTGGGTGACCTTTTCTGACTGACCCTGGGACAGAGGCCCATGAAAGCATGCTCAGTGTTTCCAGGGCATCAGCCTGGATGAGGGGTGCCTGCTGTCCCAGAGGCATGTAGGGGGTTGTGACAATGCTAACAGTGGATCACCCACTGACTCCTGCCCTGTTCTGAGCCCTTGACACGTACTTTTTCATCTTTCCTGGAGCTCTCAGGGCTGCATATGCCCAGGGTCACACGCCCAGCAGCTGGCAGATGCAGGCATCTTCTGAGGTGTTCCCACATAGGAGGGGGAACTGACAGATACTTCGGGAAAACTGGGAGCATTTAGCAGGAGATAAAGGCCTTTTCCCCTCTCGTTCCCTCAAGGAGGCTCTGGATTTGGGACCGGCCCTGCCCTTTGATCTGGAGGAACTTCTATCTGTGCCTTGGTTGGCTCGTCTGCACAGTAGCATGGTGATGGCTCTCATAGACCTGAGGGAGGTGGGCTCAGCACAGGGTGGTGCACGTGTTGTACATGACTAGTCCCAGTGAGTGGTTGCTATGACAACAGGGAGTTTGGGCTGGGAACCAGCCCGCCACCCCCTCCTGCTCTGATTCCCCTTATTTGTGACCAGGCTTTGCTGTGAGCCCCGTGGTCACAGGAGACTTGAACTGAGTGGGGGGCAGCAGTTGTACCTATCTCTTCCGCCAGTGTGCTGGGCACTTGGCCCCGTGTCCAGGTAAAGGGAAGCCTGTGAGATCGAGGACGCTGAGGCAGGATCTGTGTGGCTCTGCGTCTTGGGGGCTCCTCTCTTGGCTGGAAGTCTAGAAGCCACCCATCCTGCAGACTTTGGCTGCTCGTTGCTTTTAAAACTCTTTGAATATGCTGCCAGCGTTAAAGGCCAGGCGGCTTCACCAACAGTTTCTAGGTTCTGGAGAAATTGGCAGTTGTGGCTGCACTGGCCCAGCCTGCCTGGGGCTGTCTGGTCTGCTGGGGTTTCAGGTAGCAGTGCATGTCTGGAGCACTCTGTGGACCTGATGAGGAGGAGCTCTTGCTCGATTAATGATGCCTGCAGTGGAGCAGGAGTGAGGAACTGGGCATAAAGATCCACAGGGGCCAGGCAGGTGAGGTCAAGCAGAACTAGGGCCCAGGTGGAGCTTGGGGCAAGTGGATAGCACAGCCCGTGTTAAGAGGGCCACCCACAGCTCTGTTTGTTATTTTGGATGGGGACAGGACTATGGATGCAAATGCCCTTAGGCCCCCCATTTGCCCGTATTCCTGCAGATACTTTCTGATGCATGTCCCAGAGAGGTGGGTTCATGTCCCCTGAAGGCAGAGTCTCCAGGAAGGAGACTCAGACTTTCACACTCAAGGTATGAAAGTTCACTGTGCTATCCAGGGGACCAGAGCCCCCTCACCCCATGGCCAAGGTCAAGACACCCAGCCTAGGCTTATTTTTGCCTTATGGGTTGGGATGAATCACCTGCTGGCTGGGGGGCCTCTCCTGACCCCCTCAGTCCCCCTGTCCCTGTGCTTCCGTGTCTTTGTGCATGCCCAGTTGCTCAGTTGTGTCCAACTCTGTGTGACTCCATGGACTGTAGCCTGCCAGGCTCTCTGTCCATGGGATTCTTAAGGCAAGAATACTGGAGTGGGTTGCCATGCCTTCCTCCAGGGGATCTTCCTGATCCAGGGGTCGAACCCATCACCTGCATGGGCAGGTGGAGTCTTTACCACTAACACCACCTAGGAAGACCCTGTGTCTTTGCACTCCCTGGAATATCCAACTGGGTCCTGCTTGACCCTCTCTTTTCAGACATGTGGGTTTGGACTGTCCTTGTTTGCTTTGGCTGGTGTGCTAGGGAGCCCCTACTAACCATGGTCACCTTGGTTCAACTCATAGTTCCCTGAGTGCTGGCCATGTGGACCCCCACACGGCCTCCGCCTTCCACGTGGGGAAACCGGTATGGACTCAGAGTGAGTGAGGGTCACAGAGCCAGCCTGGGCATCCCCATGGAATGCTGTGCTGGCCCCGGACCCGCCTCAGGGACTCTGCAACCCTTAGGAGTCTCCCCTCCCTTCTGGCCACAACCCCAGGCCTCTGGCTTCCAGAATAGAGCCTGGAAGCGCTTTGTGGTCTCCTGAGAATTTCACTCCATCGTCCCCCATGTGGATTTGTGTGGGGCTGTGGCCCAGGAACCAGTGTGGTCATGTTAGTGCCTTCAGCACCCTGGGCTCCTTTCTGGGGGTGATTCTCTGACACTGCACCCCAAAAATCAGGTCCTCCCGCTCTTTGGGGGTCGGGAGAGCTGTGGGCTGTGCTCACACCCACTCAGCCTGTGGGGCCTCATCTGTTGCCCCATTTGAGCACCTCCAGCCCTGTTGCCTTCGCCAACGGATGTTGCCTGGAGGAGGGCAGCGGCCTGGCTGGGAGCCTTTAGGCCTCCAGGCCTGGGACAGAGACACAGACATCTCCCTTGCTTCAGGTCAGGCATGGGCAGGGCCCCTGGAGACGGGCGGAGGGGGGCAAGGGTGCCTACCCCCAGGCCCGGGCCGGGGTGAAGAGTGCACGGTGTTGGGGGAGGGGCTGCAGGCCCCTCTGAGGAGGGGGCGTGGGTGCTGCACAAAGCCAGCCTGTGTGTCCCCTGAATGGGCAGCTTTATCCCAGGCCCTAGTGCACAGGCCCTGGACCAGCCTGTCTGGGGAGGCAGGAGGTGTGGCCACAGCCACTGGGTTCAGGCCAACGTCCTGGCCTTTGCCAGCTCAGGCCCCGCACCCTCCTGGCGGGAAAGGGAATGAGTCCCTCTGAGGGTTTGAGGCTTGTCCGATTTCCCGCCAGGCGGGGCCCAGCCTTCTCAGACATCAGGAAGGACTCACCAAAGTCCCTGGCTACTTCATCGTCCCTCCTGGTCCCTCCCAGGGCAAGATAAGGATGTGGCTCCCACCCCCACCCCCCAGGTTGGAGCCAGGGCCCAGGCTCCAGATGGAATTCTGGGTGCAGCGGTGGACATCCAGTGAGGGAGTCAGCAGCAAGGAGCCTGTCACATGACCTGAACCTGAGTCCCCTCACCTGTGAGACGGGATGATGAGAAAGCACCTGTATATACGCTCAGCCCTGCACAGAGATGCTCAGCTCTGGCACATTCTTTGTCCCTATAGTCCTATGGACTGTAGGATATTAAGCAGCACCTTGATTCTCACCCTCTAGATTTTGGGAGCGCCCTCGGCTGTGTCACTAGTATCACCAGTCTGAGCCACTAGTGTTCTCAGACATTGCCACGTGTTCCCTAGGGGGCAGACCCACTCAACTAACAGCCATCAGGCAGACTTTGGCACGTCTGGGCAAAAAGGCTTAACATGGTGGGAGAAGGTGGGTGTCCTGCAGAGCCTGGGTAGGAAGAAGGGGTGGCCGGGGCTCCAGAGAGGGCTGTGGGCGGGCTGCGTGCGGAGGGGTTCTACAGAACCAGCAGGATCCACCCGGGACGCGTCGATCTCCCGCTGGAAGCGGAGGCTGGTGGCAGGAGGGGCTGCCTTCGCAGGCTCTGGCCGGGCCCCGAGTGAGTGGCACATGGCTCACGGTGACACAGCGCACCTCACTGCCTGCTTTCCAGGCCCCACCTTCGCCCGCCCCCACTCCTCCAACTTCCGTGTGTCTGTCTGAGAAGAGGAAGCGCTGAGTCAGTGGCCCCGAGCTTGAACCTGTACCCCTGGGGAGACCTCGGCTAATTGCCTGTCAGTGCCGGGGAGGGGGGGGGTGGGGAGGGGGGAGGGTCTTCCTGCCTGCCCTCTGGGTTCTGGGGAGGCACATTTCCTGGCTCGTCCATGGGCAGCCTTGGACCGGGGGAGGCTGGCTGTGCCCCCCGCCCCCCGCTGCAGCCAGGTCACTGCCCGGGCCCCCAGCCTCTCACCCGCCACTGCTGGGGGCTCTGCTGGCCTGGCGCATGGCCGGCTGCCGATCGGCCCCGACACAGACCCGCTCGAGTCAGCAGAAACCGCCTCGACTCTGGCAGGATCAAAATAACCTCTTTCCTTTTCCAGCACTTGAGGGTTTTTCCGCTTTCTGGGGGGAAAAAAAACAAAACAACCCGAAAAAAAGAAATGAGAGTTGCAGTGTTTGCAACCTCCCAGAATGTGGTTTTTCTGAGGCCTCTTCCTGGAGGTGGGGGTGGCTCTCATACCCTCCCGTCCTGTCGAGGGTGGTGTCTCTGTGCGTCTTGTGTGTATGATAAATATGTCTATGCGTGGGTGTGTTATCTGTGTTTGTGTGTATGGGTGTGTCGGAGTGTTGGGGTGTACAGGGATGTTGGGGTGTGTGTGTGTTGGGGTGGGTGGGTGCTCAGGAAAATTGCCCCGAGCCCCTGCCTGCTCTGGGGTCCCCAGGGTCTCACGTGTCCCCTTGGTCTTGCAGCGGAGCTGGAGTTCGTTGAGATCACCATCATCGTGGTGGTGGTCATGGTGATGGTGGTGGTGATCACGTGTCTGCTGAGCCACTACAAGCTGTCCGCTCGCTCCTTCATTGGCCGGCACAGCCAGGGCAGGAGGAGGGAAGATGCCCTGTCCTCGGTGAGTGCCTGAGCTTCCAGGGGCCTGGACGCCCCCATCAAGTGTGCGTGGTGTTGGGGTTGAGTGCTCACAACTGGGGCAGACGCAGCGGCTCGCAGCAGGGTGGGACCTCGCCCTCCCCCAGATCTCAGCCCCCGTCATTCGCCTGCGCCTTCGGGCCGCCCCTGCCCGCCGGCGGGTGTTCCTCAGCAGATGCACCAAGAGGCGGTGCAGAGTCCATTTCTAAACAGTTTCCATCTCCGCACCTGTGAGGCGGAGTGTAACAACCTGGACAGGCGCAGCTGTGCCCGGCAGGCTGCGGATCGCAGAGAGGGCAGCCCCGGGGCTCTGTGGGGAGCACGTCCCTGGGCCTGTGTTGGCCGGGCACTGGGGGAAAGCGATAGAATCAGGCCCGGGCAGCCAGCGTGGCCTCTCAGCTCTGAGGGACAGCTCTGGTGCCCAGAGTCTGTGGGACTGAGCCGCGTCGGGCTGGCAGGCCTGTTCCTGGCAGGTTTGGGCATCTCCGCCTGTGTCAGGCTTCCGTGCGTCACCAGGCTGCCGGGGCGAGGAGCGTGTTTGCTCAGTCCCTCGAGCGGGAACGCGGGTGCCCCAACCCTGAGGCCCCGTGTGCCCGGAGGGCGCTGTGCTACCGCTTAGAAGCATCTGACGCTCACCTGTGGGTTTATTTGCTGTTGCCCAAGTGATGGTGCCAGCAGCTGCACTGCCACATCTTACAGAGGAGAAATTGGGGCTCAGAGAGGTGGGAACACTTGCCTGAGGCCACACAGCTTCTAAGCGACAGCTTGAGGCCTATTTTACCCCTGCCAGATCCTGGTGCAAAAGAGGGCCCTTTGGACAAACGGGAAGACCGCAGCCCGAGCTGTGCTCTAGGGCAGCATCTCACCCCTTCCGAGCCTCAGTGTAAAATGAGCCTCATCTGTAAAATGAGAGGGGCTCGCCTCTCTCCTGCCCCCACCCCACCCCCCCACGGTCATAGGAAGGGTGATGTTAGTGGTGAGAGCTGGGGAGATGGCAGAGGTTCCCATGTGAGGGATCCTGGTCACCATGGAAAGGGGACAGCCGTGTGGGCAGCACTGAGACTTCGTGCCCAGATGGAGGCCAGGATCCAGGTTCTGGTTCCTGAACATCTGAGGCTAAAAGAAAGTACCCCTCGACATCTACCAGCCACCTGCATGGGCCCCTGGGGATGCCCGGCGGGGTAAACACAGAAGCTTGTTAGACCTGAAGTACGTGTGGCGGCTCCCCTGGGGCCCCTGCTAGACAGGGCACATCGGCAGAGTCTTGGGGCCCCGTGACCTCCCAGAGAGACCCAGAGACAGCCGTTGTCTGCTTGGCGCAGGGCCCACCCCTGGCATGGCCATCCTGCTGTGGCCTCTTTTCAGGGTGACCTCTAAGAGTTCATTTCCTCATCTGTCAGAGGGTGGGGTTCATGTTCAGGTAAGCTCTGTGCCCTGAGACTGCACGGCCCAGCTGGCGCTGCACCAGAAAAGCTAGAAAATACCGCATGATGATGACAACGGAGATGCCAGCCACTGCAGTGACAGACTGCAGCTTGAAGTCTGCAGTTGAGGGCACGTCGGGGGTCACCTGGGTATAGATAGACCTGGGCCGGCTGCCCGCTCTATCAGGTTCTCTTGGCTCATTCCCATGGACTCTTACTGTGGCTGCGTTCACCCAGCAGCAGGCTTGTTAGTGGCGTGACAGACCCCCTGGCCCTTGATGGGGTCAGCTTTTGGACCCCTGATCTAGATGGGGAAGCCATGGGCAGGCTGGACAGGCTTTCCAGGGATGCTTTTAGGAAGAGAAGGAAGTGTTGGGGAGTGGAGGGGGCGAGAGAAGGAGCTGCCAGAAGCAGCACATGGGTCTGGCACTGGTCCCTGGAAAGGTGTCAGGGCCATTCACTGAGTCAGGGAACAGGGTAAGTTAAGACTCAGCCGGTGGGCAGGTGCAGGGCAGCGAGCTGACGCTGGGTTACTCACAGCGGGGCCGGGCTGGCACAGGAACAGAGTTGCTGTGGGAGCCTGGGGAGGGGCCTCTGGTGGGTGGGTGGTCCTTGGAGGCCTCCCTGGAGGAGGAGGTGACCTCCAAGTGCACAAGTTGGGGTTAGTCAGGTGACAAGGATGGCGGTGATTCTGGGGTTTGCAGTGGGGCCTCCCAGCATTGACTGATGTATTCCCAAGCTCCCTGGTGGAGACTCCCTGGGCTAGGGGGTGGGCAGAGATGGTTTGAACCTTGGATGGAGGGCCTCACAGAGGGGTTTTAGGCAAGTTCACATTGATCCAAGCTGACCTTGGCTGCTTGCACCGCTCTCCAGGGCTCCCAACTTGAATGGGGAGCAGGTGGGTGTGCTTCCTCTGTTTTCCTGATGCCCATGTGGGCTGTGCCAGGAGTCCACCCAGGGGCCACAGAGCCTGCTAGGGCCAGCTTGAGTCCGAATGCGTCTGGAGGCAGCAGAAAAGGTTTGGATCCCAGCCCTGCCTCTTACCAGCTGGGCCGATGCCGTTCCGCTACACCGTGTTTTGTCAGGAGAGTAGAATTAGTGCTTTAAAGAGCTGAGCACAGTGTCTGGCACCAAGGCATCCCTAACATCAGTACCGAAACGGCCTGGGTGACCATATTAACAGTAATGGTATGTGTCTGCCCTCTGTATCCCCACACCGGGAATAAACTACACCCCAGAGAGTGTGTGTCGGCTAACTGCTTTCCTGACGGGACGGTTTTGAGACTCACAGAGCCGCCTAGCGGCCACATAGGAAATTGCACTCTTCCAGGCAGCTTCCCCCGCTCCCCATCCCCCAAGACTGCAGGTGATAACGGCCTGACCTGGGGACCCTCAAGAAAACAGGTCCCCAAGGAAACTTTGGGGTGATGGATATGTTCATTATCTTGATTGTGGCCTTCTACCCATACAGGAAGGATGCCTCTGGCCCTCAGAGAGCACGGTGTCAGGCAATGGAATTCCAGAGGTGAGTCCTAGCGCTGCCTACTCTCCATCACTCCCGCAAGTGATGGAGGGGGACTCCCTTCATCCCTTGCCCCCAGGGCTGCTGTCGTGGACGCCCCTCTGCCCAGGAGCTCCCCTTCCCCAGGCCGGAGGCACCTCCCCTGTTAGTAGAGTGGCTGCTCGAGGCCCACTCCTACTCTTCTGTGAAGAATCTCCTGGGTAGCTGGGATGGTCCCCGCTGGGACATTGTGCGCTCCCCACCCCCAGCAAGCAGCTCTCAGTCTCTGCGACACGGAAGGACTCGGGCTGCTCCTCTCGCCACTGTGTGACACTTCAGGGCTCTCCAGGCATCAGGCACTGGACTCCGGGCTCCGCTCCCTACCCCCATCCTCACTCCCCAGAGAGCAGAGTCATAGGCAGCACCCCCACCAACACCACAACCCCCGCCCCACCCCTGGCTGGGCCCTGCTGCGCTTGGGGGAGGGACCCTCACTTGGCTCTTGCCCTCCAGCCGCAGGTGTATGCCCCTCCCCGGGCCACCGACCGCCTGGCTGTGCCCGCCTTCGCCCAGCGGGACCGCTTCCACCGCTTCCAGCCCACCTACCCATACCTGCAGCACGAGATCGATCTGCCGCCCACCATCTCGCTGTCGGACGGGGAAGAGCCCCCGCCCTACCAGGGCCCCTGCACGCTCCAGCTGCGGGACCCCGAGCAGCAGCTGGAGCTGAACCGGGAGTCGGTGCGCGCACCCCCGAACAGAACCATCTTCGACAGCGACCTGATGGAAAGTGCCATGCTGGGCGGCCCCTGCCCCCCCAGCAGTAACTCGGGCATCAGCGCCACGTGCTACGGGGGCGGTGGGCGCATGGAGGGACCGCCCCCCACCTATAGCGAGGTCATCGGCCACTACCCCGGCGCCTCCACCTTCCAGCACCAGCAGAGCAGCGGGCCAGCCTCCTTGCTGGAGGGCACCCGGCTGCACCCCGCACACATCGCCCCCTTGGAGAGCACAGCGGCCTGGAGCAAAGAGAAGGATAAACAGAAGGGACACCCCCTTTAGGAGTCCCGAGGGCAGGCCGGGGCCGCAGTAGGTAAAACCGCAAATCACTCCGCACTTCTTGAAAGAAAAGAGAGAGGAGGCCGGGGCGACACACAGAAAATGCGACGCGTAACCATCCTCCTCCCCCCTCCCCCACCTCTCTGTGTATAAATATTTACGTGTTCTGTCTGGTCTGAATGCACAAGCTAAGAAGGCTTGCAAAAAAAAAAAAAAAAAAAGCAAAAAAAAAAAAAAAACCACACCCCACGTTTCTTTGTTGAGCTGTGTCTTGAAGGCAAAAGAAAAAAAAATATTCTACACTAGTCTTTTCTGTTTCTAGTTGAGCTGCGTGCGTGAATGCTTACTTTCTTTTGTTTGTTTATGATGATTTCACTTAACTTTAAAGACATATTTGCACAAAACCTTTGTTTAAAGATCTGCAATATTATATATATAAATATATATAAAATAAGAGAAACTGTATGTGCGAGGGCAGGAGTATTTTTGTATTAGAAGAGGCCTATTACAAAAAAAAAAAGTTGTTTTCTGAATAGGAGAGAAAAAAAAATGGCAATTTTTGAGTGCCAACTGAGAAAGTGTGTATTACCTTGTAAAGAAAAAAAAACTACAAAGCAGGGGTTTAGAGTTATTTATATAAATGTTGAGCTTTTGCACTATTTTTTAATATAAATATGTCAGTGCTTGTTTGATGGAAACTTCTATCCACCTGTGTCAAGACTTTTAAGGGAGAAATGTCGGAATTTCCCTGTCGACTTCAGGCAGAGCGTGGGCTCCACGCTGGGGCTGGAGAGAGGCTCCCCAGGGCTGACCTCCTGCACAGTGGAAGCTTTCATCTAGTGATAGGTTATTACCTCGGTCTACATTCCCTCCTGAAGGAGACGTGTTTAGCCCTCCTCTGGGCCACGACAGCCTTTGGATCGCAAATGAAATAGGAAAAGTTAACTCCAGGCCCCAAGTTCCAGGAAGGTGGGCTTTGCTCTTCCCGAAATGAAGATTAACTGTTACTGAAGGAATCTTAGTTTGTTTATTTTTTTTCTCTCTTCTTTTTTGAACCATGAAGGTCCCCATAGGAAGGGGCTCGCCAAGGTGCTCCCCGCCTGCATCGCCAGGGCCCTGCCAGAGGCAGTTAGGTGGCTCAGGCATGCAGGATGCTTCGGCAGTTCAGTGGCCCCGCACTGCGCCAGCTGAGGTGGGTGCAGCCTGCTGGCATGTAGGAAAGGCCCAAAGGACTAGCCACGTGACCTCACCCCTGTCTTTATATCGGTTCTCACGTAACAGGCCCATAACCAGAAGACCAGAGACGAAAGAGCGGTATGCCCAGGTTTCTCCCAGGACACTGCGAAAGGGTGAAAATGAGAAAAACCGTCAAACCAACACAGACTCAAGCTTTAGGAAGTAGAAGCAGAATTCTTCCCCTTCTCCTCTCTTTTCGCATTTCATTCCCTTCCCCGTGGAAACCATCGTTTTTGGTGTCTTTGTGTGTCTGTGTTTTCACAAGCGTCTTTGTCAGACACAACTCTTGATTACCAGGATTTTACCGCTTAGATATTGGTGGGACCCCTCGCTGGTGGCGTGCATGTGTGCAGATGGAGATGACGAGGAGAGAGTTGAGCAAATGAGAGTCCTTCCTGCCACCAAGGACGGACTCATATTCCATGGGGTGACGCCCCCGGCAAGAGAGTAGCCCCCCCCACCCCGCCCGCCCATCCTGCAGAGGTGTCTCTTCATTTTCAACAGAATCCCAACTAGCCGGTTAAGAGAAAAGAAAAGGATAAGAGGCAATAACTATTGTTTTAAACAACCTTTTTTATTACTTGAAAAACTTGAGAACAGTTTTGAAGTTCTGACCATTTGAACTATTTCTATCATGTACCTTTTAAGAACATGGTGACCAATAGATGACCAAGGTGTCTGAGTGCCCGCTCACCAGCCTGTCAGAAAGTTCTGGTCCCTTGACAATAAAACCTGCCTCTCTGTGGGGTCTTCAGCCTAAACTCTGCCTCTCTCTCTCGAAGATTCTTTGTAAAGGTCATTCATGCAGAGACATCCCTAGAGTTTGTCCTGAAAGGTACAGGGACACATTTATAAAGTTTTTTAAAAAAAACGTATCTTTCCTTTATGTGAAGCATCTCCCTAGTGCCTTACTGAGGAAGCGGTTGACCCCTTCTGTCCTCAGGCAGCAGTGTTCCTGGACAGTGCCCCTACTCACCTGGGCCTGCCTTTCCCACTCGTGGGCGACAGAGGTGACTGCTTTAAAAACACACCCATCACCCTCGTGCGTGTCCCACCTGCCCTCCCTCCACCCTGGCTGTGCCTCTCTTGGGCAGGCCCCCCCTCCAGCCTCCTGTCCGTACTTAACTCCCATCTGGGTCAAAAAACCTAGATGCGGACCTTGTTATTAGCGTTAGATGAAGGCCAGACCGAGGTGTCCCCAAGATCCCCCTGAGGTCCTTCCTCTTGAGCCAAAACTTGCATCTTGTTGCTGGGGTTGGGGGCGGGGGAGGTGTGGTCTGCATTTGCCAGATGGGCAACGAATTAGAAAAGGAAGCAGGGGAGGGGGTTACTGACTTCAGCTGGCTTGAGGGCAGAGCATCCCCCTCCTTGTGCCCCAGTATTGCAGTCCAGTCCTCGATGCCACAGCATCATGCCTGGGCTCCGTGCCCAGCAAACAGTTGCAGTAGTTCATGGTGGAGCAACTTGTCAGGGCCAGGGCACCTCCCAAGAAGACCACGGGTGTGTTTCTGCAGAGCTCTTGGTTTCCCTGCCGAACCCGGAGCCCTGAGGATACGTCCTTCCTCTTGGTGTTGGCTGTCATGCTCTTATTCTTGAAAAGCCTTTGAGCATCCCTTGAGAGGGCCCCCTTTTCCAGGAGAAGGTGGAAAGGGAGGGGTCCTCGGCAGTGGCTGGTTGGAGGGGGACCAGGCTGGGCTCAGAGAAGGTGGCGGAGCTCAGCTTTTTCTACTCGCATTATTTCCCTGTTTGTCCATCATCATGTTTCCTCTGGAGGAAAACTTTCCCCCGCAAAGCCCAGGTCTACACAGACGGCCTTAGCAGAGTGCACTCAGAGCCGTCCTCAACCTCACATTTTTGCCAGGAGCTGAAAGTGACTCCCCTCCACGTCTAGCGAACACCGGGGCAGGCTGAGGACCGAACCCATTCCCCTCCTTGTCTGTCTGCTCTGTGAATTGTACGTTTCAGAGAATTTTTTTTTTCTACATGCAACACCAAGCTTCCAGATCCATAAAACATCCCGGTGATAAAGGAGAGAAATATTTTGTTCAGTTTGGTTTTCCGGAAACTGCACTTCAAATTTTGCTGTACTATAGAGCTCAGAAGGACCCGCTGCGCCCTCATTTGCCTGCCTGATTCCACGGTGGTTGTGCTGATGGCGACGCTTTTACGTTGCTCCCTTGGTGTTGGAACCGCTCTCTTTTGCAGCCCCGTTTCCCGAGTTCTGTTCAAGTTACATGTGTGTAAACTCCGTGGCACGCTGGGTGCAGTGCCCACGTTGCTGCTGCGTAAGACTCTGTATTTGGATGCCAATCCACAGGCCTGATGAAATCGCTTGTTGTGTATCAGTAATCATTAGTGGCAATGATGACATTCTGAAAAGCTGCAATACTTATACAATAAATTTTACAATTCTTTGGAGCCAGGCTCTTCTGCTTTCTTGAACTGCGTTGCTTTCCCCTGTCCCCTCTGCTGCCCTCAGCACCAAACCCTGGATGCCTTTCCAGGGCAGGAAGCACATTCCTCGGAGGTGCTGTGTGGCCTTGAGCAATTCCATCAACCTCTCTGTTTTAGTTCAGGCAGCATTCAGGGCGCTCAGTGAAAGCCCTTGCACAGGCAGGCATTGGGTCTCATGGGGGTAAAGAGTTTGCAAAACATTGTATATTTCCTCTTGGGGTATCATCTGCCAGGAAGTGATGAAAACTGATAAGGGATGCAAGAAACTGTCTCAGGTGGGGCTCTTCCCAGAGGCCTGTACTTGTGTGAAGATATGTATCAAGGTTGTGGTCCCAAGAGAGACAATGAAGGGAGTCAGGAAAAGGGCAGAGAAGTTGTGCAAGGGGGACTGTTTTAGGCAAAGCCCCAGCCTCAGGCTGATCTCCAGGGAATCTGTGGGAAACTCTGAGATGCAGATCCACGTCCCCTCCCCCCAGGAGAGGCAGTCTCTCAGATGCTCCTGGTTCTTCCTGCCTAAGGGGGGGGGGGGGGGCAGAAAGGGGTCCCCCAGGTCCCAGGGTGGCCCCCTGAAGACGTTCCCAGGTGCAGGCCCTTAGCAGCCACTCTCCTGGAAGCAGGGATGACATGCCAGAGGGTCTGGGTGAGGCAGTGCCCACTACACTTACTGTTCTTATTACTTCCCTGGTGGTGCAGATGGCAAAGAATCTGCCCACAGTGTGGTAGACCCAGGTTCGATCCCTTGGAGAAGGGAATGGCAACCTGCTCCGGTATTCTTGCCTGGAAAATTCCATGGACAGAGGAGCCTGGCGGGCTATAGTCCATGGGGTTGCAAAGAGTCAGACACAACTGAGCAACTAACACTTTTCATGTCTGGTCAAAGTTGTTTTTCTTTTTTTCTAATCTGCCAAAACTGAGTTGATCTCCAGGGATGAACACTTTGGCCTCATTCCAGGGTTTTGTAATCTTCTGGGCCGTAGAGCCCTATGATCAGAACACACCTCTGCCTTACCTGTTCCCCTTATCTAGTGAAGATAAGCCTCAGATTATAAAGAACTGGGGAGACACCAAGAGAGCTCATTACTCTCGGCTGGTGAGAGCAGGGACCACGGTGCTGTGCCCAGCCCAGCTCTGGAACCCAAGTGCCTCTCACTGGTGGCCACTCCCCTTGCTGACCCTCGGTCGCCTGGTCTGCAGAATCGTTAACAGCAGTGCTTGTGAGGCGGGGTCTGATTGGATAATGCCAAAGGGTGCCTGGCAGAAGTAAGTGTTAGCCATTTATTAATAACAGGCTCTCTGGGACAGTTTTCACATCACTTAATATCCCTCGAAGCTTCTGGATTAGTTTTCAGGTCCCAAGCACACAGACAACACCACCTCCCCAAGCCGTAGTGTCAGCGTAGAGCTTGTCCCCCGCCTGAGAGGGGAGTCACGAGTTCTAAGCAAAAAGATGACACCCCTCCCCACTTTGAGTTTAGCTAAAGCAGACGCTGTTGGCCCAATAATGGCTGAAACCACTATAGCTGTTCCTTACTGAAAGGCTTCCCAGGTGGCCCAGTGGTAAAGAATCTGCCTGCCACGCAGGAGACCTGGATTCAATCCCTGGGTCGGGGAAGATCCCCTGGAGAAAGAAATGGCAACCTGCTCCAATATTCTTGCCTGGAGAGACCCATGGACAGAAGAATAGGTCTACAGCCTATGGTGTCACAAAAGAATCGGACACAACAATACTTACTGAGCATCTACAAGCTGCCAAGCATGATGCTAAGATCTGAGTGAAGGGGGCAGCTCCACCTTGCACTCACTGCCCTTCGGCCCCTACAAAAAAGAAAAAAAAAAAAAAAAAGCATTTTCTGAGCCCTGCTGGGGCCTGCCAGTGCATCATACCCAACCCTGAACTCAGTGAGAGTCACAGCCTGGGATGGCTCAGTACAGTGAGGACAAGAAGACTGGGCTGTCTGGAGCCAGGAGAGGTTTATGAAGGCTGGATGTGGAGCTTGGGGACATGAGAAAGGAAGCCCAGGATGGTAGGGACCAAACCAGGTGACTGCATGCGCAGAGGCAGCAAGGGGATTCACCAGGCAACGTGATGCCTTGGAAGGGGGGAGGCTGAGCAGGGGCAGGGTGGAAGTGGGGCGCAGAGAAATCCAGCAGGGTTAGCAACACCAGGTGGACCACGTGACCAAGAGAGGAGTGAAAGTTTCATTCAGAGACAATCTGATTAGCAGATATTTCACACCTTCCGTGAGCCAGGGACACAGGGTGGCAAGACGCATCCTGCCCTCTGCAGGCCCAAGGCTGGTGTGTGCTGCAAGAAAAAGGAGGAGCCCCTCCCTGGCCTCCAGCAGGTCTCACATTGACTTGGGCTGAGGTGGGGGCAGGCAACGGGCCCTCCTGGAGACTGGCGCCTTAGCAGTTACCTAAAAATCAAGTCAACTGGTCGCCTCATCACCCACCATCCTCATGGCCCAAAAACCAAAGTCTCTCAGTTGTGTCTGACTCTTTGCGACCCCATGGGCTGTGGCCTACCAGGCTCCTCCATCCATGGAATTTTCCAGGCAAGATCCCAGGGTATCTTCCCTGATCCAGGGATCAAACCCAGGTCTCCCGCACTGCAGGCAGACGCTTTACCCTCTGCGCCACCAGGGAAGCCGCATGACCCAAAGCCAGTGCCTTCTACCCTACTATGATCCATGGTTCAAATCCCCATCTGCCTGGTTTTGTAATAACATTTTATTGGCACACAGCCATATCAGTCTAGTTACACATCATCTATGGCTGCTTTTGTGCAATAATGAAAAAACTGATGAGTTACTACAGAGACTAAATGGTCCACAATGCCTAAAATATTTACTATTTGGCCCATTACAGGAAAGTTTTCAGTCTCTGCTTTAGAATGTCACATGGCTGCAGCTCCAGGCATCACACTCAAAGGTTAAAAAGAATCCCATTCTTCTTTGCATCTTATTAAAAAACATAAAGCTAAACATACGCCTTATTTTTATAACACTTTTATGTTTATGGAAAAACTGATAAAATAGTAGAGTTTCCATACATCCAGCTTCACCTATTATTAACATCTTGTACCATTGTGGTGTATTTGCTACAATTATTAATGAATGTTGATATACTATCATTAACTAAAGTCTAAACTTCATTCAGATTTCCTTAGCTTTTCCATACCATCCTTTTCCTGGTCCAGGATTCCACCCGGGACACCACATGACTTTTACTCATCACGTCTCCTGAGGCTCCTTGTGGCTGTGACAGTGCCTCAGACTGTCCTTGTTTTTGATGACCTTGACAGTTTGGAGTGCTAGTCAGGTATTTTGTAGGATGTCTAATGTATCAGAATTTGACTGATGTTTTTCTCATGGTTTAGACTGGGGTGATGGTTTTTTGGGGGGAGGAAGACTCCAGAGGTAAAGTGCATCCTCATCACATCCTATCAAGGGTCACACATTTTCAAAGAAATGGTACTTAGGTCAGCCCCATTTCCCCAAACCCGTTTCCCTGAGGCTGTGACACACATTTTCAGATAGTTACATTGTCTTGCCGCATTCTTCCATCCTGAGATCCTCTGACCTCCTAAATGCTTTTTTAATTCACATCCCTCAAGATTCATTCTTTATATTGCCAAGTTTTGGCACATGCATGGTGTCAGGTATCCACCAGTACAGTATCATACACAAGAGATTCACTGTATTGAAAAATTCCCCTAGGCTTCTTTCACCTGTTCCACCATCCACCCCCCAAGGTCCTACAGACATGGGTTGTTTTATGAATCTGAATCCTAGTTTCCTCTGGGAAACAGGCCTGGGCAGTGAGTCAGTGAGTCCTGTCCCCTCACTGAGAACCCCCCTTATCATCTGTAACAGGCGAAGTTATAGTTCTTTTAAATCGTGTATATTTTACATTTTTAATCAAAGGAAAGCAACAAGTCCAAAGCTCCATCTTTCCCAAAATCACAGCCCAGTTCTTGGAGGTGATGACAGTCCTTAGACCTCTTCCTTCTGAGAATGACCACTTCATCATCAAAACAATAATCTTCTACCTCTAAGTCTGTGATTTTCCAAAGTCTAGACATTGCTTCCTGGCTTCTTGCTTTGACAGATGAGGATCTAACACATGGACACTTCTCCCTACTTCACAATAAAGAAATGTTCTCATTTTGGGTTCCTTTTATGATTGTCTTTGTGACTTGAACTACTGTTATCTACGCTATTTTGTGCTCCCTCTAAGGGGACAGGGTCTCTGGACTCCCCACCTGGCAAGTTGAGACTGTGCTGCCGCTGGCCTGGTCTTTAGCTCACCCCCTCTTCCCAATCTTCTTTCACCTCCTTTCTACCTGACTTCTCTCCATTTTTACTTCCAACTTATCAAGACAAGTGACATTTCTATTCTGCCCTCTATCATAATTCAGTCCTCTGTGCTTTATCTGTGAGTTGATCCTAAAACTGAAACTCAGTAAATGCTCTTTACATCGTTGTGACTATGTGTATATTGCTCATTGTGTTGCAAAGTCTCATTCAGTAAAAAGAACTGTTTTGTTATTTTTTATTACAAAGAGCTATGGACTAAATTTTGTCCCTCACCTCCAAATTCAAATATTGAACCCCTAATAGGACTGATTTTGAAGCTGAAACTCCAATACTTTGGCCACCTGATGCGAAGAGCTGACTCATTGGAAAAGACCCTGATGCTGGGAAAGATTGAGGGCAGGAGGAGAAGGGGACAACAGAAGATGAGAAGGTTGGATGGTGTCACCGACTTGATGGACATCAACTTGAACAAACTCCAGGAGATGGTGAGGGACAGGGAAGCCTGGTGTGCTGCAGTCCATGGGGTCACAAAGAATAGGACACAACTGAGCAACTGAACAAAAACAACCCCTGAGATGAGGCCTTTGAGATGCCATTAGGTTTAGGTGAGATGGTGATTGTGGATCTCCCAGGATGAGATTAGTGTCCTTGTGAGAAGAGCCATTTCCTTCTCCAGGGGATCTTCCCGACCCAGGGATCAAACCCCGGTCTCCCACATTGCAGGCAGACGCTTTACCCTCTGAGCCACTAGAGAACTCCCTCAAACTCCCACCTCGTGTTCTCTCTACCTCTTTCTCTCTCACTCAATCTTCCAAGGACACAGTTGGAAAGCAGCCATGTGTCAGCCAAGCAGAGAGTTCTCACCAGAACACAACCAGGTAGGCACACTAATCTCAGACTTCCAGCCTCCAGCACTGTGAGAAAACAAATTTCAGTTCTTTAAGCACCTCCTCTCCACCATTCTTTTGTATATTTTGTTATGGCAGCCCCAGAGGACAAGACATACAAGCAATCCACATTTATTGTAGAAAAAAATTAGAAAATATGGGATACAAATCACCTATGTTTTGCTAAAAGATAATCCATACTCTCTCTAGGCACTTTTCTGTGTTATACGTAATCACATGTATTTAAAAATGGAATCATACTCTAGTTTTATAAACATCTTTCTTTAATATAATATGAACACTTTTCTCTGTAAGTCAGTTCTATATATCACATTTTTTCATACGTCCAGAACATCTATTGTACAGATTTCCAAATTAACTGGTCCCCTTTGGTTGGACATCTAGATTTATAATTCCTTCATATATACATATATATGACTGCAAGGAGATCAAACCCGTCAATCCTAAAGGAAATCAACCCTGAATATTCTTTGGAATGACTGAAGCTGAAGCTCCAATACTTTGGCCGCCTGATGCAAAGAGCCGACTCATTGGAAAAGACCCTGATGCTGGGAAAGGCTGAGGGCAGGAAGAGAAGGGGGCGACAGAGGATGAGATGGTTGGATGGCATCACTAACTCAATGGACATGAGCTTGAGCAAGCTCTGGAAGATAGTGAAGGACAGGGAAGCCTGAGGTGCTGCAGTCCGTGGGGTCACAAAGAGTCAGACACGACTGAGTGACCGAACAGCAACACCTTTATAAACTAAATCGTGATGAATAGTTCATGCATACAATAGGGAATATTATCTCATCAGGATAAAAGAAAGAAGCACCCAATATCGATGTTGTTACAGAACAGAGTGTTCCAAACTGAGGGAGAAAAAGCTGAGGCCATATACCAAGCATGTGGCAAAAGGGTTCTTGTTCTGTCTATCCTCCTTCAAAAATGCTTTCCATCCCTAGATGTCCACCAAGTGGCCTTGAATCAGGTCCTCCAGTATTTTAGTTTTCTGTCTGATAATAATGTATGTTCTCATTAATTCTTTATATAATAAGTGACCCAGGGACTTCCCTGGGTCAGAGGTTAAAACTCTGCCCTTCCACACAGGGTAGGTAGATTCAATCCCTGGTCTGGGAAGTAAGATCCTGCATGCCATGCAGGTGGCCAGAAACAAGTGACCCAAACCAACTGCCACTGTGTTCAGCAGAAGATGGAATAGGTTACAAGAGAAGACTCTTGTAACTGGCTGGGAGCAGGGCTAGACCAGGTCCAGATGTACTCACCATGATGTTAGGAAAGTGTCTGGCTCCATCAAACTGATCATCCTCTCTCCCGATTTCTCTTTCAGGCAGATTATCCTCTCACTGACTTTTCTCCAAATTCATTTCCTGACAGCTCTAAGTCAGGTGAGAAGAAATTTGCTCCCAGTCTTCCGTCATAAGTCCCAGAATAGAATCCTATTGGCTGGCTCAGGTCATGTCCCCATCTCTCAGCCAATCACTGCAGTCACAAGAAGAGAGTGCTCTGATTGGCCTGGTTTGTATGCCCTGCTCTGGACCTGGAGCTGAGGTCAACTTACTCCCATCTATTGTGGATGAGATGGGAGTGAGGGAGTTCACCAAAGGAAACCAGGAGTGATCGTGTCAGAAGAAGGGGGCTGGGTGCTGGACAGTCAAAACCAGCAGGTGCCATTACACTGGATGGACAAGTAAATGCACTAATAATGAAAAAAGAAAGCTTTTTATGAACACGGCAACTTTCTTGCCTTGTGTGGTCCAGGCTGTCTCCTTTGCACCAAGCTGGGGAAGGCAGCAGTGCCTGAACCAGCCCTGCCATTTTGACTGCTTGAAGTTGGTTTAGAGTTGATATTTGTTGAAATTATTTCAGCATGTGTGTCTGGCTTCCTGTCTTAGTCGCAGGCATAGACGGAACGTTCAGAGTGAGGAAGGATGTGTGAGCCAACGGAGGAGGCAGGACACACAAGAAGTCTGTGCCAAACCAGCATCGCATTTTCTTTAACACTTTGTTCAGTTGTCCCGAAGGAAAAGAACTTTTTCTAAAAATAAAACAAAATATTATAAAAGCTATACAATCAAATGATTTAGAACAAATTATGGGTTTAAATGTGCAAATAAAAATTTAAAATAAATATCCATCCGTGTGTGTATGTGTGAATGGTGTGTAAATGGTGTGTGTGTGTGTGTGTGTGCTCATGCCCATGTGTGTGATTTGCCCCCTCCCTCTCCACATCCCTCCACCACCTCTCTCCCCCCCCCTTCGTGCCCCCTCCTTGCCGTGACTGATAACCCTGAAAGCAGAAGGCTGAAACTATGATGTTCAGCTTATTAAAAGGCTTTTATTGAGCTCAAAATAATTAAATTTGTCTTTAAAAGCATCTAACTTGATCGAGTGAGCAAATGCAAAAATGAATTTTTAAAATTCATGGAGTTAGACTCCTGCCTGCTCTTTTCAGGCGTGAGCAAAGGCAGGGGAAGCTGCGAAGGATGGAGTCAGGGTCTGGCTCTGTAATCATCTGATCTGCCCTTGTCCCTGTCCAGCTGGTTAACCCCTTGGGGCCTCAGTCCCAAGAAAAGTGACTTGTCCAGAGAACTGTAGCAAATGCCACTGGTTTCCCCATCGCATGGAACACTGCTTCACCAGTTCCATGTCTGTCCACGTGGGTCCAGCTTCCAGCCAACACCCCTCTGCTCTGGTGCCTGAGGCTTTCTCTGGTCCAGAAGCTTCTCTGCCCACCATGCTGCAGGCCAGATAGCCTGGGGGACTGACACGGTTGTGAGCAGCCTCCTCCAGGGATGGGAGTGGAGGATGAGCACGCCAGCTTCCCCACCCTCTGTGGGGAACCCCAAGAAGATGTGCCCCATGTTCCCAGCATTCCCAACGCCCCCAAGAGTACCCAGGCGGCTTGCTTGTTGGTGATTGGTCCATTGTTCCCCGGTGCCAGGTTCCCACTGCCCTCCCAGGTTTCTTGGCATCACCTCCCAAACAATCACTTGCATTCAACTCTGTGCCTCAGGGTGTGCTTCTGGAGCTCCCAGGCTCAGACAACAAACTGGAAAGTGCTGGCAAAGACACCAAACTATAATGTGAGGTCAGAGCACCTTGAAGAGAAGGGTCCCCTGTGAGGAAGGCATGGACGGACCTGTGTGTGTGTGTGTGTGTGTGTGTTCAGGGCTGTGTGTGTATGCTCAGGTGTGGACATACGGTCACCAAGTTTTGTTTTCAACCAGATATCTCCAAAATACCATTTCAACACAGAAAGAATGTAAAAATTCTGAATGAGAACAACAGTCTTAAATGTTGGACTCTTTCCTACTAACGTGTCAGGGTTCTGCCCCTGAGGACTTAGGACAGTGCTCTGCTCATATGGACACTACTGGGAACTGAAATATTTGGGTCCCCTCAATAAATTCATTTGTGGAACCCTACCCCACAAGGTGATGGTGTTAGGAGGTGGGGCCTTTTGGAGGTAATTAGGATTAAACGAGGTCATGAGGGGGGAGCCCCCATGATAGGATAAGTGTCTTTAAAAAAAAGCTATTTCATTTTATTTATTTTTTTGACCTCTCTGTGTGGCATGCAGGATCTTAGCTCCCCACAAGGGATTGAACTCATGCCCTGACCCCTGCTGTGGAAGGCAGCATCTTAACTACTGGACCACCAGGGAAATCCTGAGACTAGTGTCTTTGTAACAGAATCACAGGAGAGCTTGCTCCACCTCACCCCTACCTGCTGAAGGCACATTGAGAAGACAGCATCTAAGAACCAGGCTTCCCTGGTGGCTCAGATGGTGAAGAATCTGCCTGAAATGCAGGAGACCCAGGGTCAATACCTGGTTCAGGAAGATCCCCTGGAGGAGGAAATGACAACCCATTCCAGTATTCTTGCCTGGAGAATCCCATGGACAGAGGAGCCTGGTGGGCTACAGTCCATCGACTTGCAAAGAGTCAGACATGACTGAGTGACTAAGACTTCACTTCACTTTTTCATGGACTGCTGGGAAAGATTAAAGGTAGGAGGAGAAGGAGGCGACAGAAGATGAGATGGTTGGATGGCATCACTAATTTAATGGCCATGAGTTTAAGCAAACTCAGGGAGACAGTGAAGGACAGGGAAGCCTGGCATGCTACAGACCATGGGGTCATAGAGTTGGACACGACTTAGTGCCTGAACAAATACAACAATAGGATTGCTAGAAGAATTGAAAAAACTAATGTAAAACACTGGAAATGAGGTCTATAATAAGCACTAAATAAATCAGTTGCTATCCAGTTGCTAAGTGTTTTAAGAAACATCTTTGGGTCAAATTGTCGGGTGTGGTTTAGTCACTAAGTCGTGTCGACTCATGACCCCATGGACTATAGTCTGTTAAGAATTCTTTGTCTATGGGATTTTCCAGGCAAGGATACTGGAGTAGGTTGCCATTTCCTCCTCCAGGGGATCTTCCCAACCCAAGGATGGAACGTGCCACTCCTGCATTGGCAGGTGGATTCTTTACCGCAGGGTGGATTCTTGAGCCACCTGGGAATTCCAACTAAGCCCTCCTTTAAAACAATACATTTTAAATGACTCATTCTTTCAAAAACAAAATTCTACCTGCATATTTCCCACATACTCCTCCCATTTTTTTTTAATGAAAAGAAGTCACAAATTAACATGTAAAAGGATTCTGCTGTTGCCCCATCTTCTATCTCATACTTGACAACACCCCAGGGCACAACTCACCTGGGGCCATGATCCCCCAAAGACCAGGAACCCTGGCCCTCACGGTTTATCTCTGAATTTCCTCATTTTATTTTTTAAAGGTGAAGCCCTTTTAAAAATGTATATATTTATTTATTTGGCTGTGCCAGGTCTTACTTGTGGCATGTGGGACCTTAGCTGCCCCCAACAGGGACTGAATCCAGGTCCATCTACATTGGGAGCATGGAATCTTAGCCACGGGGCCACCAGGGAAGTCCCTGCATTTTTGCATTTTATCTTGTGGGTGTAGAAGTCTTAGTACCTCAGGCCTATGGATGCTTCAAGAGCCCATGAAAATGTTTGAGCTCCAAAATAAGGGGGGAAAACCTTGCAAAATCAGAGTCAGTAAATGTTTAATTAAACATCTAGAAGACATAACATTGTGTCAGGTTCATTAATTGCTCCATTTAGTCACCATAAAAATTTCAGGATACTTCATTATGTCTGAAACAAATTTATCGGTGAGATCTCTTCATTGTGCAAGAATGCCCAAGAATACCGAACCCTTGGTGGAGGAGTTGTGGCCAGTTATAATTAAATGAATTTCTTGTAGGCAAAGTGTTTCAGAAGCAGCATTATCAAAAAATCTTTTGATTATAAACAAGTTAGATGATTATATATGAGTTAGATGTGAATTCATTTCAATCTGTTTTGGGGGAGATGTGGGGAAGGACTTTCTAAAAAGAGTCATGGGAGGAAGGGTTTGAGAACATCCTGATGCTGGCTAAGCCCCCTCACCTGGACTCACACAGCCTCCATCAAGGTGGCAGACCCCTCCCCTGCTGACCTCCTGCCAACACTCTCCGGCATTCCAGCAACCTCTCCAAATCCGCAGCTCACCTTGGATGAACACCTTTCAGTGGCGCTTCTTCTGCCTTCAGGGAAAATCACAAGTTGCAAATCACAGCCTTCAGTGCCCTGATCCCTGCCCACCGCGTGACTTGTGTCCTCCTGCTCAAGAGTCCGAAATGCAGTCCTTGAATGCAATCTCAAAAATGACAGAATGATCTCTGTTCAGTTCCAAGGCAAACCATTCAATATCACAGTAATCTAAGTCCATGCCCCGGCCAATAATGCTGAAGAAGCTGAAGTTGAATGGTTCTATGAAGACCTGCAAGACTTTCTAGAACTAACGACCCCAAAAGATGTCTTTTTCATTATAAGGGACTGGAATGCAAAAGTAGGAAGTCAAGAAATAATTGGAGTAATTGGCAAATTTGGCCTTGGAGTACAGAATGAAGAGGGGCAAAGGTTAACACAGTTTTAACAAGAGAATGCACTGGTCATAGCAAACACCCTCTTCCAACAACACAAGAGAAGACTCTACACATGGACATCACCAGATGGTCAATACTGAAATCAGATTGATTATACTCTCTGCAGCCAAATATGGAGAAGCTCTATACAGTCAGCAAAAACAAGACCGGGAGCTGACTGTGGCTCAGATCATGAACTCCTTATTGCCAAATTCAGACTTAAATTGAAGAAAGTACGGAAAACCACTAGACCATTCAGATAGGACCTAAATCAAATCCCTTATGACTATACAGTAGAAGTGAGAAATAGATTCAAGGGATTAGATCTGATAGACAGAGTGCCTGAAGAACTATGGGTGGTTTATGACTTTGTATAGGAGGCAGTGATCAAGACCGTCCCCAAGAAAAAGAAATGCAAAAAGGCAAAATGGTTGTCTGAGGAGACCTTACAAATAGCGGAGAAAAGAAGGGAAGGGAAAGGCAAAGGAGAAAAGGAAAGATATAGCCATCTGAATGCACAGTTCCAAAGAATAGCAAGGAGAGATAGAAAGACTTCCTCAGTGATCAATGCAAAGAAATAGAGGAAAACAATAGAATGGGAAAGACTAGAGATCTCTTCAAGAAAATTAGAGATACCAAGGGAATATTTCATGCAAAGATGGGCACAATAAAGGACAGAAATGATATGGACCTAATAGAAGCAGAAGATATTAAGAAGAGGTAGCAAGAATACACAGAAGAACTATACAAAAAAGTTCTACATGACCCAGATAATCATGATGGTGTGATCACTCACCTAGAGCCAGACATTCTGGAACGCAAAGTCAAGTGGGCCTTGAGAAGCATCACTACAAACAAAGCTAGTGGAGGTGATGGAATTCCAGTTGAGCTATTTCAAATCCTGAAACATGATGCTGTACAAAGTGCTGCACTCAATATGCCAGCAGATTTGGAAAACTCAGCAGTGGCCACAGGACTGGAAAGGGTCAGTTTTCATTCCAATCCCAAAGAAAGGCAGTGCCAAAGAATGTTCAAACTACCACACAATTGCACTCACCTCCCACGCTAGCAAAGTAATGCTCAAAATTCTCCAAGTCATGCTTCAACAGTACGTGAACCATGAAATTCCAGATATTCAAGCTGGACTTAGAAAAGGCAGAGGAACCAGAGACAAAATTGCCAACATCCGTTGCATCATTGAAAAAGCTAGAGAGTTCCAGAAAAAATCTACTTCTGCCTTATTGACTATGCCAAAGCCTTTGTGTGGATCACAACAAACTGTGGAAAATTCTTAAAGAGATGGGAATACCAGACCACCTGACCTGCCTCCTGAGAAATCTGTATGCAAGTCAAGAAGCAACATTTAAAACCAGACGTGGAACAACAGACTCGTCCCAAATCGGGAAAGGAGTACATCAAGGCTGTATGTTGTCACCCTGCTTATTTAACTTACATACAGAATACATAATGCAAAATGTTGGACTGGACGAAGCACAAGCTGGAATCAAGATTGCTGGGAGAAATATCAATAACCTCAGATATGCAGATGACACCACCTTTATGGCAGAGAGCGAAGAACTAAAGAACCTCTTGATGAAAATTAAAGAGGAGAGTGAAAAAGTTGGCTTAAAACTCAACATTCAGAAAAATAAGATCATGGCATCTGGTCCCATCACTTCATGGCAAATAGATGGGGAAACAGTGGAAACAGTGACAGACTTTATATTTTTGGCTCCAAAATCACTGCAAATGGTGACTGCAGCCATGAAATTAAAAGACGCTTGCTCCTTGGAAGAAAGTAAGTAAATGTTAGTCGCTCAGCCGTGCCTGACTCTTTGCGACCCCATGGACTGCAGCCCACCAGGCTTCTCCGTCCATGAGATTTTCCAGGGAAGGATACTGGAGTGGGTTGCCATTTCCTTCTCCAGGGGATCTTCTCAACCCAGGGATCGAACCCAGGTCTCCTACACTGCAGACAGATTTTTCACCTACTGAGCAGCAAGGAAAGCCCTTGGAAGAAAAGTTATGACCAACCTAGACAACTTCTTAAAAAGCAGAGACATTACTTTGCCAACAAAGGTCCGTCTAGTCAAAGCTATGGTTTTTCCAGTAGTCATGAATGGATGTGAGAGTTGGACTATAAAGAAAGCTGAGTGCTGAAGAATTGATACTTTTGAATTGTGGTGTTAGAGAAGGCTCTTGAGAATTCCCTGGACAGCAAGGAGATCCAACCAGTCCATCCTAAAGGAAATCAATCATGAATATTCATTGGAAGGACTGCTGCTGAAGCTGAAACTCCAATACTTTGGCCACCTGATGCGAAGAACTGACTCATTTGAAAAGCCCCTGATGCTGGGAAAGATTGAAGGCCGGAGGAGAAGAGGACGACAGAGGATGAGATGGTTGGATGGCATCCCCGACTCAATGGACATGGGTTTGAGTAAACTCTGGGACAGGAGTGGACAGGGAGGCCTGGCGTGCTGCATCCCATGAGGTCACAAAGAGTCGGACAGGACTGAGCGACTGAATGAACTGAACTGCGCTGCTCAACTTCTCTTGCCAGCCAACACTTCCAGGAGTGGTGCGGAATCAGGACTTGGCCTGAGTCACCCATCAATGCCTCAACTGAGAAGACTGGCTTCTTCTGCAGTCGAAATGGGAAATGGAACCAGGAAGCAGCAAGGGGAGGACTCACTTTCACCCCCCACTCCCCACTGGCTCCAGCACCCAGCACGTAGTCTGGGATAAAGGAGGCCCAAGGAATTGCTTGGTGCAAAACCAGATGAGTGAATGGGACGGCTTTGTCACTCAGAGAGGGAGAGATGGGGGTCACATTATGAAGACACAACAGTGCCTGCTCATGGAGCACACACTTTGCCCCCAGTGCTCTGCTGGGACCTTCCAGAGCACCATTTCAGGGAAGCTTGCAAAGACCCCTGGCACAGCTGCTACGATCCCCTTTCTCCAAGGGAGAAATCGAGGCTCAGAAAAGTAGTAAGGGGTCAAGGCACAGAGCCACGAGCTCAGAACCCCAGATCAGAAGCCCAAGTCTGTCCAACTCCAGGAGACAGTGATGGCCCAAGGAGCCTCCCTGACCTGTTCCTTGAAGGGCAGTGAATGGAGCCTGGGGAAGATGCCTTTAGGGGCAGAACCTTTGGAAGCTGCACAGAGAATCTACTGCCTCCCGTAGCCCCTGGTCTGATCTTTGTTCCTCGCCATAGTTTTCATCTTTTTTTCTACCATAGCTCTTGAGATCTTGTGTAATCTCTGTCTCCCTCTGGCCACCTCTGGTTCTCTGACATTTGCCCCTGGACAAAGGCAATAATTATTGTCCCCTCTTGGTGCCTTCAGACCTTTCCACCCCCTCCCCCTGAGGTGAATTCACAGAGGAACCATGATCATAACATTCAGGCTGCCTGGTAGAAAGGAGACTGGGTTTTGCCAACACAATGTGCAGCAAAAATATCTCTCTTTTAAAAGGGAGAAAGAGAGAGAAATTTAAAGACTCAAGATCAGTAACATGTAATTATCATCTGGTTGGGGCGGAGAGTTCTAATAGTTTCCAGAAAAACACAAGCAATGAAAAAGGCGTGTGCTTTTCAAGGCAAAAAAAGACCTGGGCTCTAGTAGGCAGTGGCGCCATGTTGAAATTCCTGTGGCCTTTGGGCTCCTTCCCAGGGAAAGTAGGAGCCCCTAGCATCCTCTCCCCTTTTATCTTCCACACTGGACAGGAGTCTCTGAGAACGTGGGAACTACCTGTGAACTCGGCCTCAGACCTGCTCAATACAGAAGCTCCACTGAACAGATATACTTCAAAGCATAGAGGAGGCTTCCCTGCTCCTTTCTTGGGGGTGAAAACAACTTCAAAATGGCAGGGACAGCTAAGTATCTTCCAATATCTTATCCCCTATTTGGAAGTTAATCAATCCCCCAATTTTAGCTAGGTAGCATGGTGACCCAGAATAAAGACCTTCTTTCCCAGCCTCCCTTCTGGGTTCTGAGACTGAGGGATGTCAGGGGAATGTCTGTGCAACTCATGAGTGTTCTTAAAGGAGAGATACTTATTCTGCTTCTCTAGCTTCCTTCCTCCTGTAAGGAATGGAGTTGCAATGGCTGGAGCTTGAGCAGCCATCTTAGAACATAAAGCCCACAAATGGCAGAGCAACAAAATAGAAGGGGCCTGGGTCCCAACACTATGGTGTTGGGCTACCTACCAGACTGTTATAGGAGAAAGAAAGAAGTTTCTGTATAGTGTAAGTCACTGATATTTCAGTGAAAGACTATCCTTATAGTCAAAATTACCTTGAAAGTCTCTTAAGTAGAGGAGAAGAAATGTAAGCTAATGATAACTTTAAAAGTAAGAATCCCATTCAATGTGGTAAGATGTTCATAGCAGGTTCATGGTTCCCATGAATTCCAGGTGTACCCCGGAACGCTAAGGAAGGTGGAACCCATCCACATTAAATTGTTTTTTTCCTTCCTCTTTCTCACTTGCTTTTTTTTTTTTTTTTTTTTTGGCCTAGTGTCTAAACTTGGGCTTTCCTGGCATCTCAGCTCATAAAGAATCTGCCTTCAATGCAGGAGACCCCGGTTCAATTCCTGGGTCAGAAAGATCCCCTGGAGAAGGGATAGGCCAACCACTCCAGTATCCTTGGGCTTTCCTGGCGGCTCAGACAGTAAAGAATCCACCTGCAGTGCTGGAGACCTTGGGTTGGATCCCTAGGTTGGGAAGATCCCCTGGAGGAGGGCGTGGCAACTCACGCCAGTATTCTTGCCTGGAAAATTCAATGGACAGAGAAGTCTGGCAGCCTACAGTCTATTGGGTTGCAACATGACTGAGCAATTAAGCACAGCACAGTGTCTAAAGTTATGGAGCTCTATCAATCACATGCCATTTTCTAAATAATGCAAATTTTATAAACACCTACTAAGTGTCAGATAAACATGCTTGTTCTTATCTTTTATTTCTGTTTTATAATTAAACCAAGGCTCAGAGAGTCAGTGACACACTGCTAGGGAGAAGAAGGTTTGCAGCTCAGAGGTGGGTGGTGGGGACACATGTGCATACAGACACGGACCAGAAGCAGTTGACCCTCAGATCAGACTCTAGTGTGACCTGCAAACCCACCAAGCACCCAGGTCTAGGCCCAAGTCGGAGTGTCCACACTAAGATCAACATGGCTGAGAAGCCAGAATATGGTCAGATGGAGTTGGGGTTATCCCAGAATGGGGGACGGGCGAGAGCCACCCCCGCTAAATCGGAGGAACTGGGCAAGGGGGGCCAGGACTCAGGTTGGTGAGCGGGCGCCACCTAGTGGCCAGTCACGGCGTGGCGCCTCCCAGCCGCCCACAGTCAGTCAGCCTGAGCCTGAGCCCAGAAGACACCTGACAATCTCTCCAAATACACCCAATTAACCCTCATTTAAAGTTAACGTTGTCAACGCACATAGAGACACACGATTCTTCTTTTTACATTAAAAAGGAGCAGAGGCATCATTGCGGCATCCTGTTTTTATTGAGCTGTCCAACACTTCACCTCTGGTTCAAGTGAAGTCCTCTAGGACTCTCAGCTCTGCCTCTCACGATGGGGACTTAATTGGTCTGAGAGTGGACAGGGCATCGGGATTTTTCCTGCTTGCTCGGCAAATGTTGCAGGGATAAACTAATTCTGGCTCCAGGTTGGAACTCTTTCTTTAATTTGCTCTCTGTTGCTTTTGTTATTATAATCACACATAATGGCCTGCCTCAGAGAATCCTGCCCCCAGTCTGACTGTTAAACTCAAGTGCCTTTGTTCAGAAACCCTGTCCACCTGTAGATGGCAGGAAGGAAGAAATGAACACATCCCCTGCCTGAGGCTTGCCATTCTAGGAGATGTTTGCAAGACTAACGGCCTTTTTGCTTTGTTTCCTCATCTCCCTCCACCTCTGATCTGTGAAAGAACCTGGCATCCAGACCCCATAAGATGATTATTTTAAGACAATGGTATGTCATCTTCTCGGTCAGCTGGCTCTCCAAATAAAGTTGTATTTCTTGCCTCAACACCTCGTCTCTGATTCATTGGCGTCACTCTTGTGCAGTGAGCCAGGAGAACTTGGACTCGGGAACACAAAGACAGCTTTAAGATAAGCCTTCGGGGCCCTTCCATGGTGGTACTTATTCCCAAGTGCCTCCCTTTGTAGAAATGCTGGGGATAGTGTCCCCCTGGGAGCCCGGGACTGGCACCCACTCCTTGACCTCAGCTGAGACCCTGAGCCTTTGACCCTCTGGGCTGCCTCACACAAAGCCCTTCACCTCTGTGGGCCTCAGTTTTCCCTTCTGTCACCTGGACTGAGCAGTGTCTCTGAACTGTTTGGGGAGGTCAACAGCCCCTGTAAGAATTTTCAGAAGCGATGCGTCCTTTTCCCAGAACCAGGTCAGTGGGTGTGCAACTGTGTTCATAGCTGTAGAGGTGCCTGAATTAACCTTTTAGTCCTCGCCACCACCTCTTGAGGTCACTCCTTTTATTAGCCCATCTCATAGATGAGAAAACTAAGACATAAATAGGTAAAATAACCTGCCCAAGATCCCACAGCCAGTAAATGGTGGGGCTGAGTTAGAACCTGAGGCATCTCTGTGACCTTGGACAAGTGACCTCATTGATCCAAGCCCCAGTTTACTGAGAAAAGAGACCTTAACTAGACCGTAGCCTGTAGATGAGTCAGGGGCATATGAGATTGGAAAGCACATAGTAGGTACTCATTAAAGAGAGTCCTCCTTTTTTTTTTTAATTGGAGGATAATTGCTTTTCAATGTCGTGGTCTCTGCCATACTTCAACACTGTCGTCGGTTTGCTATGCACACACATACGTGGTTTTGATGATCACAGGCACTCAACCACCCACCCACCCACCCGGATATCTTGGCCTGTGGCTGGGGGAGTCAGGGTAGACAGCAGTGAGAAACCCCCCAGCCCCAGAAGGAGCTCTGGTCTCCTCCATCTCAGCAGCTCCCTACCAATATCTAGTGGAAGGCCTGTGTCTTGCTCAATTCAGCTTTCGATTTTGTTTCTCTCAAAAACCACACAAGGAAGTTTCATTTTCGTTTTCTCCAGAGACTGCCTAGGGCCCCATTTCCGGAGTGTGAACAGCTGACAGCTGACAGTTGTCCGGATGAAGCTGGAGTGTCTTCACAGCTGCTAGAAGCACCAGCCTGGCCCACAAGAGTACACCCAGCCTTGACGGGACCCACCTTCTGCAGGCCCCAGGGTCAGAGCCTGCTGCTGACTCCAAGTCTCCCGGGCTTCCTGCAGCTGCTGTCAGCATGGCTGAGGTCCCTGCCGACCTGGGAGACACAGGTACTAACTTCCTTCTAAGACCCATGGGAGTGCCTGGCTGGGACTTAACTTTTCTTCTAGTTCCTTTTCTTGGTTCAGATGACAACCGCAATAGGCTAATATCTGAAGTCACCACCGTAACAAGAAAGAAACTTAACTGATACTGAATAGAGCTGTTTTCTAGGGTCCCCACTGAAAGCGTGTGGGCTGGGGGCTGAGACGTTTTTGTCTGTCTTTGTTCTGCGATCCGTAACTATCTGAACCTCACCACGATCTGAAGTAGTCATGAATATCACCATTTCAAAGATGGGGAAATGGAGTCCGAGACAGGTCACACAGCTGATAGGTGGCAGAGCTTTGGCTCAAACCCAGGAAAATATGCTGTGTCGGGGGGGCAGGTGTGGTTAACTGGGGGAGGCCCAGGATCCCAGGCTGGTTGGTTCCCAGGTTCCTGTTGTACTTTCCCAAGCAGACACATCAGGGGCGCTGGGTAGCTGAATTTAACTTGTTCCCCAGTGGGTTTTCCTTTTAACTGATGTGTCATTTACATCTCATCCCATTTTGCAATTTCTGGTTCACCAGCCAGAAGACTCAGTGGGTGAGGCCAGCCCAGCCTTCACTGCACGGACCTCATTTCCTCTTTGGGGTCAGGGGACAGCAGGAGAAGAAAGAGAGAGAGGCTCACCCAGGAGCAGGTTTTTCGGGAATCAAAACCTTTTCAAGGCTAGGCAAAGCATCAGTGTGTTGAATGGGTATGACAGTTTCAGGATAGTGTTTAGTGAGTGAAGGGTTGGGTGACCCCAGGGGTTATAATGCATATCACCTGCCCCCAGAAGGATGCAAACATTCCACCCACAAGAGAAGGCCACAGTGCCCAGCGCAGAGCTGGTAAACAGGTCATTCCCTAGTGCTGCCCACTCGGAACCCAGGAAGAACCCAGAAGTCAAAGGGTTGGGCTGCTGCCCTGGAAGGGTAACCTGGTCTTCCCAAGAAAGGCCCTGCTTTGCATTCCCACGGGGTCCTGGGGGGCAGACACTTTCCCTCCCAGCTCCATGCACTGCTGGCTCTGCATCCACCAGTTCTCTCACTTCCCACAGGGCTGCTGGCTTGGGTTTATGGGAACCTGCCTGGGAGGAATAGGGGCCACTTGGAAAGTTCCTCCTTGAGCCTTGAGGCATCCTGCTTAGGATCATTAACTCTGGCAGAGGGGAGGTGGAAACAGAGGCCTTGGAGGAGTGCCCATCCCCTGCCCAGGTCATCTGAGCAGACACCTACCCAGTAGTGGACACTCATTCTTTCATCCAGTCCCTCCTCCATTCAAATGCTGTTAGTATTTCCTGAGACCCTACTGCGTGCCTGGCCCACGGCTAGACACAGGACCACTACAGTGAACCTGTCAATCACAGCAGGGGATCCCTGGGGACACTCTGCAGGGGACCCACACAGGACCAACTTCCCACCTGCTCAGGACACTCAGGACGGCCTCCCAGCATTG
Organism: Odocoileus virginianus; assembly: GCF_023699985.2. Lineage (NCBI taxonomy): Eukaryota > Metazoa > Chordata > Mammalia > Artiodactyla > Cervidae > Odocoileus > Odocoileus virginianus. Next base: position 54,446,502 of record NC_069682.1, read on the forward strand.
GAGTCTGAGTGAGAACTGACACTGGACAGGTGGAACGGGGGAAGAGCTCACCTGACAAAGGGAATGGCATGTGCAAAGGCCCGGGGGTGAGCACGGCTGAAAGGAATTCAAACAGGTTGGCACCTGAAGGGCAGTTGAGGGTGGGTAAAAGTGAGGCTGGCAGAACCTGTTCCGCTGGCAAAGGGGAAGGTGGACTGGAGGGAACCTGGAACTGGTGAAACTACTGTCATCGAGGGGATGCTGACAAGGAGTGGGGAGTGGAGGCAGAGAAAAGGAGAAGAAGGGGTTGAGAGAGTCTGGAGCAGTACACCAGGACTCCGTGTTTGGGCATCAGGGTGAAACCTCCGTTTCTGAAGGCCTGCTGGGTTTCTGGCGGGGATGAACAGTGACATTGCCCCTGTGGACAGTGAGCCCCAGGAGCAGACTCCACAGGGAGGGGTGGATGGGGGATGGAGAGCGCCAGGGACAGGCCTCACTCCCCCCACTCCTCTGCTCTGCCCTTCCCTCCTGCATCCTGCCGCCTCCTCTGCTCTGAGGACACCTGAGAGCTGACTGGTCCCACCTGTCCTCCAGTGCTCACACAGGTGGGGGACACTCGGAAGGCCTGGCAGCTCTTCTGGCCACCAGGCTGTCCAGCCCAGGTCATTTCTGAGCAGCCCATGCACCCCTCCCTGAACAGAGACACTGATGGCTGTCTGCTTTGATCTCTCTTCCTCCCTCAGCCCTGGACCCCTCTCTGGGGGAGCCCGCTGGCCCAGGCTGGGTTGTGGGTACCTCAGTTCTGCCTGTGCCCCTGTCTCCCTCTCCCAGACCTTGAGCAGAAGATTCTGGAGGTGCTGAGGGATGCTGGCTCCCCTGTGAAGACCGCCCAGCTGTTAAAGAAATGTCAAGTGCCCAAGAAGAAGCTCAACCAGGTTCTCCACAAGATGAAAGAGGAGTCTAAAGGAGTCATGCTCGCAGGCCCTGCGACGTGGTGCTTGGGCGACAACGGGACCAAAGAAGTGGTTCCCGCAGAGCGGGGTAACCTGTCACCACGGGTGGGGAAAGTGGGGGTGCAGGACCCAGCATGAGCGGTCCTGGCAGCGGCCAAGCCCAGGTTTGGACCTGTGTTCAAGTGCAGGCTCTGCCCTTGAGGGTGCATTCCGTCTTCTCACTGCATCCTGCTTTCTTTCTCTGGCCAATGGAGGCAAGAGGATTTGATGCAAAGGGCTAAGCCCATGCCAGCACATAGTAGATGCTCAGCAAAATTTTAATGGTGATTATGACAGTGCCAATGATACAATCATAATAGAACAGCCTTAGCATTGCACAAGATCCACTTCTCTGGTTCTGCAGCCCATGGACCTTTAGCTGACATGTGTCAAGTACTTACAAAAAGCCATTGCAGGACCAGGGTTGGGGGAGGGGGGCCAAAAGTGAAAGTGTTTGCCACTCAGTCGTGTCCGACTCTTTGCGACACCATGGACTGTAGCCCACCAGGCTCCCCTGTCCATGGAATTCTCCAGGCAAAAATACTGGAGTGGGTAGCTGTTCCCTTCTCGAGGGGATCTTCCCAACCTAGGGACTGAACCCTGGTCTCCCAAATTTACAGTCTTAGCCACCAGGGAAGCCCACAAGTGGGTGGGGCAGGATTTGAAGCTAAATTCCTTTAACTCTAGAATCCGAATTTGGAGATCTGTGTGCTGGGGCCTCTACAAAGCAGCCCGCCTTTGTCAGGTAGAATCCATGTCCCCTCTCCTGTCCCTTCACCCCCTGACCATCTTTCTTTCTCCAGCAGAGAGGCCCCAGCAAGACGCAGTTGCAATTCCGAAGAAGCCTGGCCCCGGGCTCAGTGGACAGCGTAAGCATCCTGGTTTCATTCAGCACCGGTTCCCTCTGTCCCCAGACTCTCACGGTCACTTAGGAAGCTACATGTGTCCAGGGACAACCACCCCACCCACTGAAAGGTTCCCACACTACACACAGTGTTCAGAGGCAAGGCTTTGTCTCTTGGGGAAAGAGGCTAACTTGTCTGATTAATGGCTAGCATTTGCTGTGCACCTAGCGTGGGCAGGCACTGTTCGGAGCCCTGATGAGAATTCCCAACTCCCAGAACAACCATTGTGGTGCAGTATTATTAATGTGCCCATTTCACAGATGAGGAAGATGGGCACAGGGGCTGGTAAGCAGGGAGCAGACCCAGCCCTCCAGGGTCCTGTTTAACCACTGGCCTCTCGCCTCCCAGAGGAAGAGATCTACCAGTTTTTGGAAACCCACGGGCCCCATAAAGCCCTGATGATCGCCAAGGCCCTGGGGATGAAGACAGCAAAGGAAGTCAACCCAGACTTGTATGCGATGAGGGACAAGCACCTCCTGGACTTTGACCAGAAATCAAACTCTTGGTCAATTTATCGATCAGGTAGGCCCTCACTCTGAACAGGGCAGAGGGCAGAGCTGTGAAGAGAAATTGTAACACTCAAGCCCTGGTCCTTGCTGGGCTCCTACTAAGTACTCTGGCTCCCCACCTTGTCAGAAGCTGGAGTCTTGCTGACCTGTCCCTAACAGGGGATTCCAGGAGGGAGGGGAATGCTGGTGGGAGTAACCAGGGAGGGCTTCCTGGAGGTGGGGTCCATCCCTGACTGTATCAGCCCTGGGACACAGGTCTCGATCTGAGTTTGCTAGCAGTTTTCTGTAAGCACTTTGCCCAACTTGGAGTTGTAAAGTTGCTGAAGGAGTCAGCTAGGCTGGGCTTACATACCCACAGGTGGAGTCCCAGAACAGACTCAGGCATTATAAACAGCAGGCCCAAGGCCTAGAGCCTCCAGTACTTTTAGGGGGTAACCAAATGCTCCAATTTCTCTTTAAATTGGAAGAAAAAAATGGATATCATAGTAAGAATGAATAGCTAATAATGATTTCAGCTGAGATTATATTTGTCTTTATCCCAACACAGTCATAAAATGCCATTTTAAATAGTTCTTATGGAGTTGGGGGCTCACAAAGACACAAAAGCCAAGGGCCCACGAAGCTGGGAATGTGGCCCTTTGTGTGGAGCCCATGTGGAGATGATACCCCTGCTTATGGCACCAAAGGAGGGCTTCAGCATCTTAAATGCTGGACGCTAAACAGTGGTCACTACTCCAGATTCTTTAAAATGCCTTGTGAACCAAACAAAGCTTTTCCCATGGTTAGGAGCAGCCCGTGGACAGCTCCCTAAAAGGAGAGAGGAAAGGTCCCTAAAGGAAAGCAGGGGTTAAGGCTGTGGTTTCCTCACAGTGGGAGGGGGCAGAGGGTGCAAACAGTGAGGTACCTGCCGCCCCCCCTCAGTGGCAGAGGACACATGGGTAGGGTGGCCTGCAGGACAAAGTACAAGTTTACCTGCAGCGTTTGGTAAACACTCCGGCTCCTGGGGGCCACCTGGGCCTACTGACTCAGGACCCCATGGTGGGCCCCCAGGAATTCGTGTTTTAACCAGCCCCCACCCCCACCCCAGGAGATTCTGGTGCTGTGGACAAGTATTTGGAACTTCCAACCCCTTGAGAGGCACAAAAGGATTGAGTGGAATATTATTTTGCAGAAGGTTCTAGAAATCAGTCCACCCCAGTTATTTACCAGCAAAATCCAGTCAACATGATCTGTCAGAAGGGACCAAACAGCCACATTTCCATCCAGCACTGTGAAGATATCCAGATTGGACACGGGAATCTCCTAGTGAGACAAATGGGCTCTGGGGAAAACGGTGAGTCCTCTGAGATGCCTAGGAGAGGGGACCTGTCCATCTGGGTGGGGTAAAGAGCGGGGGCAGGGGGACATTTCTCCAGGGAGAAAGGGCAGCTATCAGATTTCCAAGGTCCTTTCTGGCTTTCCCAAGAATGAGGCTGTCTCTCCTTGTGCCTGGATCAAACCCCTCCTGCATTCCTTTTAACCCCCCCCCCCCGCCCCCGCCATCTTTTGCCACATTTTCTACAAGAAACAACTTCATTCATTCTCTCTCACTAAGATGTCACAAGGTGTCATTGTAACATTGTGTTTGTTCCAAGACACTACTTCTTCCCTCATGTTAACATTTCGTAAACTGGGATCCCTCTTACTGGGTGCATCCTAGCTTTGATGAAATAACAGGAAGCAAGTGAGTGCCTCCTCCATGTCAGGCACTGTGGGGAGAGAGGACAGGGCCACCTCTCAGTCCAGCTATGGGACATGAGTGAAAGCATTGACCCCAAATTTGGGACACCCCCTGTGACCTCAAGACAGCCCTACCCTGCTCTGGGCCACAGTTTCCCTAATTGTGAAAGGAGGAACTTTGTTCTAGAATCTAAATCAACCTTTCCCCACCTTCAGTCCTCTGAGCTCCACCTCCATAATTTTGGCCGAGTCCCTGGCTGGCTGTTTACTCAGTGTTGCTAAATGGTTTACCTTTTATTCTACTCAAATTCATTTTAAAGTAAACTTTTACAGCATTACCTTGAAAATCACAAAGGTCACCATGAAAAGAAATGCTGAGAAAATAAAACAATGCCAGAGTCTCGGAGAGCTCTGTGTCAACACCAAGTTAACCCCCAAGGAGACTTTTTCCCAATGGGCCCAGAGGGGTGAGAATGGCTGGGAAACAGAGGGCATGCTCAGTGTTTGGGTCTGCAATGCCCCATTGACACCCCGGGCATCCCAGTTATAAAACCCTGGAAACCCACGCTAATTGTTCTGCCAATTCTCCTGCTCTTCAATCCAGAGCCTAAAGTAGTCACTCCCTGTCTGCTGGTGTCCAGAAGAATTCAGAGTCCTGTCTCCTCTGTCTGGCTAGGATTTATCTGTGTGCATGGTGGGGAGGGGTGGGAAGAGCAGTATCAGAGGTTGGGGGTTAAGGGTCATGTTTCCATGTCCTCTACCAGGCTCCACGGCTCCCTGCTGCCTCTCTCCAATGGCTGCTGCTGATCCCTCAACTCTGGATTCCCTGGCTGGATCCTGGGGGCCCCAGGACATCCGGATGGAGAAGTCTGTGCTCAGACGAGTTCAGATGGGACACGGCAATGAGATGAGGCTTCACAGCAACCCAGCCAAGGGCTCTGCCCACGGCGCCTGTGACAGTCCCCCAGGTAACGGGACAGTAGGCTGCCATCCTGCCCCCACCCCACCCCATCTGGCCTCCTTAATACATGGGACTTGAGCCAGTCCTTGTGGGGAGAGAGGCATGATGGGAAATTCTTTCCATCCCACCAGGAGGCTGTCCACAGAGTAGAGCAAGGGGGTCTGGCAGAGTCAGCACGAGGGTTCCATTCCTACTACCCACCTAGGAAACCTCGATGTCCTCATCTTTACAATGGGCAGGGATCATTTCCTGGGCCAAATGAGGCAGACACAAAGAGATGGCTGGGCTGGAACGGCATCTAAGGAGCCACCTAGGAGCTGTTGACCAGAGGGCTGAGGCGATGTCCTGCCTGGCACTGGGCATCCAGAGACAGGCTGGGGGAGATGCAGCAGAGAGGCCTGGGAGAGGAGGAGCCCTGGGGATGCCAGGGCACAAGTTTCCAGAAGAGAAGAGGCTGTGAGATCAAGGGAGGGTCACAGGGTCTGGCAGCAAGGGGTCTGCGGTGACCCGAGGGGACAGAAGGAGCGAGGGCAGTGGAAGGAGGTGAGACAGAGTGTGGACAGCTCTCTTCTGAAGTTTGGCAGGGGAGGCAGGAGCACGATGGCAGGAGCTGGGGACTGGACTGGGGCCACGTGAAGATTCTAACTGAATATGGAGATGGTGTTCCAGAGCTGCCAGAAGGCAGGCAGCAGAGAGACAGGGAGCAGGGCTCCACGGGGAGTGGTTGAGTCCCCGGGGAGGCACAGAGGACCAGGTCAGCGGGGATGGGCAGCAGGAGGAGGGGAACTCAAGCTGGCAGACCCAGGGGCCGAGAGAGCTGGCAGCCCAGGCACGTGAAAGGAACATGCAGAGGTACCACGTGAGGCCACGTGTCTGCCAGTGATAGAGCAGGGCATGGACCACCGCAGGGAGCTTCCAGGAGGACGGTCAGCCATGGGGGACCTGGGAGCCAGGTTGGAGGTCAGGCCTGCTGTCCAGCTGCTCACACCCCCCTCCCCAAATCCCTTTCTATGACTGATGTGCAGCCTCTGTCCTGGGTACCAGCCCAGAAGCTTCCATCGAAATTCAAATCCCTGAACCAGGACCTCAGTGCGAAGGGGTCACGTCCCAGAAAGTCCACACTCGCTCCTGCTTCCTCGAGGACACCACCGTCGGCAACAGCAACAGGATGATGGTCCACCCAAGGGCAGCTGATGTCAAGGGAGTCAAAAAGCCTAGGGAGCCCCGAGGGGACATAGGTGAGCCTGGGGCGGGGTGGGGGGCAGGGCAGGGCCCCCGTGCTCTCTCGCTCTCTCTCATTCACTCAACAGTCATGAATCTCCCGTTTCCTGGAGTCTGGGAGGCAGGAGAGTCATGGCAGAAGTAGAGTCCACCTAACCCATACTCAGCTGGGAGCCTCTGTTTCCCCATCTATAAGTTGAGGGTTAGAGGAGCCCATGGCCCCCGGGCTGTGGGGAGGATTGGATACACCCCGTTCACTGCTGCGACACCTGGACCAGACCAGTGACATGTTTGTGGGGCCCAGTGCGACAAGAAGAAGCAAGGCTCCTTGTTCAAAACTTAGGAAGAATTTCAAGACAAAGACAGGAGAGCAGTAAGCTGAACACAGGGCCATCTGCAGGGCCTGTGTGACCACCCAAGCCACATACCATGAGGCTGGGCTGCCTTGGAACCTTCTGGAACATGATCCCTCCTCTATTCTTAGAAACCCAGCTCACTAATTCTTCCCCACCAATAATGCTGTAGCCACCTTATGCTTCTTCCAGGTCCTCAATAGTTAGGAAGAAGTCATTCATTCATTCATTCATTCATTCATTCATTCTTCCACTTTGGCCCCACTCCTGCACTCAAACCCTCCCATCCCTGGAGATACAGCTAAGAGCACAAAGAGACAAATGCACCCCATTCATGAGATCAGAGTCCAGTAGTGACTAGAGACTAGCCTTTTGAGACCAGCACTAAAAAGAACTATGAAAGGGGGGGCGGCAGGTAGGCAGCGGTGTGACCTAGTAGACGTGCCTTAGCCAGGCCGACAGAGGACCTCAGGATGAGGTGTCACCTGAGCCCAGGCCTGCAGGAAGGGAGGAACCAGACAAGCACAGATGTGGGAAGAGCGCTGCAGGTAGAGGGAACAGCAAGTGCAAAGGCCCTGAGATGGGAACAAGGTCCAGAACCACACACAGGAGCCCAGGGAGCAGAGGGATGTGATCCAATGGGCAAGGCTGGGTCTCTCCCTGCTGGGAAGCCCAGGAAAAAGGTCTGGGTCATATCTGAAGTGAACTGAGAAGGCCTGGGGGCCTGGAGCAGGGGGCAACATGAAGTGGGGCACAATTTAAAAGTCTGACCAGAGATAATCTGGAATCAAAGTGGGCGGAGGAAGTGGGAGCACTGGCCTGGGGAAGAAAGGATGGGGCTTTGCAGATGGGGACATGAGGTCATCCACCCGTGAAGCCTGCACCCCAGGCAGCGGCTTCAGCACCCATGGACCAAGTCACCTCGGTTGTTCAGTTGTTCATGGGGAGGTGGCTGACATGTTCCTGGGGTCCCCTCTCTTCCCCAGAGCCTCCCCACCGAGACGCACCATCCAGAAGTGAGGTCCCTCCTGTTGGCACTCAGGCCGACCCCGTCAGCACTGAGACTCTCATCTCAGAAGAGCTGGCAGCTATGACCCTTGAGAGGCATGACTCCGAAAGCGTAGAAGACACCTGCTGAGTGATGGAACCGCAGAGCCTGTGTCCCCGGGGCGGGGGGGCGGGGTAGGACTCAGAGCAAACAGCCTGCAGGCAGACTCACACAGAAAGGGGGCGGAGGGGGCGGGTGAGCTGTCTGCTGCCATAAATGTCACTTTTTACCTTCTTGCCTCCGGACACATGACCAGTGTGGGTCAGCATTTGGGCTGGACCCGACGTGGGGTGAAGACGGCATCGCGGCATTCCAAGTGCAGCTTGGAATAGAAGTTCCAGACACAGAGTACTGCAGAAAGTACTGTCTATTAAGAACAGAGAGCAGAAATAAAGTGGGCACCGCGATCACAGTGGGTCGTCAAGTCCCGACAGGCCTGGGCAGCTGCTGTCCGAGTACCGTCCCCTCCCTGTGTTGTGGCCAGGTTTGTCCTGCCCTGGCTCGGGCCGCTGGCTCGATGGCTGGTCTGCTTCCTGTCACCAGGCCCAGTTCCTCCAGCCACCCCTGCCCCTACCATCCATTCCTGCTGTGTGACCCCTCGGCCTGATGAGCAGAGACTGCTCTGCGTGGGGCCACGAGGTGGGGGTCAGAGGGTACGACTGGCACCCACAGCACGTGGACAGGAAGAGAAGCCAGGGGGCAGACCCTAGGGTCTGGAAGCTGGACTTGGCCTGGACAGTGCTGGCTCCGCACCCCACGGGGCCCCCTCTGGCTGCTGAGATGTCTGCGAGCCGTGCTGGAGGGGGCATCTGGGCAGGACAAAGCTGGATCTCCAGCCAGGGAGGACAGGGACAGGGTCCGATCATGCCTGAGGACCGGAGGTGGGGGGTGGGCTGGCTGGACTGGAGGCGCCCTGTGACACATTGTGCTTTTCCTGTGTACTCTGTGTGTGTCTGGGCTGTGCCTGGGGTTTCACAGGTAAAGTCGTGTGGCAGCAGTAGGGGAAGACCAAAAAGGACTTGCCTGGATGGTGCTGGCTTCCCACCCCGTGGGGCCTCCTTCAGCTGCTGAGAAGGGTAGCCGTTCCCTTCTCCGGGGTATCTTCCCAACCCAGGGATCAAATCCAGGTCTCCCACATTGCAGGCAGATTCTTTACCACCTAAGCCACAAAGGAAGCCAAAGAATATTGCAGTGAGTAACGTATCCTTTCTCCAGCAGATCTTCCCGACCCAGGAATTGAACCGGGGTCTCCTGCGTTGCCGGCGGATTCTTTACCAGCTGAGCCCTATTGAGAACAAAGAGCAGAGATAAAGTGGCTGCTGCAGGTGCAGCGGGCCAACAACTCCCGACAGGCCAGGGAGAGCTGACAGGTTTTGTGGGTTAATAGCTGATTTTTATAGCCTCAAGACAAAGAAAATTCCTGCTGGATGGTTTTCACCAGGTGATTGCTTGGGATACTATAGGGTATTTACTTGAGTGGGCATCTCTGCCTAGCTGGGAGTCAGGAAACTTGTTAATGATGATTGGGGGCTTTTCACAAAGTTACAAAGGGGTTCAGTCAGCTTCTGAGGTGACCTTGGTTCTGGGCTCCGCTTCTGTGGCCTTGGGGACAGGACTCAACAGACAGGGCCTCTGGTGGCCAGGAGCAGCCTGCCAGGGAGCGCCTTCCTGGGTCCACCGAACATCAGAACCACCCACTCTTTGCTCTTTATGTAAGACTTGACTTCCTCAAGGCCCATCGTGGTCCCCTGATGGTTTTACCAACTCACCTTTCTAGAACCTTCCCACCTTGACCTTGAAGGCTAGGGATGGGTCAGTCCCTAATGTTACCAGAAAAGGGTAAACTCCCAGATCATCGACTCAATGAGCATGAATTTGGGTAAACTCTGGGAGAGAGTGAAGGACAGGGAAACCTGATGTGCTGCAGTCCATGGGGTTGCAACGAGTCAGACATGACTGAACAAGACAGATGAGAACCTCAGAAGCCACCTGCATCTACCCCAGCACCAGCCGGTGAACTCACTAGGCACAGAGGCCCTGTCTTTCTGCTCTTGAACCTCCAATAGATTCTAGACATGCCCCCACCTCCCACTGCACTGACCACCTCCTAAGTACCACACCCTTGGGCTGCAGAGACAGGAAGACTAAGCCCCTGCCCTCGGGGAGCAGTTCACAGTCAGCAGGAGAGGCAGCCCAGGCCTGGGCAGTGAGTCCTGAGCAGGAATGACCACGTGGAATAAAGGGGTGCAGAACAGGGTCCCAGACACCATCTGCAGGGCCAGGAGGCTTTGAAAGAGATAACTCTGGAACTCATTCTTCAGCACCTGGCAGAAGGAGGGGCTTAGGAAGGGAATGAAATGATGTTCTAGGCAAGGGCTCAGCCTGAGCAAAGACAAGATGCTCAGAACAAGACAACTTACCCAGAGCAACACAACAGTGTGGGTGTTGCTGAAAAACCCAGTGCAAAGAAAACACAACTGGAAGATTGGCTGGAGAGGAATCTGGACTTGATGCTGAGCTCTGGACAAGCACTGCTCCACCTGCACAAATATTCAGAGAGAACAAGGAAGTTGGCTTCATTACAAGGAAGGCAGGGTTTTGTCTGGTGGACTGGAATGGCTCTGTCTACAAGGGGACAAAATTCTCTCAACCACCCCTGTGATCTGGGGCCCCCAAATCATTCCTGCCTGGGATAACCAGTTTGCAAACATGCCACCAGGATGTCAGGGGCATGAAATCAGGTTTGGCGCCTTGCTTCTGGCATTGTCTTCCCTCTGTGGTGAGCTGAAAACTAAGTGCTTGCCTCAAAGCTTGCCTGGCGTCTGTGGTTAACCAGGCCTGTATCGGTGGGTGATCAAAATCATCTCAGAGCTCAACCTTAGCTCCCACCTGCAGCCCAAGCCAGAGCACTCAATTTTCCTGCAAGATTTCACCTCTCTGTGTGATTAATTTGTCGTAAACACGCTGACAAAGTTTGTTGGCAGTTAATTGGGCCTGGAGGTGAAGGTCAAAGCTGGTCTCTTCAGGAACGAAATTAACTAGCTACCATTAATGCAAAGAATGATTAAGTCCATCTATCCCCCAGCCTTTTGCTCTCACTAGCTCATCCATGGCCTCAGCTTCTGTAATGATTCGTGTGCACACAGAACTTGAAGCCTCTGGAGTGGGATAGGGTGGGGGTTGGGATGGGGCAAGAAGAATTTCCTACTTGAGTTAAAAGTGATTTTTCAAAATCACCAAGACCTGCTCACAAACACAATTCTGTTTTATTTCTTTTTAAAAATATGTTATTAGAGTTGATTTACAATGTCATGTTAGTTTCTGCTGTACAAACACATATCCACTCTTTTTTAGATTATTTTCCAATATAGGCCGTTAAAATATATTGAGTAGAGTTCCCTGTGCTATCCAGTAGGTCCTTGTTAGTTATCTATTTTGTGTATAGCGACGTGTATATGTAAATCTCAGCCTCCCTATTCATTTCTTCCGCACCCTCCTTACTCCCTGGTAACCAGTAGCTTGTTTTCTACATTTGTAACTCTATTTCTGTTCTGTCGATAAGTTCATTTGTTCCCTTCTTTTAGATCGCAAGTGTAAGCAAAGTTACATATTTGTCTTTTTCTCTTTCTTATTTCACTCAGTATGAGAAACTCTAGGTCCATCCATGTTACTGCAAGTGGCATTATTTTGCTGAGTAATATCCCATTGCATGCATGGCTAAGTAATATTCCATCGTGCATATGTACCACATCTTCTGTATCCATTCCCGTGTCAGTGGACATTTACGCTGCACCTAGGTCTTGGCTACTGTAAACAGTGCTGCAATGAACGTTAGGGTGCATGTATCCTTTCCGATCTTGTTTTTCTCCAGATATATGCCCAGGAGTGGGATTGTGGGGTCGAAAGGGAGCTCTAGTTTTAGTTTTGAAAGGAAATGGCAGTATGTGTCGTGGTCGGCGCAGGGGTGGCTACCCACCTGGACACTTGGTTGTCTCGGGGCAGGGGGAGCAGGTTCCTGTTGCTGCTGTAACAAACTGCCACATGTGAGGGGTTTAAAACAACACAAACTCAGCATCAGGTCCTGGAGGCAGACTGGGTGAAAGTCATGGTGTGAGCAAAGCCGGTTCCTTGGGAGATTCGGCAGAGACCCGTTCTCTTGCCTCTCCCAGCTTCCAGGGGCACCTGCTCTCCTGGCTCACGGCCCCTCCCTCTATCCCCAAATTGAGCAGCATCATGTCTTCCATTTGCTGCCCTCCCTCCTCTTTCCACCTCTTCTAAGAACCTTGTGATTACTCTGCCCATCCATGATAATCTGCACTCAAGGTCCTGTATCACCTCCACACCCCGCGAGGATGAAAGGGTATCAAGCACAGTGATTCTCAGCTCTCAGAGCATCTAACAAATGCTGAGTCCCAGTCCACCCCAAATCGACTGATGACAGTTTCTGGGAGAGAGGCCTGGGCTAAGGTGTGTGTTTTAAAGCTCCTCTGTGATCTCAAGGAGCCCCTTGGGGGCTGAGATATCTCTGCCTGGCTCCAGTTAGACAAACCCAGGATGCCAACAGACCACAGCTGTTAGGACCCCAGAAACCCCTCACCCAGCACCACCTCTGGCTGGTGGCAGAAGAGCATCTAGAGGGAGAGGAACCCCAAGCCACGTCCCAACAAGGTTCAGGGTCCCAGGTCTCAGGTTCCAGGTCCCAGGTGGCCCTCTGCCTGAGAGCCGACTGTGGAGGATTCGGGTTCAGCCTTTCACTGCTTTGGTTTGAGCGCCACCTGCTGGCCATAGACAACTTGGCCACTGGCCGGCTGCAGCACCCACCAGGCTGGGTTTGTGAACTTCCAGGGTCCTAGTCTGTGGTGAGGTGGGCTGGGACCATTCCCTCCCTTTAAAGTAGCCAGACCTACATCCAGGGCCCTGCCTCACACTGTAAACTTGTCCACAGACCCCAGATTAAATCCCTGCACTGCCCTCCCTTCCCCCAGATGCCAGCACCGCAAAAATCAACAGCCCAGTGCCCGCAAAAGCTGATTCTCTTTCTTCAAGAGGAATACCCCTATAAGTTTGGGGAGCCACCCACCCCTCCACCCCGGAAGACCCCAGCCCAACTTCTGCAGGAATTCCAGGGACCTGGTCTGTAGCATCACAGCCCTGAGTCCTGATGTTTGTGGAACTCCTGCTTGTACTAACTCACTTCATCCTTCCATCCAGCCGGTGAAGAAAGGGATTCTCATCCCACTTCACATGGTGGGAACACTGAGTCACAGAGAGGTTAAGCTACTTGCCCATGGTCACACATCCAGCATCAAATCCAGGGGACAAAGTGGGTAACAACTGCCCCTTGGGTGTAAAATAAAACCTTCTGTATGCGGAAGGCCCACATGCTTGGGCAATGCCTTGGTCTGGGAGGTGAGGGTGGCTCCCACCTTCCCCCCACCTGGGTGCAGTCAGGCCACCTGTCTTCAGGCAGGCCCACCACACAGGTGAATGCCTCCATGTCTCTGCAACAGTATAGGGCTGAACAAGCTCAGGGCCACCCCGTTTCCAAGTTCAGCCACTCCCTCTCCTGCTGTGTGATCTTGGGCAGATGTCTAGTCTGTCTGTGCCTTAGATTCCATATGTGTGAAATGGACTAATCATAGCTCTTCCTTCACAAGATGGTTTGCAGGATGAAATCAGTGTCTGGTTCTCAGGAACCAGGAACCCCTGTGGCAGTGCTGTTGATAAGTGTGGCCCTCCCACACAGCCCCCTAAATGACCCACATCTCAGAGGCCACCCCTTTCCACAGTGCCCTCTCCCGCCAGGCCCCCATCCTCCTCTGAATCCGGTATGGCCCCTGGTTTTATTCTGACATCAGTGTGGATAGGATGATCAGAAGCCGCAACGCCCCTAGTGAGCCCCGTCAGGCCCAGCAGTCAGAAGCTTCACCCTCTGGGCTGTGATTCACCCTGAGTGGTCTGCTACCTTGGGTCTCAGCACCTCAACTCCCCATTGCACACAGAGCTCAGTGCCCAGGACAGAAGAGGTGCCCCTCCCGACAGGGAAGCCCACTCCCGCTGGCACGCAGACACACACACACACACACACACACACACACACATTACACCTTGGTGTCACTGGGCAACATCACTTCCTCCTGTCTACCCAGGGGCAGCCAGGCCTGGGACCATCAGGGCTCATAGTCTTAGCAGAGGCTTGGCCCTGGAAATGCTATATAGTCTTTCTGAGCTTCGGGTTCCCCATCTGCAAAGCAGAGGGTTAACACACACTCCGTGGCAGCGTCCAGTGTGCAGTGAGCATTCCGGAGACATTTGTGGATGTGGATGCTGTGCTCTTGTGCCCACAGCTTCCCACACAGCCGTGGCCACTCTGACAGCAAACAGTGAGCCTAAGCCGCTCTGACTTAATGCCATCTCCTGCTCAGGCCCCTCCTAGGAGGCATCCTGACCCCGTCTGCAGAGGATGAGAGCAGGCCAGGCCTCATCCCATAGCCTGTGAATCTGCGTTTGAACGCTGAGCTGTCCCTCCACACAGACGTCACCTATTCAGCCCTCACGCCAGCCCTAAGAAATGCACAAAGAGATTTTTGCCCGTTTCACAGATAAGGAAACTGAGACCCAGGAAAGCAAGGTCAAATCTCTGTCTGACCAGCCCCCATGGTGGGTCAGGACCCTCCAACTATAGGCAGAGCATGGGGCAGGTCGTGGGGTGACTCGTAGCTGACCCTTGGAGGCTGGGTGGACCTGATCCCCAGAGCCATGAGGTGTGTGTCCAAATGTGGATTTGTCAAAACACCCTTCTCATCACAGAGCCGAGGGCTTTGAAGTTTCAATCTTCCTCCAGGGACAAGAAACTCTGGAAAACTCACTTTGCTGTAATAAATCAAACCTACAGTGCTCAGCCAGCCTGAATCACCCCCTGGCCACACCCAGAGGGCATGTGCAGCTGCTCAGATTACATTGTGAAAGAATCTTCAGTGACCTGGAAGGAGACCCAGTATCTCACAGTGTGTGGGGACAATCCCGGCAGGTCTCAGAGCTCCGTGTCAGGGGTGATGCACTTTTTGGATAAAAAGGATCTGGATGCGTGGGAAAGAGACAGAAGAAAATCAGTGTACATGCGTCCATGAAGAAAGGCTCTCCTTGGCTGAAACTCTAGGTGCCTGGTTTCTTTCTGCTTTACCTGGGTCTTCAGCTTTACCTGCAGGGCGAGTGCGTTAACTGGGTAACTATAAACATGGGTTTCCCAAGTGGCACTAGTGGTCAAGAATCTGCCTAGAATGCAGGAGACACATGAAATGAGGGTTCAATCCCTGAGTTGGAAAGATCCCCTGGAGGCCGGCATGGCAACCCACTGCATTATTCTTGCCTGGAGAATCCCATGGAGAAAGGAGCCTGGCCAGCTACAGTCCACAGGGTCGCAAAGAGTTGGACATGACTGAGGGTCTTACAGGACAGGAGACATCTGTCACAGGGCCTCCTGGGCCCCCTGACCCTGTGGGCCCCGAGGTGGGCCATGGCCAGGGCTCTGACCACGAGGTGGCGCCCCTGATCTGCTTTTGCAAATCCAGCCCAAGTTTGGAAGTAATGGGGCAGTGGGGCAAGTGCTCATGGGATCCAATTTTCTGCCTCTAGTGAGCCCAGGGTCGGGATTGGGCTCACTGAGGGTCGGGATTGGGCCCTGAGATTCGGAGCCTCAGACTCTAAGACGTGGGTAGGGGGGTCTCTATGGACTCGCCACACCCAAGTCAGCAGTTCTTCCGTAGAGCAAGGCGGCCGGCCACCTTGCACATCTCT